>NC_050463.1:15826353-16126353 GCF_903995425.1 Onychomys torridus
CGGGGAAGAAGAACCATACTTTACCTCTAGGAAACTACTGTGTAGGAGGTGTGGTCAGTCTGTCCAGTGAGCTTGGCTTGGGTTTTGTTATTACTATTTATCTTCAGGGCATCAAAGAATTTAAATTACTCCAGTGTGCCTCACCCTTGGTCCTCATAGGAGGATTTTTTCCTCGTACTTCCTACTCAGAACTCGGTGCCCTTTAGCTTCCGGTAGGCTGCTGTGTGTTACCCAGGGTTAAACTCTTGATGGACAGCTTTTGGTGACAGTAGTCAGTCTCAGGCCAGGTGTGCATCCAGGCCTTGGGGGCGGGACTTCCTCTGTGCTCCTGCTTCTCTGCTCCCCTAGAACCCGACTCAGCCTTGCAACTGTGGATCCCTGGGCAAGAGGCAGTTTCGCATCTCATTGCCAAAGACAGCAGACTCCCTTTGGATCCAGGCAGGGTACGAGGCTTGCCCAGGTTTTCAGCCCTCTTCCGAGGGCAGAATTTTGGCTGGTTTCTTTTTGTTTGTTTGTTTTTCTCTTTCTTCGGGGATGATTACCTACTGTTGGAGTAGGAATTAACTAAAAACCTAGGGAGCCAACCCTGCTCAGTGTGTCCTGTGCCAAGAACCCCGGCGAGAGCACTCCTTGTTGTCTGGCTGGGAAAACAGCAACATTTTTAGAGCAAGGAGATAGTCATTACACCATGTTAGAAGCCAGGGGTGGTGGTGCACCCCTGTAAACCCAGCACTCCAGAGCCTGGGACTGGAGAAGGGAGAATCTGAGATCAGCCTGGACTACACAGTGTAAAATAATAGTGATAAATAATAAACAAATTAATAGATAATGTTGGTCTTACTTCTTTTTTCCCTGGCCTGTACCTGTCACAGAGCATCCAGAAATGAATCTTATTTCTCTTACTGGTGATTGGCATTGAAAAGTAACGACTCAATTCTGTAAATCAATCATCTCAAAAGATTTGTATCTGGTCTATCTAATGAGCTGAGGACTAAGCCCCTGGTCCATGATGATCTCTGGAAGGTTCCACACCTTACAGAAATGCAGCTACTCCCCCACCCCACCATGCTAAGGAACCAAGTTACAAAGTGTGAAGGGTGGAATCCACTGCATTTTCAGTGTTAAGCAAGAGGCAACCTGAGAGGTTTTCATCATGTCAAACTGGTGATTTTTAATTTAATGTGAAAACCAGTAGGGTGAGGCACACAGGGGAAATGTCCACACTGGCTGGTTTGTATGCACACACACCCACATGCACAATTCATACACTCACATGTCTCCACGGTTACCCCAACACACTCTTAAGATTTTATTGATTGCAGAGTTACCAGGTTGTACTTGTTGAAGTAAACACATCTTCGCTGGTCAGCTCAGAAACAACTTCATTGAGGACACCTCTGATCCTCTGTAAAGGAACCTTCCCCTTCCCGAGGTCCCCCTTCCTGGCCCAAACCAGGCAGAAACCAGTTTGCCAACTGCAAAGTTGGCTCAAGGTCCAAGGCATTCAGTGTGGGAATCCTCAATTAACACATGGAACCCAAGAAGAAACAGGAAAAGAATCTCACCGCTCAGCTGAATTCCAGAAGCCAACTCCTTCCAGAACTAACAGATGAGGAGGCTCACAGGAAAACCAGCATCATGATCCCACCCTCCCATGTTCCCTGGCTCCCTGCTCTGATCATTCCAGTCGCCTCGCAGTCCAGCGTCTACAGCTGGAGACCCTGTGGGCAAGTTACACCCTTCGCTCCTTCAGTCTTACGGTCTTTGAGCCAGCGAAGGTTCTACCAAATGCAAAGGATGCAATAAAGAGCTTTGGAAAACGTCAGGCCTCCGTCCCAAAGAGACAGGCTGTTCCTTACAGAGCCAGAGGCTGCCATTGATCAGGGCTGACCAGAATCAGGGGGCGCCGAGCCTCTAGAGACAGCTGCGCCAGCTCCCTCACAGCCTCTCTATGACACTTAGATAATTTTCTTTTGTGCTTTTTCGCTGTCTCAGTCACACCCCATAATGGGATGGAAAGGAATGACTTACATTCTGAGGTCTGGCTGGCCTCCGAACATGCTGCCTGATTCTCCCTAGATTACCCCAGTCTCCGCTGGTTTTTCCAAGAAATCGACTCATGTCAAATGTTGGTGAGTTTAGAAAAACTGCCTTTAGCTTTGGCAGTTACAAGAGGGTCACATTAATTCAATCACCCTCTCCTCTCCCCACCCACCACTTTAAAGACTTTTCTTTCGCTGCTATGATGAGTCTCTTTCCATATTTATCACCTGCACATGCTCACACACGCACATGCACAATTTTAAATCTAGGCTCCACATAAGAAAGGAAACATTCTGGGCGGTGGTGGCACACACCTTTAATCCCAGCATTTGGGAAGTAGAGGTAGGCAGATCTCTGTGAGTTCAAAGCCAGCCTGGTCTACAGAGCGAGTTCCAGGATAGCCAAAACTATACAACGAAACCTTGTCTCAAAAAAGACAGAGAGATGCCGGGCGGTGGTGGCACATGCCTTTAATCCCAGCACGGATCTCCGTGAGTTTGAGGCCAGCCTGGGCTACAGAGTGAGCTCTAGGAAAGACGCAAAGCTACAGAGAGACCCTGTCTCGAAAAACAAAAAACAAACAAACAAACAAACAAACAAACAAAAAACTGAGAGAGAGAGAACATACAGCATTTGTCTTTCTCAATCTGCTTTCCAACTGTTTTCCTCCAAATGCCATGATTTCATTTTTCTTCACAGCTGAATAAGATTCCACTGTGCCTACGTACCATTCCTTGTATCCATTTGCTGTTGATAGGCATCGACTTTCCACTCTCTGGCTTTTGTGAATACAGCAGCAGCACACGTGGATCTGCAGGGACCCCTGTGGTGTGTTGAGCTAGCATTAACTCTGACTGCTGTCGGTAATATAGCCATATTCGCAATAGCAATTCCGTCCCAATCTGTGAGTGTGGAAAGTCTTCCCATCTTCCAACGCCTTCTCCAAATGCTTTCTTCATCACTTTAGAGATCTTTCGCTGCCTTGGTCACACTTATTCCTAGGTTGTAGGTTTTTTTTTTTTCTTTTTAAGCTGTTATTAATGGATTGTCTCCACTTCCTTCTTTGCACGTGCATAGCTACTCATGTCTGGCTGTTGAATTTCTTTCCTGCTGGTTTGCTGAAGGTGTTTCTAGAATGTTCTAGTGGAGTCTTCAGCGCCTCATAAGTATAATCGTGTCAACGGTGAATAGCGGTGAACTGACTCCTCCTTTCCCTGGTGTACCCCTCGATCCTCCACCCCTGGATCCTCCACCCTTGCCCTTTTCTCTTGTCCCATAGCCCTGGCTAAAGCTTTGAGCCGCTATAGTGGATAAAAGTAGACTCGTAAAGATCTTTCTTTTGGTTCAGATTTTAGAGGAAGTGATCTCATTTTCCCTCGTTTAGTATAACATTGACTATAGATTTGTCATCTACTACCTTTACTGTATTGAGGATTGTTCCTTCGGTTCCTTTCTTCGGGGCTCTTATTATGAAGGGATGCTGACCTTTGTCAGAGGCCTTTTCTCTGTAGATGAGATGATCATGGAATTTTCCCTAAAGCCTGTGCATGTGCTGTATTACAAATATTGCTCTGTAGATGTCAAAATAAACCTTTCATTCCTGGAATAAAACCTACTTGATTGTGGTGTAGGATCTTCTTAATGTGTGTTTTGAATTTGCTCTGAAAGAATTTTATTGAGAATTCTTGTGTCTGTGTTCACCAGAAACATTGTTCTATAGTTTTCTTTTCTGATGTTGGGATTTTATTAAGTTTGGGTCACACTGGCTCTGTAGAATGGGTTTGGTGATGGGCCTTTATTCTGTATTTTATGCAGCAGTTTAAAGAGCATTGGTGTTAGCTCTTCATTAAAGATTGGATGTAATTTGCTAGTGAATATGTCTGACGATGACTTTTCTTTGTTGGACAATCTTTTTTTTTTACTGCTTCAATCTCACTGGATGCTCATGGTGGTGCACACCTTTAATCCCAGCACTTAGGAGGCAGAGCCAGGTGGATCTCTGTGAGTTCAAGGCCAGCCTGGTCTACAGAGTGAGTTCCAGGACAGCCAGGACTACACAGAGAAACCCTGTCTCAAACAGAATAGAAACAAACAAAAAAGTAGAGTTGTCAATTTCTTTGGTTATTATAACTCTATCATTTTCATCTTGATTTGATTTTGGTGGGTCATGTGTGTCTTGGTATTTATTCCATTCTTCTAGATTTTTCCAGGTTTTTAGACTATAAGTTTTCAAACTATTTCCTAATGATTTATTTACTCTCTACTTTATTTACTAAGGTCTATTGCTAAGCCTTGAATTTATTGATTTGTCTAGCTTAGCTAGCCAGGTTGCTCCAGAGATCCCATCTCTACTTTCTGAGTGATAGGATTACAGGTGGGATGTCACCCCTGCCTGGCATTTCCATGGATGCTGGGGATACAAACTCTAGCTTGTATGCACTTGCACAGTGAGTACTTTATCCTGGGAGACATCTCTGCGGCCCTCATCTTTAATTTCATTAACTTGACTCTTTTTTCTTTCTTGTGGTTAATTTAGTTTTTATGGAGGTTGTCAATTTTGTTTATGCTTTCAAAGAAACAACTCTTTATTTGACTAATTCTATGGCTTTTGTTTGTATGTTTCTATTTAAGTAATTTCACACACACACACACACACACACACACATACACACACACACACACACCCGCCCCTATTGGAGGAGACAGGGTCTCATTATGTAGCCCTGAATGGCCTGCAATTCACTGTGTAGATCAAGACAACCTTGAATGCACTTCTGGGCCCTGCAGTATGCCCTGACCTTTGTTATTTCTGGCCATTGCTTTTGGATTTGGATTGTTCTTATTTCTCTAAACCTTCGAGGTACATCATTAGACTATTTATTTGAAATCTTTCTGATTCCATGATGTAAGCACTTACAGCTTGTGTAGTTAGGGCTTTTATTGCTGTGAAGAGACACCATTACCAATGCAAATCTTATAAAGAAAACATTAATTGGGGTGGCTCACTCACAGTTTCAGAGGTTCGATACATTCTCATCATGGCATGGAGCATGGATGCATGCAGGCAGATGTGGTGCTGGAGCTGAGAGCGCTACATCTTGCAGGCAACAGGAAGTTGACTAACGGTCACACTGAGGGGTGCTTGAGCAAGACACCTCAAAGCCCACCCCCACAGTGACACACTTCCCCCACAAGGCTACATGTAATGAGTCTTTCTCTGTCCTGCCAGCCGGCTCTCAAATAATGACACAGAGATTTCTTATTAATTGTGAAAGCTCAGCCTTAGCTTAGGCTTGCTTTTAACTAGTTCTTATAACTTAAATGAACCTATTTATATTCATCTACCAGCTGCCCCAGGGCTCATGGCTTTTACCTCTCCTCCTGCATGTCCTGATTCTTCTGCGTCCAGTTGCCTACCCGCCCTTTCTTCTGCCCAGAGTTCTCTCTGTCCCCAGAAGTCCTGCCTAACCTCTTCCTGCCTAGCTATTGGCCATTCAGCTCTTTATGAAACCAGTCACAGTGGCACATCTTCACTCAGTGTAAAGGAATAGTCTGCAACAAAGCCACACCTCCTAATAGTGCCACTTCCTTTGGGGGCCGTGCTCTTCAAAGCACCACACAGTGATAAACTTTCCTCTTAGAACTGCTTAGCTAAGAACTAAATCAGTCTAGATGTATAGCAACAATAAATAGATAACAAAAAAAAGTGGTTGGGCCAGTGAGATGATTTAGTGAGTAAAAGTGATCACCATCAAGGCCGATGGCCTGGGTTTGGTTCCAAGAACCAGCATGGTACAAGGAGAGAACTGACTCCTACAAGTGCTCTGACTGTCTCTGACTGTCACACTCATACTGTGGCATGTGCACAGGAGCACACGTGCACACACATACAACACACTCAACAAATGAACAAAAATGCAAAGAAAAGGTGGTACATATACACAATGGAATATTATTCAGTCATAAAGAAAATGAAATGATGAAATTTTCAGGGTGTGTTAGTTAGGGTTTCTATTGCTGTGATTTAAAAAAAAAAAGGCATGTTGAGTGGTGATGATGCACACATTTAATCCCAGTACTCAGGGAGGCAGAGGCAGGTGGATCTCTGTGAGTTTGAGGCCAGCCTGGTCTACAAAGCGAGTTCCAGGACAGCCAGAGCTACACAGAGAAACTCTGTCTCAAAATACAAAAGGGGGGGCATGGCCAAAAGTAACTTGGGGGAGGAAAGGGTTTATTTCTGCTTTTAGCTCCACATCACAGTCCCTCACTGAAAGGACGTCATGGCTGGAGCTCAAAGCAAGGACCTGGAGGCAGGAACTGAAGGCCATGGAAGAACACTGCTTACTGGCTTACTGGCTTACTGGCTTACTCCCCCAGGCTTACCAGCCATGCTTTCTTATGCAACTCAGGCCCACACCTGCCTGAAGGTGGCATTGCCCTCCGTGGAATGGACCCTGCTACAGCCATCATTAATCAAGAAAATGCCCTACAGACTTGCCTATAGGCAACTGATGGAGACATTTTCTCAACTGGTGTTCCGTTTTCCCAATGACCCTAGCCCATGTCAGGTGGATACTACTAACTAGCACATGGGGAAAAGGATGGACGGTGAAAACACGCTAAGCAGATATAACCCAGGCTCAGAGAGACAATACTGCATGTTCTCCCCAGGCTCAGAGAGACAGACACTGCATGTTCTCCCCAGGCTCGGAGAGACAATACTGTATGTTCTCCCCAGGCTCAGAGAAACAATACTGCATGTTCTCCCCAGGCTCAGAGATACAGACACTGCATGTTCTCCCCAGGCTCGGAGAGACAGACACTGCATGTTCTCCCCAGGCTCGGAGAGACAATACTGCATGTTCTCCCCAGGCTCGGAGAGACAGACACTGCATGTTCTCCCCAGGCTCAGAGAGACAATACTGTATGTTCTCCCCAGGCTCGGAGAGACAGACACTGCATGTTCTCCCCAGGCTCGGAGAGACAATACTGTATGTTCTCCCCAGGCTCGGAGAGACAGACACTGCATGTTCTCCCCAGGCTCGGAGAGACAGACACTGCATGTTCTCCCTTATACAGAGTTCTTAGCTTCTGATTATTAAATATGTGTATCCAGGTGGGAGTCATGTGGATAAATGCTAGAAAACTAGGAAAGGGGCCCATGAAATAGGGAAAAAAAGAATATTTTATGGGAAGGGTGTGAAGGGGTTAAACGCTCCCACCCTCACAACTGAATTTCGGTTTCAGTTCTCTGAGAGGGGCAAACAGGTGTCTCTCCCACCAAAGGCCGTTTATCCACAAGCCCTTACATTCATGATCGAGGGAGAGAACAAACAAGGTCTAAGTCAGCCTCACAGTGTCGCAAAGACAAATCCAGCAACCCCCTTCTGAGTCATGTCTGGACTTGCCCAAGCTTGTGCAAGTATGTCCAAAAATGATAAGACTAAACCTCAACCAATTAAAAGCATACTAATGTAACTGCTGCTTGCTTAGCCAATTGTATATGAGATGACCTTACTGCTCCTGAAACTCCCTCTACCTGTGAATAAAAGGAGCCTGCACATCCCTTTGGGGTCGTTGTCATTTTGTATAGGTGTCGACCCCTGCATGCGGGCTGTTAATAAATGCTCTTTGCTTTTACATATTTGCATTACTATTTGAGTCTAGGGTCTTCCTTCAGTGTTTCCTCTGGACCCTTACCTTTGGTGCATTGGCCGGGAGCACTGGGGATTCCTCAACTCATTAGTAGAGCATTTTTAGGAGAGCACATTCTGTTCTCCACCAGTCAGTGAGTCTGGGTGTGTCTTGTTCTGATCTGGTGTCTGAACACAAACTGGAGACCTACTGAGGAAGGACAGACATGCCGTTAACTGCCTCCTGGTCGGGGAGTCTGAGAATGCTCTGAACTCCCTTCTGGTGGAACTGGGGAGTTCCAATCTGTAGGAGCTGGGAAACTCCAATCTGAATCAGGTTGTGGTCTTCTGTTGTTTACAGGTGCCCAGGAATGGGACAGGCTGTCATCTTTTTTGAACACCAGTGGGTTTGTGTGTGTGTGTGTGTGTGTGTGTGTGTGTGTGTGTGTGTGTTTTGTTCATCCTCTTTTGTGTTCTTGAAAAATAATATGGGGCAGGCAGTGAGATCCACCCACCTGGCCCTAGTTTGGTCCCATTTCAAGGACTTCAAATGCCAAATGGAGAGTCTGGAATTAATTGATCAAAGAAGCTAACAATCTTTTGCAGGAATACTGACTGCCAGGCACTCTGTGTCCACCAGCCCCTGCACTGCCCATGCAGCCACTGCTCCCCATTCCTTCCTAAGCCAAATTCTTCACTGTTGATACAGTTTACAGCCTCATGATAACACCTTCCGCCACCAAGATCTTGCTGATGTTACTTTCCCACTTTAACTCTTTCCTGTCCTGACACTGCCTAAGAAACTGCTGAATTAAACCAGCCTATATACTTTAGGATGTCTTGGCTTCAAAATAAAAGTAAAAAGAGATATTTGGGGAAATTTTTTTTTCCACAGGAAAAAAATATATGGGTTTTGGTCACTTGGATTCAATGGGTTAGAAATACTTGTCATCAACTAGGGGGGTTGGTTACAAGTTATTATTGGTTGTGGGAAGAAAAAAACTACTCATATATTTCACATTGGTATAGATTTTTTATATGTTGATACAAATTCAAGGTTATTTTTGTTATAATATATACATATATATTTCTACTCTTGTTTAAGTTGTTGTATCTATACAATATTCTAGACTGCTGAAAGACACCACAAGAAGGACTTTGGTGAGAGTTGTTATGTTGTCTGGAAAGTAAGAGAAGAGAAGGGAAAAAGAAGTTTGTCTAAAGTAAAAATGTCTGGCTGGACCAGAGGAGCAGAGATAGGAAAAGTTTGATGTGAGGCTGTATAGGAAGTTGTAGAAGGCCAGAGGGGAGGTGAATTTGAAAAAGAAAACATACAATGTGTTGGAAATTGACCATATTAGGTTAATTCTAGTTGGTTTTCTTCATTAAAAAATATATCTAAGTTTGGTAACACTCATGTTAGAGGACTAAAGTTCTTAGCTATTCAGAGTTTCATAGGGAAGTCCACACCGATTTCTTAAAAATTGTCAGCATCACATCTATGGTCTGTAAATAAAAAAAACTGCAGTCTAACTGCTCCTGTAATGTCTAAAGATATACTTATGTCTGTGGGGGGAAAAATGCTTATAAGGTAAAAACAAAACAAATGCAGAACTCTGGCCTGCAAAAAGCAATATTTCTAAAGAAGCCATTTCAGAAAAATATGGCTCTAACTTTATATTTGGTATCAGAAATGGCTGCCATCAGACCTAGAACAGCAGCACTGGTACCGTCTCTTTGTCTATGATGAGTCTCAAGAGTCAAGACTGACATGGAACAAGCTAAGTAGCTAAGGATGGCCTTGAGTTCCTCATCCTCTGTCTCTACCTCCCAAGTGCCAGGATGACAGACATCCACCATCATACCCAGCCTTTGTGGTATTGAGGATCAGACTCAGGACTTCATATATATGCTGGGCAAGTGCTCTACCAACTGAATGTCTTCCCTAGTTCAATGATCACATTTTTAACATGCAAAATAAAAATATAAATTTGCACATAATAAAAATTGCCATCCATTTTATGGATCCTTCAAACAGCAGAATAAAAATCTTTGTCATAAATTATAGCAACAAGATGCTTATAAGATAAAAACAGGACCTGAGAGGCCAGTTTGACTGATATATTTACAGGATAACATGAGTGTTACCAAACTTAGATGTATTTTTAAGAGTAAGCCTAGGTTTGTTTTGCTCAGATATATTTAATAGATAATGGTCCTCAAACCTGTCGAAGATCTGATGAATATGGCATTTAGATTATTTAATAAAAAAGCTCAATATGACAGAGACTCTCAGCTCCTATCAATGACCCCAAGGTCTCCAAAGAAGATAATGGAACATTACAACTCCACCTGGACTGTTGGTAACACTGATCCCTGTGCAAAAGTCTCCAATGCAACACCTGCCACCAGTACCTGGCCAGACTATGGATAAGCAGGACACTGAAGAATTGATTGCCCCACTTTGCCTAGACAAAATAAGATCAGTCTTCCTTATGTTCCTCCTCAACAGGAAAAAATTTTCGTCTTATGGATCTGGCAGCCAAAGACTGGTGCTGTCCTGTTACCTCTGCCCCCATGCTATGGAGACCACAGGAGGCCTAGGATGGCTGTCTAAGTAATGGACTAGTCTCTGTCATTTTAACTGATACACAGGCCATTTGGATTATACTTCATGCTATAATTTATCCTTCTCAGATCTCTGAAGGTATTGACAGCTAGGCTAACTATAACTTTGTCATCTTAACAGCAACAGGCAACCAGATTCTTCCACAAGGCTAGCTTGTTAGCTCATTTTACATATAAAAAGCCAAGCCTTGCTTTTTCTAAAGCTACTAGGTTTCCTATAGGGAAAAAATAAACAGGTTTCAAATGCAATTTTCCACTA
This sequence comes from Onychomys torridus, assembly GCF_903995425.1. NCBI lineage: Eukaryota > Metazoa > Chordata > Mammalia > Rodentia > Cricetidae > Onychomys > Onychomys torridus. The sequence continues at coordinate 15,836,917 of NC_050463.1, forward strand.
AAGGAACATAACTTAAAATGACTGTTTTCAATCACTGCTTATGTCTCTGATAAGTAATTAAATAATAATAATAAAAAGACTGGGATCCTTTTTCGCCAGCCCCAGAGATTTAACTTTTACTCCCACAGATTAAAAAAAGTCAACTGAATGATTAGTCAGCCAACTCCATGGCTCCCCCTCAATTCCTGAAGGTTGGTCCTTACGGCAACAAGTAAATTATGTAGGTCAAGGAAAATTAATGATACAAGATGTGTGGGTCTAAGATAGGTCTAAAGTTATGACAATTTATGTCAAGTTCTAAAGATATGAAAGTTTAAGTACGTCATGAAAGTTTGAATAAGTGATTTATGGGTCTGAGAAAGTAATTTTTTTTTAAACCAGAGCTGAAGACCGAACCCAGGGTCTTATGCTTGCTAGGCAAGTGCTCTGCTGTTGAGTTAAATCCCCAACCCCTGAGAAAGTAATTTAAGGTGCAAAGTTTATGTAAATTCTGAGATGTAAAAGCTTAAATTAAGAGTTCTAAGGATCGTAAAAAGATTTAAGGTATGTAATGCATGTTATAAAGGTCTGAGGACATGAAAGCTTAAATTATGATATGAAAGTGACTTGAGGTATATCAATGCAAGTTTTAAGGGTCTAAGGACATAAAGACTTGGGTTGTGAGGGTCTGAGAAGGTGTATTGGGGAGTATGGAGGTAATTTGTGAGAGTATAAGAAGATGGCTTAAGGTATATGAAAAATGTTACAAGATTTCTTTCCCTTGTGCTATCATTACACTGAGACTTTAGAAGTTTGGAGTTTCAACAATAATCAAGAGAGCTCTGATAAGCTATCAGTCTAGCTCTGATAATGCACTGCTACTAGTCAGTCACAAGCTCAAGATTTAAAATGTTCTTTGATTGTCTTCTAAACACAGACTAATGGGTGCTTTTCATTGGGCTAAAAAGATTTCAGTCCAATCCATACCTGATTCTCTGGACAGAAAAAAATGTACATGCTTATTAACCAAATCTATAATTTTTGCTAAGACTGAAGGATGTGAGTCTACTGATGTTTTACAGACACCAGTTACCTGTTTTTTCTATAAGATGGATTTCAGTACATATTGGTAATGCTAATGTATCTAAAGATTTATGTTTTTTTTTAAATAAACTAAAAGATTCATATAAGCTTCAAATTACCTGGGAGGTCATAAGACTTAGATCCACTTCCCACAGGTCAAAAGGATTCCAGATAAGTACAGCCTGTTTCCCCACCTGTCAATTCCTGAGGATGGTATTTCTTTCTCTCTTGATCTTGGGACTGTACCCCTTTCCTCAATTACTAGGAATATGGGCATGAAAGTTCTAAATGTAACATATTTTCCTTTAAGTTCATAAATTTTAACTTCTTTCTCAGCAGATTTCCACTTGGCTGACAGACACATCCAAGCCTCACCTGCTGACTACAACCTGCTCCAAATGTCTATGAGCCCTGTACTTACTGAAAGCTGACATAGACCAGTCCAGCCGATGTGATTGCTCTCTGTCTCTACAACTGGATCAGATAACCACATGCTTCTGATGAATGCTATACTGCCCAACCTTTGACTAACCTTTCAGCCTTTGACTAGCTTTTCAGCCTTCCTGGGCTCTGACAACAACAACCCAGTGTCAGCTGGAAGGACTTACAGAAGAGAATGCATCATCCCTTGCCCCTGCACTTAATAGGCTGAAATGTTAGCTCAAAACGGAAACTCCCTGGCATAGTGGACAAAATGGTTACCTATAATGCCCATTGGCATACCAAGAAAATGGGCCCAGATATGTCAATTGGTAGATTCATTAAATAAAATAGTTCTACAATATGATAAGGCACTTGGCCTTCTTTATGCAGAACCAAAGAGGTATTATATGGCTTTAAGAAAAAAATATTATTTCTATATAAATCATTCAGGATTATAATCTGGCTGTACTCTAAGAAACAGGACCTGAGGTAAAATAATAACTGGACCTCGTTCTCATTTCCAAGTTCCTTTCAGATACGGAACTCTGTCATTTGGCCTTCTGCTGATCACTGTTGGCAACTTATATCACCGATGCCTTAACTAAATGACAGTTCCTATCTGGATACCATAAGATGATGGTGCTACAATCCCAATATCAGCCCCTAGACCCATCTCAAGGATTCAAGATGAAGCCGGGCTCTAGGGTGGAAGGAAGGGGTTAAACTCTCCCACCCTCACATCTGAATTTAGATTTCAGTTCTCTGAGAAGGGGCAGAACAGGTATCTCTCCCAACAAAATGCTGTTTATCCACAAGCCCTTACATTCACCGTCACGGGAGAGAACAAACACAAGGTCTAAGCCAACCTCACAGTGTCTCAAGGACAAATCCAGCAGCCCCTCCTGAATCAAGTCCAAACTTGCCCAAGCTTGTGCAGGTATGTCCAAAAGTGGTAAGACTAAATCTTAGCCAATTAAAAGTACACTAATATAACTGCTGCTTGCTTAACCAATCATGTTGGAGATGACCTAACCGTCCTTAAAACTCCCCTTAGCTGTGCTTAAAAGGAGCCTGCATGATCCTCTTGGGGTTGTTGCCATTTTGTACAGGTGTCGACCCCTGCATGCAGGAATATTAATAAATGCTCTTTGCTTTGACATACTGTTTGAGTCTGGAATCTCCTTCAGCATTTCCTCTGGACGCTTACAGGTGCTAAGAAGGGCGATAGAACACATGGGTGTGAAAGTGGAAAGGAGAATACTAAGAGCAAAGGGTGCAGGGGAGAAATGGGGAGGAGTGGGGGACAGTCAACCCACACAAAGTACAGGGTACAGGGGAGAAATGGGGAGGAGTGGGGGGGCAGTCAACCCAGACAAAGTACCATGAAAATGCCTTCTAAGTACTTACGTTTATTCCCATAAATCATGTTATCAGTATTGGTCTGAGAAGCTTCTGCTTGCAGAGGATGATAATTAATATAGAGACCCAGAACTGGTCAAGGTGCTAAGTGCTGCATGCTGCAGGAAAACGTAATGGAATCCAGCTACTATCACAAAAGCTACTACTTGGAAAGGTCAAGGACTTCTCCAAAGTCAAGCCATGGCTTAAGAAGTCTTGGTGATATTTTAGCTTTTGTATATACATTAGCCATTTCCTACAGTGATTTTCTTGTAATGCTATGCATGCTTCCTAGAACTCCTAACAGTGTGTTTATCTAAAATACCTATTAAGCATCCAAGGCCAAAGGAAACAGCACCTGTCTCCTAGGTCAGGCAGATAGCTTTATTTCTTGTGCTGTTTAGGATGAGACCCTCCTTTCTTATACAACCTTACTAATAGACCCCTAACTTCTTTCCTAACCACTTCTAGGAATGTAGACTGAGCACATAGATCCCCTTTTGATATACTAACCTGGTCATAAGCACTCAGGTGACCTCCTCTTTTACCATTCCCATTTTGGGTTATAAAAGAAAGCCTGGGGTCACTGCCTGAGAAAAATTCTTACCTGCCTTTATGACCCCATAAGAATTCAAGCCTGGTGACCTTGCTCTGGCAGAGGATCTCTATTGCTTGGGTTTATAACTGAACTCCGCAAAGACTTGGGAGGACTTAAAGGTATAAGGAGATGGAGAGGAAGAGAGGAGTGGAGAACTTGAGGATGGAGAACTGAGGAATAAGGAGGATTTTGACCAGAGAGAATGTGTGGACAATATAGAAGAGCCAGATGGGGAAGTACTAGCTGGGTAAGAACAAGATGAGAAGGCCCTAGATGAGGCAGAACTAAGATGAGAGAATTAAGATAGAACTTAGAGGGAGCCGTAGATAAATACAGAGAGAAATCAGGCAAGAAAGGAGCTAGGCACGGGAACAGACCTGAAGCTGTGTAGATAGGATTTTGTCTCAGAGGAATAAAATGGGCTGACAAAGAGCTTGTTGTACTTAAGATTCATTTCCCAAAAGTAGTTCTCGCCGTTCATAGTTTCTCTCTGAGCCCCTGGGAAGTACATTATTAAGGCTGGTCCTTCTGATATTATACAAGAGCTAAGAAAAGTGACTACTGCGTGTTTAGTCCTAAATGGGGACCTCTGTACCCTCTTCTAAGCCTGCAGGAATATCGGGGAAGAAGCAGCAGAAAGAATGCAAGAGTAAAAGGACAGGAAGAAGTGCTGTAAATGACTTCCCACAGACACCATGTAGCTGCTGTTTCAGGCGCTCAAGACAGTTGTGGTGACCTATGCAGGACCTGAACAAGACTGAGCCCAACATCCCATCATGGATAGGGGCCGGGCTCAAAAACCTCCTTTCATGGGAACTCTAAAAGTCAAAGGTGGCAGGGGAGAGGAGAGCCGTAGTCCTCCCTGGTGTAATGACTGGCACATACCTACCAGTACCCTCACTCAAGCATGTACCCCACACTCAGGTGGCCCTGATTAAATGCGGTGAGTCTCCTATACATGAGAGGGAGAAGAAGGTATTTGCTGAGAGTGGGGAATACCGGGGATGACTTCCAGCAAAGAGCATTGTGTAGATGTGAATATCTATCTATCTATCTATCTATCTATCTATCTATCTATCTATCTATCTATCTATCTCTATCTATCATCTATCTATCTATCTATCTATCTATCTATCTATCTATCTATCTATCTATCATCTATCTATCTATCATCTATCTATCCATCTATTTATCTATCATCTATCTATCTATCTATCTATCTATCTATCTATCTATCTATCTATCTATTTATCCATCTATTTATCTATCTATCTGTCTGTCTGTCTATCTATCTATCTCTATCTATCTATCATCTATCTATCCATCTATTATCTATCTATCTATCATCTATCTATCCATCTATTTATCTATCATCTATCTATCTATCTATCTATCTGTCTGTCTGTCTGTCCGTCCGTCCATCCATCCATCCATCCATCCATCCATCTATCTATCTATCTATCTATCCATCTATTTATCTATCTGTCTATCTATCTATCTATCTATCTATCTATCTATCTACTATGTCTGAATGATCTGGTAAACTGTGTTTTTATTTTCATTTCTTTCTAGTAAGTTTCAGATTTCTTCCACAATTTTCTCAATGGCTCACTGATCTTCCAAGTATATATATTTTGGTTTTTCGAGACAGGGTTTCTCTGTGTAGCTTTGTGCCTTTCCTGGATCTCGCTCTGTAGACCAGGCTGGCCTCGAACTCACAAAGATCCGCCTGCCTCTGCCTCCTGAGTCCTGCCTGGGATTAAAGGCATGCTCCACCACCACCTGGCACAAGAATATTTTTTAGTCTCTGTATTTGCTTAGTTTCTGCTCACTGTTAATGAATAGTTCTACCACATTGTGATCTGATAAAAATGCATAAATTATTTCAATTATTTTGTATTTGGTAAGTCTTGATTTACGGCCTAGAATCTGGTTTGTTTTTCAGGTGGCCCTAGGGGCTTCTGGGCTGAACATATATTCTGTATCTCTGCCTTATTAATTTCTTCATTTATTTTGAGACAATACCTTATGCAGTCCAGGTTATAGGCAGGCTTTATGCCATTCCATTTATACCTTATCTCTGCAGTTAGATGAACACTCTGAACAATCTAAACTCTAGCTCTTTTTGTTGGTTTTCCTTGCCACTTAGCATAACCACTACTGTGTCTTAAATCTCTACTTTAGCTGACCTTCTGGAAAACATGCAGATACACAAAACACTTTTCAGGTCTAACCTCACTTGATATAAAAGACAGTCTTTTGAGGTGGGACTTAAGGACAGAATCGTCACTTTGTTACCTCAGTGACCAAAAAGCAGAGTCAGAAGAGTTCAAGATCAACACAAATACAGCACATTCCTACCTCAAAGAACAAATAATCTAACAAATAAGCAAGCAAAGTCATTGGGGTTTTTTTGTTTGTTTGTTTGTTTGGTTGGTTGGTTGGTTGGTTGTTTTGGTTTTTTGAGACAGGGTTTCTCTGTATAGCTTTGAGCCTTTCCTGGAACTTACTTTGTAGACCTGGCTGTCCTAGAACTCACAGGGATCCGCCTGCCTCTGCCTCCCAAGTGCTGGGATTAAAGGTGTGTGCCACCACCTCCCAGCCGAGTCATTGTTTTGTACGTAAGGAGCCAGTTGAGGCCCCACAGAGGGCCACAAAGATCTAACTGTAAATGAGAACCATGGCTTCCAAATCCTTGTGTGTCACACAGGATGTGAATTTGCCTGAGTTGGAGCCTTAATCCCCTTGACTCCATGTGCCGAGGAGGTGAGTCCTTGAAGAGGTGATGAGCTCACAAGGGCTCTACCTTCCTTCATGAATGAACTAAATCTAAGAGTTGATTGTGAGAGTGGATTGATGTCACAGAACCAACTTTTTGTTAAAAGGCTGAGCATGGCCCCCTTTGCTCCACCCTCACTCTGTCTTGTATGCACACCTCCACCTGCACTCTTGACCTCTACCTTCTACCGTGGGATGATACAGCACGAAGGCCCTGGGAGATGCAGGCCCCTCAACTTCTCCAGCCTCTAGACCTGTAAGAATCTGTGGTTTTAATAAATGACTCAGTCTAACATAAAACAGAACAAGACACCATTAGGCGAAGACTTGCTACCCCTGCAGCTCCCCCACTGCACCCCTCCAATCAGGGGGAAGCCAGCTGTTCTGTGTGGCCTGGCTTTTGTAATTAATGTTCCCTGGGAGATTCATGGGCATCTGGCCCTACTATGTCCAAGAACAAGGATTTAGGAATCGCTTTTGAGACAAGGCCACAATAGGGGCAACTCCCTCATCTGTCCTTGGATTTCAGTCTCTAGGGGAAGGGTCTCCCTGCCTACCGCTTGCCTGCCTGCTATCCCTCTCCATCATCTGGCTGGAAAAGAGAAAGGAATACAAACATGGTTTCACATCCATAAATGAACTTCAGTACTAGTATCTCAAAGTAAACTCTTGTGGTTATTATTTTAAATCCAGAGATAATAGTGGAGGCCTTTGAGCGACTCACAACCAGTCTACCCAGAATGCCCCACACCCATTAAAAGCAGCGTTATTAAAAACAGCAGCTACTGGGCGTGCTTAGAAACGACTCTTCTCCAGTAAATAACTTGGAATGTTTTTATTTTAGAATATCAAAGGGAGTCTGGACCACATTATAGCTAATTGACTACATATTTCCATGAGCAGAAATGAAGCTATATTTTAGTTATAAGGACACCGACCACAATGTCTTTAATGCTGGTTACCAGCCTTTTGAAAAGAAGGAAGGGGGTAGGAGTGGGGGGGGTGCAAAAATGTAAGTGGTGCATGAAATTTCAGCCTTACTCTGAACTCTAAACCTTACCTCTAGCCCTGGGAGAGAATGGGGATGGTAACATGAACGTTTTGGCCTGATCCTGTGACAGCAGCCTTGGGCTGTGGTCTCCCCTGAGTAGGTCTGTTGCAGATAGACACATTCTTATGACCAGTTGTCTCCCTCCCTCTCTCTTCCTCCCTCCTCTCTGCTCCCCCTCTCTTCCCTCCTTCACAGGAGATGGTCATGGCAGGCTAGACTGCTAGGAAACAATGAAGTATGAAAGCCTGAGCATCCCTACACTGCAGCGCCATTCCTGAAGTTAAGAAGTAGATCTTTCTTTTTGTGGTTTTCATAATTGCTTTGTGTTCCACGGTAATTGAGCTTAATAAGCATTATTTATTTTATGACCTAACCAATCAGTTCTGGGCTTAGCTGGAGGAGGAGGAGCGTTGTAGGGGTGGGGAGTAGAGGTTCCAGGGGGAACCCCTGTCTTCAGCCTCCTCATTCATGGCTCCCCAGTTCTCAGGGGAGGGGCTGCCAGTGAAGCCACATCTAGCTCCCCTCCTCCCAGGCTGGTGTCTTCCCTGTTTACTTTGTTGGTGAGTAAATCACTCAGCTGGGGACTCTAGGCTGTGGGTGGCCTTGATTAAATGCTCTAGGAAGGAAAGAAAAGAGAGAGAGAAAAATCCTAATTATCCAGAACCCTTGGACAAGTGAGGAAGTCAGTGGAAATTTCCAACATAACCAAGAATTCCTTTTGATTCTGAGCTTTAAACTTTTCATTTTTGCCATTTCAGATGGAAAATTAAGTCAAATGCATCACACCCTTCCCGGTGTTCTTAAACAATGGACATAATTAAAAAAAACATCACCTAGTTTTTACTAGGAAAGGTTGTCCCACTGACTTGTAATAGAAAGATGGTCTCCGAGGTTAGAGACATGGAAGATGATTTATTTTTATATTAAGTGACCCAGGTGTGTGTGTGTGTGTGTGTGTGTGTGTGTCTGTGTCTGTGTCCTTCAGCATTTCTTTTCTTTTTTTAGTAGTCTTTCCTAAAACCTCTCCCATAGCTGTCAGCCTACCTGCCACCAGCCATCCCATCCCCTGTCCTCAACTGTGGCTTCTGTAGGAATGAGAAGAGCCAGGCTCTTCACACTGAGTGTAAAGGTTAACCGGGTTGAGAGTGAACACAGAGTCAGAAGGCTGGATGCACACGTGTCGTACTGAGCTAAGCTCCTTAGCGATTGTCAGCTTTCTGAATGGGACCTTATCAGAAAGCTGAAGTCTAGAAAACAGATATCCTGGCAACTTTCCCATAAGAGATATTCTAAAGCTCAGACGAGATGTGCTCAGATTAATGACTTCTCTGTTGCTGTGATAAAACACCACACAGGCAACTTACAGAAGAAAAAAGAGTTTACTATTAAAGAAAAAGGGGGGTGGTATAGTTCTAGAGAGAGAAGAGTCCATCATGGCAGGGAATTGTGCACCCGGCGGTAGACTCGGTCACGGGAACAGTTAAGAGCTCCCATCTCAAACCACAAACAGGAAGCAGAGAGCAAACTGGGAACGACACATGGCTTTTAAACCCCAAACTTGCACGCAGTGACATATTTCCTCCAGCAAGGCCACACCTCCTCAGCCTCCAAACAGCACCACACTGGAGACCAAGTGTTCAGACACCTGAGACTTAGGGGACACCTCATTCAAACCACAGGCACTCAGCAGAAGAGAAGTTGCCTAGCATGCTTGAAAAACTGGGTTCAATGTGCAACCCCATTTAAAAAAAAAGAAAGAAAACAAAGGTAAGAGAGTAAGGTGAGATCTAATTTATAATAAATTTTATTTTTCTGATGAAAGTAATATGTGCCAGCTTTTAAATAACTAAATTTTATAATGATATATGATATTGCAAAGAACCCCTTCATATTCTCCTCTTCCCTTGCCATCCCAAATAACTACTCATGAAAAGTACACAGGTGTGTTAGCTATTCAAGTACTAGCTAGCCACATACTTTTAAAAACATAAATTAGGATCTGCTCACGCCTTACATATTTCAGTATACTTAATCTATCTTAAATACTTCATGAATCAGCCCATTTTTAGTTACTTTATCACTTTTAGCTACAGTTTAGTATCCCTTAAAGAAGTTCCATGGTTTTATTAAATGGTTCTTTACTGATGGATATTTGGATACAATCCAGTTTTTCAACATTAAAAATCAACAATGATGGGTAGATGTGGTGGCACATGTCAGCAATCCCAGCCTTGTGGAAGGTGAGGCAGGAGGATGGTAAGTTTGGAGTCAGCCTGGGTTTCACAGAGATTAGCTTTTCTTATCGCCGTGACAAAATGTCGCTTATTTTAGAGCTGGTTTTCCCCTCCTGTCGCCTCTGAAAACCGTCTCGCAGACTGTCTCAGCTACTTCCCCGTCATCGAGACAAACTATTCCAGCAAAAGCCACTGAAGTAAAGAGGAGATTATCTGGGATCTCAGTTCGAGGTACCCTCCTTCATGATTGAGAAGTCAAGTCAGGAACTCAATTCAGCAGGTCACATTGCATCTGCAGTCAGCGAGAACAAAGCAATAATAATAAATAAAGGCATGTGCTTGTACCTTCTCCTTTTTAAAGAGGTCAGGACCCCAGTCCAGGGAATAGTTGGTCACCTTTAGTGGGCAGGTCTTCCCGCCTCAACCTAATGGAGATAATCTCCACAGGCATTCTAGATCTCATCAAGTTGACAATTGACATTAGTCACCGTAACTTGTCACCCTGTTCAGATTTGAATATGAAGTGCATGCCTCCACACTCTCTGAATTCTCACACCATTTCTAAACATTTGTACTTGTTTCTCTCAGAGTTCCAAGTGCATTGTCACATTACACGCAACTCGCCACCTTTCTTGCAACACTGTAACTGATTGGTTTCTCTCTCTTCTACATTTTTGTTTTATTGTTTGTTTGTTTTTCAAGACAGATTTCTCTGTGTAACAACTCTGACTGTGCTGGATCTCACTCTGTGGACCAGGTTGGCCTCAAACTCACAGACGTCCCCCTGCCTCTGCCTTCCATGTGCTGGCATTAAAGGCCTATGCCACCAATGCCCAGTTTTTCCACATTTTTAAAAATAGTGGCTCCCTGTGCTGCCCAGACTAGTCATTAACTTCTGGGAGCAAGAAAAGCTTTCGCTTCCCCGCCGCCCCTCCCCCACAGGAGAGCTAGTACTACAGGCACAGGCCACTGCATACAACATTTTATTGGTTGTCTTATCTAATTGAATTAACTTCGTTTTTTTTCCAAAAAGGAATGTTAAGCAATGACAGCAATAGTAAACATTCTTATTTTGCTTATTTTAATGGAAACATTTCCACTGCTTTTCTGTTGTGACAGTGAGTCATAACATGACCTGAGGCACATATATCTGTTAAATTATAGAAGTATTCTAATGTTCTTAATTTTTTTTTACAAAGGTATCAAGAACATTAATGGCTATATGCAATCTGCTTCCTAGGTATGTGTGACCTAATACAAGATTCTTAACTTTGCTAGGCTTCTGGCAACCTGGTCTATGAAATGAAGGTGATAGATAGGTCATGATGTCATTCACTGAGTGAAAGGATGCATACAAACATGTGAGGGAGGGCCCATTACATAATAAAATGAATGTTTTTATCAGTTTTATTATTTTACTGTGGATGAATGTTCAAATTTATTACATTTTTATTATATATCTTTTACAGCAATCTTGACTTTTCCCTCTTGACTACTCTTACAGTGAATTATACTAATAGATTTTCTAAAACTGAATAAGCCCAAAATGAGTTCCACTTTGTCATAGTGGATTACTGGATTCTATTTGTTAATAGCTTAACTAGATTTTTTTTTTTTTTTTTACATTATGGTTAAAAACAATATTACTCTGTTGCTTAGAGATGCAGGCTGTGCATGAGCATGTTCAAATTTGTGCAGTGTATGAAGTATGCATCTTAGTCAGTGTTCTATTTATTACTGTGAAGAGACACCAGGACCATGGCAACTGTCATAAAGGGAAGCATTTAACTGGGACTGGCTTATAGTTTCAGAAGTTCAGTCCATCATCATCTTGGCAGGAAGCATGGTGCATGCAGGGACATGGAGAAGTAGCTGAGAGTTCTACATTTGCATCCACAGCAGCAGGAAGAGAGAGACGCTGGGCCTGGCTTGGGCTTTTGAAACCTCAAAGCCCACCCCCAGTGACTCACTTCCTCCAACAAGGCCACTCATCGTTTTTTTGTTTGTTTGTTTGTTTTTAAGATTTATTTATGTATTATTTATACAGTGTTCTTCCTGCATATATACCTTCATACTAGAAGAGGGTGTCAGATTCCATTATAGATGGTTGTGAGCCACCATGTGGGTGCTGGGAATTGAACTCAGGGCCTCTGGAAGAGCAGTCAGTGCTCTTAACCTCTGAGCATCTCTCCAGCCCGGCCACACATCTTAATCGGTTCAGATAGTGACACTCCCTAAGGATTCAATTCTACGAGCCTACGGGGGCCATTGTTACTCAGACCACCACTGTTTGTTTATCTGATGTATATATGGTAAGTATTTGTGACCTGGAGAAGCATCAGGAGTAAGGCAGCCATTTTTGTAGGGTTACAGGCCCAAGGAAAACAAAATGTCCATGTGTCCCGGTAGACCCCATAGCACCAAGTCAGCCCCCAAAGCACCAAGGTTTTTTAATAAACCACCCAATTGATGAGCTCAGGAAGGAGTAGACTGATCCAGCACTTTGTTCTTTTTACTTCCAGGCTCTTCCTCCCCGTCAGAACTTTTTAGTGGGCTTTTTTCTTTTTCTCCCTCAGCAGGCAAGCCACCCTGAGGCCATGCTCTTTCACCCAACCCACCCATCAACCAATCAATACTCCCCCACACAGGTTCAAACAAACTAATAGGGTTCATCCCAAATCAGTGCTTTCTTTATATACAGTATGAGCCGATCAGACTCACTCCGAACACAGAAGAGAGCCTTGGAGCTCAGTACTGTTTAGCAGCTCCCTGGTGAGTCCCCTCCCTGGCTCACTCACCCTTCTTGTGTTCCTGTTCACCATTCTTCATGATCACAAGCTGCTGGTTCAGAACAGCTTTGGTGGCTGCTGAGGTTTTTGGCACCTAAACCCACTAAGAGCTGAAAAAAGCTCCAGAGTGCTGCACACAAATATTCTGTGTCACACAAAAGTAACTCAACAAGGCAACTTCTTCTTGTGAAAATGGCCCTCCCTGACACCAGACAAGCTAGCAAAGCACTCAGGGTCAGGAAATTCGTTTTGCTTTTATTTTCAACACAGGTGGTAACTGTGTCTTTCCCCCTATTGCCTGGGCCCAGTGTCACAGTCTTTTGAGACAGGCTAGATTTAAAAGAACAGGAGCAAAGACGATGAAGGAGAGGAAAATGAAGTCGGTTGCTCCAGGCCAGAGGCTCTCAACCTTCCTAATGCCACAACCTGCTGTGGAATAATCCTTCTGCACACAATGAAGATGTGTTGCTCTCATGGTTAATAAAAAGCTGATTCAACGATGGCAGACAGAACGCTGGGGAGAAGAAGAGAAGAACGAGAGGGGACATCATGAGATGCAGAGCAAGCTGGATGGGAAGTACATACATGAGGTAAATGAGCCTCTGGGGCAGCACATAGATGAATAGAAATGGGTTAATTTAAGTTATATGAGCTAGCTAAAAACAAGCCTAAGCTATTGGCCAAGCATTTATAATTGATATTAAGTCTTTGTGTAGTATTTAGGAAATGGCTGGTGGGACAGAAAAGTCTGCCTACAGTGACCCTTTAGTACAGTTCCTCATGTTGTGGTGACCCCTAACCATAAATTATTTGTCTTGCTACTTCAGAACTATAGTTTTTCTACTGTCATGAATCATAATGTAAATGTCTGTGTCTTTTGATGGTCTTAGGTGACCCTGTGAAAGGGTCATCCTAACCCCAAAGAGACTTCAGCCCACAGCTTGAGAACCACTGATCTAGGCCATCAAGTTCTAGGAACTCAGGGGGGTCTTGGTGTAAACAAAAGATTTTCTGGTTGAGGGAGATTGTAAGATTTGAATTCCTTTGCATAAAAAGAGTGGTGATTCATGTACCTTTGAAAAATATAACAAACACAAAAAACATTTCTCATATTAGCTTTCAAAGAACCCCACAAAAGTGTGGTGTTGTGTGGGTCATGTATGTATGCAGACATATCCATATTTGTGTCGATCTGTAGTTATGTGGTGTGTGTGATGTATTGTGTATATGTGGGGGTGAACGGTGCTTGTGTGCAGTGTGTGATGTGCACTATCTCTGTGAAGTTTGGGCACCAAGGGTGTGTTGGCTTTATACACTAAATAGGGGAATTTTTCCCTTATGTTCTGGATAAGTTAAATCTCAAAAAGAACATTTCTTCCTCAAAGGTTTAAAATTAGTAACTTGTTGAGTGATCTAAGACTACGAGGTCCATGGCAGCTCTGTCGATTTCTCCCACAAATTGCATTTTTTAAAAAAATCTCTGAGTCAATTTTAGTAAGAATGTCTTTGAAAATCATCCATTCATTCTTGTGTATTAGAAAATTAGAAACAGCTGTTTTGGATATAATATCAAATAATAGTGCCATATATTAAAAAGCTGTCCTCACATCAGTAGAAGAGAAAGAGTTGAGAAGCAATTTTGGCACTGAAAACATCATAAAATGGTCAGCAGGGGAACAGGTCCCTCTGGGGAACTGCATCATCTTCGACAAACAGAAACAGAGAAATCTGTGTTTGATGTATTCACCACAGCTAGGTAGGTAGTAAGTAAACACCCACAAAGTGAATGGGATCCTGATCAGGGGACTAAATCTTCTAACATGGTGCCTCTTGGGAAATCATAGAAGGCTCTCCTTGACCCTGCTCCCTGTACCCAGTGCACATGTGCAGATGGGAGCTATGGGCATGCTACACACTGGGCTTCATGGAATCAGAAAGACTTCATGGTAAGGGAGGCCGAGGCTGAGGTGAAAAAAGACAAATGATTCCTAAAGACTGAGTGAACGCACTAAGTGCCCGTATGGAGTGGAGGGTGGGACAAGGGCTGTGCCTGATCCTTGCTGGGTGGGAAGGAAGTGCAGACCCCAGAATGGGGAGTCCTGGGACTCTGTCCTCCCTGGATGCTTGGGTGGGTTACCCGTCTTCTAGCTTTGACCTGATAACATGGTACTGGGTTATTGTGCACAGTAGGATGTGCACATGGGTACCAGCATTCCCTGGTAAATCTTGACTTTTCCTTCAGCTTCCTAAAGTCCTTTCATTGGCTTTGGTTTTCCCAGAACAGGGAAAGCTCTGTTCTTGTGCTCCACATTACTGACAGTTTCTCCCTGACATAGTGGGCCACTTCTCCAGCATGGAGACTGGAAGACCAATGCTAAACTCTCAAGGAGCTTAGACAGGGTCATGAATGTCCCACTCTCAATAGTGATAGTCCAGTTACTTCGGGTTGGCATTGTTTCCAGATAATACCACTATCCCTGGCCCTCCAGGGAACTCTAAAATGGAATGAGCTTCATTTGGTTGGCTTTGCAGTCAATTGGAGCCATTAGAACTGCAAGGGATGTCATACCTGGAGAAATGGGTCCCTGGAGGCTGTTGAGAGGATGCTTTGGGCACAGCAAGTTGTGATGGTTGATTTTATGTCAACTTGACTGGGCCATCGGGAGTACAATGCTAAGCTATGGATCCTCTTCCTGGCTGCTCATTGCAGACTCATTGGCTCTGTGATTCCTCAAACTGTACTCTAGGGGTGTTTCTGAAGGCTTTCTGATTTTCCAGCCATCACATGTGGTAGTAGAAAGAGGTTTTGGAGCCAAGCAGGCCTTGGTTCAAAATTACAAACATGCCAATTTTTCTGTAACCTTGAACTGCTTCCGAAACCTTTTGTGTGCGAAGTCAGGCTAGCAGATGGAGCCTGCACAGTTACCAGGGGACTTAGAGACAGTGTCCAGAGGGCCAGCCATGCTGGAACCGGAGTTCTTATGTCAGCTTCACATTTTTAGAAGGTGTAAAATGAACAAGCCAAAGGCCACTGAGGAACGCTTCACCCTGAGAATACAGTGGTCTCTCTGTCTCTGCCATTAAAAAGGAAACATTGTTTGGGATCAAAATGAAAATCACCCAACACCCTAATACTGGGGGCTGCACTAAAAATTATTAACTTCAGGCATGAGACCCAGAACATTCTACAGGTATTTGTGTAATATCTGCTGGCACAAAACGACCGCTCCATCCCATCAGGATAGCTGGGATTTTGACTCAGTGAGCCCTCCATGCCTGATACTCCTGGGACTATAAAGAGGTTGACCCTCACCCCCTGCTTTCCGGCAAAGGGCATCCAAGTTGTGTGTGCCCAATGGCCCTCTCTGCTGGGTGGAAGGGCCACCACACTTTGACACTCCTCCCATAGAGAAGTGAGTTCCTGTTTCCTCCCCCTTGACTCTGAGCCACCCAGCAGAGGACAGGGAAGGGAGGCTAGGCTAGTTCTGGGACTAAACCCTAAGAGGCTCTTCTGCCAGAAAGATCACATGGAGATACCGTGAAACTACATGGAGAAGAGGAGCCAGTCCAGTCAGCCATCCAGGCATTCCAATTAAAGAGCCAGGAATGTGAGAAAATCCAGTGGACCCTCCAAGCCAGACCACTGCAGCTGAGTACCACTGAACAGTCTCAGCCAACACCAGGGTGAACAGGAGAATCATTTAACTGGGAGCAGAGGAATGCTTGAGCCCAGAACAACAAAATAGAAAATGGCTACTATTCTGAGATGCTAAATTTGTCAATTTTCTTAAATAGCAAAAAGTCTGCTCCCAGAACCCCCTAACAAAGGGGTCCACGTAGCCCTAAGAATTTGGAATGACTCAGTACCTCAGATACTTAATTACACTGAGAAACGCTGCCCATTCTTCAACCCAACTCCACCTTAGAGGATAAGTCAAGACAGGCAGCTAATGGGCCAACAGACCTCCTTTCTTTCCAGTTTATTTCAGACATTAGTTTCGATGAATCACTTAACCAGTTAGCAAGCATTCAGTGTTATAATGTAGGAGAAACTAAGAAATATGTTATTAGTGAAATACCTACTTTACCCCCTTGGAGCACAAAATAAGGTATCTGTTTCCATAATCAAATCAGCAAAAGGCCATGCCCCCATTCCAAGGACAAGGAATACAGTCTCCTGACCTGGGATTTCCTGCCGTGATGTATCCGAGAAGCCTGTACATGGTTTCCCAGGTCACTTAAGGAAAGTCCATCCTGTCTGCTGAAAAAAGCACTCTCTCAACCTATCACAGTGGAGTGATACAACACTTGCCTAGCGGGCTTGAGGTCCCCAGTGTGGAGGAGGGGGGGGGGGGGGGGGGGGGGAGGAGGAGGAGAACCACAACCACAGGATTACAATGACGACGATGACGACAATGACGACGACGATGACAACCACGAGCATCACGAGGTGGTGGCGCTGGCTGGCAGCCCCTATATTGTAAGAATCGCCACGGAATGAGGCTCACTGACAGTTTGGCAGCGGTCTTTTAGTACAAGGAGGACAAAAATACCTTGCTCCACCCTCCTTCCTGTTCCCCACCCCCGTGTATTACCTTTGGTGCTTCGGATATCCATGTTAAAGATTTTTAGGGACATATTTTTATACTCACAAATCCTTTCCACCTAAGACAGTCAAGGGTCCTGCGACCAGGCAGCAGAGATTTTTCAGCAGCCACAAAAGACCTTTTTCATGAGCAACCAATTAGATCCCAAGAGCAGAGGTAGCTCCTCCCTCCAACTCGACTTCACTTCCTGCCCCATCTTTTGTAACAACCCCCCCCCCCCATCCCCTAACAAACATCAACAATTTTTCTGGGGATAGATTGTCTTTGCCCATGGCCACTTCAGGACAATAAAACATGGTCTGCCAACCTTAGAGAGGGTATTCACACACCAAACTAGGTGAAAACAAAAGAGAATCATGAATTGTAGGGTAGCACTGTAGGCCAGGAACAAGCACCAAGACCATGGAATCCTGTCTCCTCACCATACAGACGAGGCAACAGGCCAGGAGGCATACCCGTGCTGACAGATTCCAGCCACAGCATCTGGTAGTTGAGGCCAAGCCTCTCCTCACATCTTCACATACCTGCCTCTCTCGACCTCTAAACCAACTGAAAGACACTTAAATAATTTGAGGGCTTCATCGGTTTTTTTTTTTTTTCCTTTGAAAAAATAAACCAGAAACATTCCTCGTTAGCCAAGGCAGGCTCTGACAGAGCTTGGCAGCTGGGGAGGGCATTTCTAAATTGGGAAACACCACATCTCTTTTGAAAGTCGGAGAAACAATTTGTGCCTCTTAAATGTGAAGAGAGGCACTTCTTTGCGTGAACGAAATAATGGCAGTGAAATTGCTCAAGGTAAATATTGGGCAAAGCAGTCCAGAAAGCAAGAGATACCAAGCTTGTCAGGGCTGTTTCCAAAGAGAAGATAAAGCAGGTAAACTATTTTCCATTTGCAAACACGCTCTCCAAATTTCCCCTGGAAAATAAATACACATGAACTTGTGCATCGTAAAAGCTGAATATCCAATTATTTGATAAAGAAAACAAGCTGAAATGGGCTTAGGAGGAAACAAATTATTTACCTGATGGAGCACGATTTCTGCCATTATCCTCTGGGATTGTAAGCAAGCTCTCTGGTAGCAGTATGATGTCAATATGAAGTGCACACTGTGCTCATTCGCATCCACAGATAGTGTGAAGATAATGATGTCACGTGTGTGTGAAGAAACACCTAGAGGTCCTCATTTATTCTTGCTCACTTGTTAAATACCTAGGCAGATCAAGATTATATTGCTTTGTGGGTGGGGTGGTTTGAAAGAAAATGGTTCCCAAAGGGAGTGGTACTGTTAGGAGGTGTGGCCTTGTTGGAGTAGGTGTGGCCTTGTTGGAGGAAGTGTGTCACTGTGGGGGCAGGCCTTGAAGTCTCATATATGCTCGGTACTGTCCAGTGTCTAGGACCACTTCCTGTGGCCTTTGCAAGATGTAGAACTCTCAGATCCAGCACCACGTCTGCCCACATGCCACCGCCACCATGTTGCATCATAATAATAGACTAAACCTCTGAAAATGTAAGCCATCACAATGGAATGTTTTCCTTTATAAGAGTTGCTGTGGTCATGGTGTCTCTTCACAGCAATAGAAACCCTAAGAGAGTAGAGGAGCTTGGAATTTGGTGTGAAGCTTGCCACCACCTTGTTTTTGTTCTTTGGCCTGAGTATTTTGCCTTTCTGCTGCCCTTCCTCCCTAGAGGTCTGCCTTACTGCCACAATGTGAGAAAGAAGGTTCTAGTACCCATTGGCTTCTGTTCTAGTTCCACATCTATTGTTGTGACAAGTACCTTGATAAAAGCAACATGGGGCTGGGCAGTGGTGGCACATGCCTTTAATCCCAGCACTCAGGAGGCAGAGCCAGGTGGATCTCTGTGAGTTCGAGGCCAGCCTGGTTTACAGAGTGAGATCCAGGACAGGCAACAAAACTACACAGAGAAACCCTGTCTCGAACCCATCCCCCTCCCCCCAAAAAAAGCAAAGTGGGGATGAAAGGATTTATTTGATTTACAATTCTAATTTTACAGTCTCATTTCAGGGAAATCAAGCAGGAACTCAGGCAGCTAGTCACATCGCATCCTCAGTCAAGAGCAAAGAGAGGCAAGGGCGTCTTTGCTTGCTGCACAGCTAGCTTTTTCTCCTCTCATACAGTTCAGAGCCTGGCTCACGAAACAGTGCTGCACACATTCAGGTGTCTTCACACCTCAATTAACAATTATGACAACCCCCCTCAGACATTCCCAAAGGCTGGCCTCGTCTGGGCAGGTCCTCATCAGGACTCTCTTCTGGACGATTTTTGGTTTTGTCAAGCTGTCAGAACTAACACATCTTCTTACTTTGAGTCCATTCCACTGTCTTCGCCCCTGCACCACAGCGCTGTACACTTGTATGCACACCGTCTCTCACTTCGTTTCCCTTCGCTTAGTCCCTTGTAGCACAGGTCAAGGAACAACCGCACATCAATTCCTGTGTTATTGAAATGGGGTAAGGTCGATTGCTGGCTGCAGGATGTCTTTCTGTACACTGTGAACGTGTGATGCTCTCACTGGTTGATAATATAGCAGTTTTGGCCAATAGCCAGGCAAAATAAGGTTAGGCAGTACAACCAAACTGAGGATGGATGGAGAGGATGGTAGCCAGCCAGCCAACTGCCGAGGAAGCAGGACATGTAGAAGATGAGGTAACAAGCCTCAAACCACGTGGCTAAACATAGATAAGAATTATGAGTTAATTTAAGTGTAAGAGCTAGTTAGCAATAAGCTTGAGCTATTGACAGAGTATTAATAAGTAATATTAAGCCTCTGAGTCAATTATTTGGGAAGTGGCTGCTGGGTATAACCAGGTGTATAGGACAGAAAACTCTGCCTCCATTTACAATTGTTAATGCAGAAAGTTCTAGAATTAGGGTTCTGTCCACTAGAGGACCAGAGACAGAAAAGTAGATACATATACCTGCTGAAGAAGCTGGAATTTCATTCTGCAGCCAAAACGAGGCTGTCCCAAGCAGGCCTGGGCCTGTTGTTTTGGGGTAGGTGGAGTTCATGTCAGAGTGGCAAGGGGGGAAGGTGGCATCGAACCTGGGAAGGAAAAGTCAGGGCTATTCCTAAAGACAGTAGGCAACATTTAGGGCAGGAGTGTTGAAGGGAGCCATGGCATCAGATGGGGCTCAGCGTCCAGGGGAGCGGGGCCCCCTGTAGTGTCCTCCTCAGGGCTGCCTCCCGTGGGTGGGGAGACCATCCTGGCCTTGCGGGAGGGGTCGCCCATTGTGTCCGACATCTCCCAGCCCCAATGTGTAGATCTCTTTGAAGACAGGACCATCCTGCCCTCCACCCTCAGTCCCAGCGCATGGACTGCTCGTGACTTGCCTCGAGCTGAACTCCGCTGTGGCACATAACTGTGGGTTTAGAGTATTGTGGGGCTTAGGTGGGCCTCAGACAAGAAGCACATCCACACAATAAATGCCTGATTATGCAGATGGCAGACACAGCCTCATAGTCCAAACAAAGGTCACAGCTGATGACATGGGTGGAGACTGCTAGCCCTCGGAGGGGCGTCTGTGTGTGGCCCTCAGTGCCCAACAACAGCCTTGCTGCACAGGCTAATACTACCACTGGGCAGAGCTGCCAGGCTTCCAAAGCTCCCTCATTGTTCGTGTGGATGGGAGAAAGGATCCCCATTCAGCCATTTATTCTGCTCTGAAGACTAACTTGGAACCTACCTTCCAGGCAGGTAGGAACAGACACCCAACCCACTCTTAAGTGCTGATTCGCAGGTGAAGGAGAGCTCAGTTTCCTGAGACCACTTCCCCAGGGACTCCAATTCTAGCAATCCCTGTGCTGGCTTGACACAGCAGCCCTGCAGCCTACCTGGACCACAGCACCCTCGAAGGGTCGGGCCTGGTGCTGCTTCTTCCCTAAACTAAGCATTAATTAGGTTACCTCCTTCCGCCCAGAGCAGAGTGTGTGCCTGTGGACCTTGTGGGACAGATGCAGTTTCTACTAAGTTAGGGGGCTGGCTCTAGACACCTACTGCACTTTTGCACAAAAAAGTTACTTGCTTGTTTGTTTTTGCTGGAAAAGTTGAAGCAAAACTGTGGAGCTGAGAGTCAGTGAAATTTGCCTCAGTTATCTGTGGTGGCGTGAACGAGGAACTCCCCCACAGTCTCTGGCCTTTGAATGTTTTGCTCCCCAGCTGGTGACGCTGTTTAGAGAGGTTCAAGTTGTGTGGGCTTGGAGGAAGTGTATCACTGGAGGAGGGCTTTAAAAGTGTAAAGACCCACACTGTTTCAAGCTCACTCTCTCTGCCTCCTGATTGTGGTTGAAAATGTGAGTTCTTAGCTTCCAGCTCCTATCACACCTCGGCTCTGCTGTCATGGTCTCTTAGGCCTCTGGAACCGCAAGCCCAAATAAACTCTTCATTCTACAAGCCGCCTTGGTCGCAGTGTGTTATCACAGCTACAGAAAAGCAAGAGTATCTCTGCCTGCTGTCTCCTGTTTCAGCTGTCAAGCCCTTCCTCCCAGCACCTTCCCGGGAGCGTCCCGAAGTCTAAACATGATCAGCATAGGGCCTGATAAAACAACTTGCCTAACCACCTCCTCACATTACTGTCGTGGCCCACCAGGTACTTGCTTTACTGTGGAATGAAATGGTTTCCCAGGACTTCTCTGGAAGGATTTTTTTATGCAATGCTAAGCAGGGAGAACCTGCTTGTCTTTTAAAACTGACCAGAGCCTTCCCTGGGTTTTCAAGTTATACCATGCTGGATCCAAGGTCACTGGCCCTGGATGCATCAGATGCTGGGGAGTGGCCTTGGAAGGGACTTGAATGCAATCAGTGGTGGGACTTTACTTCAGAGGAGGAGTCATCTCCCAGGGTTTACCTTAGGGCCTGCTGAAGAGACCACACAACATTGACAAGCATCTATGAAATACCAAAAACAAAACAAAACAAAAAACCAATTTGTGTGTTAGCTCACTGAGTCCTCCCGAGGCTTATGAAAGCAGATTAGAACTACCCTAGTTAAAACAGTAATTCCATTTTACGGCTTCCTCTACAAACAGCTACTTTGGCCTGGTGATACAGTGCTCTCCAGACATTCCCTTGGACCCTTCCATGTGATGTCTTTGCTATCTAGGGTTCTCATCATTCAGAACTTTTTTAAACTTTCTTAAAAAGTTTTATTTTTTTTATATGTGAGTGTTTTGCCTACATTTACATAGGTATTTGCCTACATCTACATTCCTGGCCCCCAAAACATGTTTCCCACCTTTTACTTATGGTGTCTGAGACTCAGACAGCATCCAACCTTTGCACCGCTTCCCATTCTCTGCTGTGGGATGTTCTGTATGTTAAATTGCTGCTCTGATTGGTTAGTAAATAAAACACTGATTGGCCAGTAGCCAGGCAGGAAGTATCCTAGGTGGGACAAGGAGAGAGGAGGATTCTGGGAAGTAGAAGAAGGAGGCAGAGAGACGCTGCCAGCTGCCGCCATGAGATGATGTTAAGATACAGGTAAGCCATGAGTCACATGGCAACTTATAGGTTAATAGAAATGGGTTGATTTAAGATATAAGAACAGTTAGCAAGAAGCCTGCCACAACCATGCAGTTTATAAGTAATATAAGTCTCTGTGTGTTTATCTGATTGGGTTTGAGCAGCTGCAGGACTGGCGGGTGAGAGAGATTTGTCCTGACTCCAGCAGGAAAACTCCAGCTACAATTCTCATATAACCCAGCTGTATCCATCGCTATGAACATTCCTGCCCCCCTCCACCTTCTTTTTTGATGCCTTGGAAGTTCAAAGGTCCAGGTACTTCGGGACATTCGCCTCTGGTATCTCCAGAGGGGATCCATATCTAAAGGGCCACATTTGGCTACTGACTGTGTCAAGCAGAAATGCAGCTTGGTGAGACCTGCACTTTGCTCTTAGGGTCTGTTCTCTTCCCCCTCTAATGTGGACAAGAGCTTGTGACCACTCCAGAAGGCGGTAGGAGAGTTTGGCTCTTATCACCAGAGAGTACATTCCTAGATTGCTGGTGGATGTCTGATGCCACTGACGTGTCCTCTGACCGCCACACAAACCCTCTCATGCGCCCCCCTACACACATACATCACATGTGCACACACATAGTAACAGAACATTTTTAGTTCAAATCTTCCTGTTTATTAATTGACTTAATCCTCTCAACAACTTTGCAAGTGTTGCCACCCTGCTGCTGCTGTTAATCAGGAAAGAGAGACGAGAAAGGCTGGGCATGTAACCTGCCTGAGGCCAAGTGATAGCGCCAGGGTTTGAATGCAGTGTGGTTTGAGGCTGACATCTTTTCAAGGCCATACAGAAAAGCTTGCTCAGTATGTTCAGTGAACATGTAAAAACTGTACAGCCAGAGGATGAGACAGGTGAATCTCTGTGAGTTTGAGGCCAGCCTGGTCTGCATGACAAGTTCCAGCCAGTCTGCTTTGGGATGCTGTCGGCTACAATGTGAACTTCCCTCCAGCTTGTCTCCATGGGAAATAAGAACTCACTTAAACACAAGTCCCACAGTCAGGCACCACTGAGGCTGGCTGCCTCTACAACTCAGTGAGCTCCAACGACTCAGATTGTGTTTCCCCCCGGAGCTGGCTTTTGTCCTAACTTTGTAGTGGTCAGGACTGCACGGTTCTTCACTGTTATCCTGTGTAGAAAGGAAATGGTTCCCTCTGCTCTCCCAGAAGAGTGAAGGAGGATTTCAGGGACCAGCATACTCCACACACAGCCATGCTCAGTGGCCCAGTAGCAATACTTGCCCATTCTCAAACCAGTTTCTAAGGTAGGAGAATTATTCTTAAGTCTACCAAGCCATCCCTGAAACTTGGAGGTATAACTGTCTTACTGTAGATATGTCACTGAGAAGCTAGAGGAGAGAGAGGTGGTCATGGATTGACAGGCAGCATCACCCAGCTCACTTCCATGGTACGTTTGTGCATTTTCCCCGTGCGTTCTTCTTGTCTCTGATCATTATCACTTCTTCATGCTGATATTGGTGCTAATAGCGGTTTCTTATGGAATGCACCTATGAGATTTATAGAAAAATTTAAACACAATATAAATCTGGGTTGTCTTTACTGATGGCTGTGTTGCTGGTGTCATGGAAGCTTACTCTTCAGAGGACACTCTGTTCTAGCAGGGCCGGAACAGCAGAGGTGCATGTTTTGGGTACCTACTAACCTAGAAGTCCCTGCCAGACACCTCAGACTTCATGCTATATTGACCCTGCCCAAAGCAAGCGCATCCTGAATCTCCAGGTCCCTTTCCCTTGCCACCAGCCCACTGTGGGTCTCCTTTCCTAGCCCTGCTGCTGTGAGCTGAGCTCAGTCCTACTTGCCTCTCACGAGTTTGTGATTCCAGGTAAATCACTTCATCTCTCTGAACTCCTCTTCCTCTTCCGTGAAATGAGGAGAAAAGGATAATTAATCTCTATGACATCTTTAAGCTTTAGCTTCTTAAGGCTCTGGTGGATTTCAATCAGCAAAGAGTTACAGGCAGGTAATGGGGGGCCAAGGATTTAAGCAGTAAAGTGTTCGGTGAACAAGACCACTGCAAAGATAGGCATACATGCATGCTGTGGACTAGTTCTTTACAGTCTGTGAAGGTATGTCACTGTGACTGGTTTAATAAAAAGCTCAATGGACAATAGCTAGGCAGGATTTTCTGGGCAGAGAGAACACTGGGGAGAAGGAGGGTGGAGTCACAACAAACCACAGAGGAAGCATGACATGTAGGAGATGAGGTAATAAGCCATGAGCCAAGTGGCAGCATATAAATTAATAGAAATGGGTTAATTTAAGTTATGAGAGCTAGTTCAAAACAAGCCTAAACTATCAGCAGAGCTTTTATAATTAATACAAGTCTCTATTTGGTTATTTGGGAGCTGGCTGGTGGGATAGAGAAAGATTAGCTAACACACACACACACACACACACACACACACACACACACACATGAGTTCATATTGGGAGTCTATGGTGAACATCTCACTGGAACGAGAACATCTAATAAAACACTAAGAAGCCCAGACTCGAGGTGGACTGGCAGATGTGGAGAGTGAGACAGGGAGACCAGAACGTTAAGCATGTCAGGTTTGGCAGAGTTGAGACTCTCGTTGAGAGTGGAGAACGGTTCCTGCTGTGTACCTGGCCCTTGTGGACATGAGCCCAATCCAAGCGGACCTCTGAAAAGATCATGCCCAACTCCTGCCTGCAAGGAGACAGCTGCCCCTGGGCCAGACCTTGTTTTGCTCTTTTTTCCTTCCTCAGTTCGGCTGGGCCTCTAAAACACAAAGGCTGAAATCCAACAAGAAATCTGTTTCTGTTGTTTTATCTTGGCTGCCTAGGAGACTTCTTTTGGCAGGCTCTCTGATGATTTGTCCAAGTCTGGGGCCTCTTTTTCTGGAGTTTCCATCACCTTGTTTGAAGAAAATGAATCTAAGCAGCACTGTGCACTGTTGAAGGGGTCATCTGTCCTTTTGGTACTAAGGTCAAACCCAGGACCTGAACATACTGAGCAAGCTCTCAGTCACTGAGCTATGTCCCCTGCCCCGCTTTGGTAACCTGAAGACCTTCAATATTTTTTCTTTTGTCTCTCAGAGAGACCAGAAAAACTGCACATAGTGGGACCCAGAGCAATCACAATGGCAGAGATAATGATAAAGATAATTATAGCAGTGACTCTTTGTGGCTTGCTTATTATGGTCAGGCATGAGGCCAAGTATTTAATACATTAGCTCAACTGTTAATAGAAATGGCCAGTGTTAATATGGCATATGACAATTAAAAGGCATAAAATGGTTTCATATTTATAAAAATTCAGCCTACCGAGAAGCTATACTAGTTAAGAACTTTTATGCACCTAACAAAATAGTTTCAAAAATGCATAAAGCAAAGATGTTTCCAGTTTTTTTTAACAAGGATGAATCAACAGAGCTATTATCATAGAAATTAACACAACTTTTTTCTAAACTAGATCAAATTGACAAAATTAAGTATATAGAGAATTTATAATAATAAAATATTACATCTAACTCTATACTCAACAGGGATTACATACACAATGCTCTGAAATATGGTTATTAAATTGATTATATATTAATCCATAAGGAACAAATTTTAAAGATTTAAAGATTGTATTTTTATTTATGTATATGCATGTGCATGTGTGCTCATGTTCATGTGTGTGCACACTTGTGTGTGTGCATATGTGTGTGTGCACACACACGTGCACATGCACGTGGCCAGAAGAGTGCATCGCATTCCCTGGAGCTGGAGTTACAGGTACTTGCAAGCCCTCCAGCATGGGTGCTAAGAACCCAACTCTGGTCCTCTGCAAGAACAGCAAACACTCTCTGTCACTAAGACATCTCTCCAGTCCCAAAATAAAGTCATTTTTTTATAAATTAAAAGGGAGTGTTATAAAGAATATTTATTTACTGGAGTTACAGTAAGTTGTGAGCAGCCATGTAGGAGTGAGAATTGAACCCAGGTCTTCTGCAAGAGTGCACTTAACCACTGAGCCATCTTTCCAACCCCTGTCAGCTCTACTCCTCTAGAGAACTGTGACTAACACAACAGACTAACATTGTAGACACGGTAAATAAAACATGTGCCAGTGGGTGACCAGGGCATTTGAGAGCAAGAGTTCCCACGGTTCTCCCCTCGGTTCCTGAGCTTGAAAATCCAGACTTGCCCTGGCAGCACAGTGTGTCCACCTAGATGGGCCATTGCCGAGCCTCCAGAGGCTATCCCATAGGTCTGACCCACTGGCTTTGACCATGGGCTCAGTGCCCCACTGAATTCATGTGGAATGAATTCCAGGGTCAAAAGCAATGATATGTAAAACACAGTGGTTTGGGATAATTATAAAATCAGTTGACAATTCATATAACTGATAGTTAGGGCAGAGCTGCTGCGAGCAGAAAAGGCAAATCCGTATCTGGTAAATACACGTGCTGTCCTTTTCCTAATGGGAAAGGTCTGTGTAATTAACTTGCCACGGAGTTGCTGGTGACCGAGTATTTGTTAGTGTGCTGCTGAGCCCCATACAGCCTCCGTCCTTGACTCTCTGGCTGTCTGCACATTCGCCCGCTGCACAACACCAGGATGACTGGAAGGATGGCTGCTGTCCACAGAATCGCTCTTTGCATCTGATTGTCGTTGTGTGCCGCCTGAGCCTCCTTTGATAGGCTTTCATCTGAGATACAAATACCATCGTAATCTGAGTTCGTTTGGAGAGGTCAACGCAAATACTGCTTCCTCACAGACCAGTTTTCCAATTGTGTGCCCATCAAGTCCCTGACAGTTTAAACAAACCATTAACCATAGCCAATGAACTGGTGTGGGCTGAAACATCTGGCCATCTAGTATTTTGGGCAAAAAGAACAACCACACGCTCTGTTCAAAGTCCAGTCCACTGGAAGGCTTTCCTTTCACCCTGGCCTGTCACCTTGCCCACGGTGGTCTGTGGCTGTCCTCTTTCAGGTGACTCCTACAAATCAGGAAGAATGATTGTAAATCAGTCCCAGTCAGCTGAGGTCATAGGCTGAGGCTATGGGTAGTGTGAGCGGAAGGCATTCACATCTCAGCTCCTTCCTCATGTGACTGGGTCTTCAGGACTGACCCCCGTCTAATCTCAAAGCTTTCATGCCATTTGATAAAGCCCACTTTCAGACTTGGTAGACCAAACAATACCCACACACCAGGAGCAACTCTTTCACATGCTCTTGGGGCCTCTTCTGACCAAGTGTTCTGTCTCAGGCCCAGTAGCAGGCCACAGGTTGTTCCCCAAAGGAGAATCGCTATTCTCAGCAGGTACTATCACCTAACTAAAAATTTCTAGGGATCTGTGCTGTGATTCACCAACAGGCTGCCAAAGGCTCCTAAAACATCCTTACAGTTCCAGTACCACTGTATCTGATGAGTCACATGACCCAATTAGAAGTTTGCACAGCAGCTCGACCTGTTCTAGAGAAGACTCTCATTCTGATGATTACTCAATATAGGCACTTTCTAGTCACTAGGCAAATGAGCCAAAGAAATATATCCAAATGAGAACTACATTACCACCAAAAACCCATGAGACCCAGGAGGCACTACAGGAAGACCTTGATCCAACAACTTAACTGTACCAGAGAAGAGAAATATCTTCATATCTCAGATAATTGGACCCCTAGATGACTTTCGCCAGAGTAGCAAGTCCTTGAACTTCTGTGGAGTTCATCTCCCATTCTCCACATATGACGCGTGCCTGGAACCTTCTGATTACCATGTCCATTAAGCATACCATCAATGTAACAGACCAGTGTCATGTCCTATGGAAGGGAAAGGCTGTCAGGGGCCTGTGGACTTGACTAGTGTTGGGATGGACAGTTTATTTACTCCTGAGGAGGCCTACTGAAGACAGATTGCCATCTCATTAGGCAAGAGTCAACATCTGAGAGCTTTATTAATAGGTTAAAAAGTAAAATGCACGTGCCAGATCACTAGCTACATACCACATGTGTGATGATTTTGCAACAACAAAGTCACATCTGGAAGCAGCTGCAGCTGAAATTACTGCCTGATTAAGTTTAAGACAGTCCACTGTCACTCTTGGAATCCTGGCCTCTGTGACTTTTGAGGCTACCAGTCAGGTAATTCTTCCAAGAATGTGGTATTGTTTTCTGGTTGCTGTTTCATTCAGACAGGCCTGTCTAAAACTTGCACTATGGTTTTTATCACAATAGCCTTTGTTCCATACATTGGGGAACTACTGTGGGAATGTTGCCAGTTGCTGAGTTCTATCCTAATTATGCAGTCTAGGCCTAAGAAAATAAACCACAGGATGGGTTTGGGGGTGTGCTGAGCTACAGTGAGATGGGTCTGAGCCAGCTATGACTTCTCTGTTTCTCAATAACAAATTCTTCTGAGCTTGAAAAGAGTCAAACATGTATTATCTAGTAATTTCTATTGATCAGGAATCTGGAAAGTGCTTCATTGGATGTCTGGTCCAAGGCTTCTTAGGAAATTACAGGCAAGCTGTAGCCTGGAGCTACAGTTTCCTCATGACTTGATTGGAGAGGACAGACTACTCCTAAATTCACTCACCTGGCTGTTGGCAACCTGTAATGTCACTGAAATGTTCGCCCAAGGGCCTCAGTTCCTCACCACAGCCTGTGAGTGTTGCATAGAGTTGCTCATAGTTTGAAAGCATTCATCTCTCAGTACAGGAACTCAGAAAGAAAGAGAATGAACTAAGCCAGAGGTTGTAAATTATTACCTAAAGTAAGAGACGATGCCCGTCATGTCCACCGTGTTTTATTTATGAGAAGTGAGAGTCACTGAGTCCAACCCACACTCAAAAAGATTACGTGAGCCCGTAGAGTCGAGGCAATAGGGACCAAAAATAAGAATATGTATTCTGAGTAACATAGAAATAAACATTAAGTCAGGGGTGGTAATACACACACAATCCCAGCACTTGGGGGACAGTAATCTAAGGATGATGAGTTTCAGGCTAGATAGGGCTACATATTAAGACCCCATCTTTAAAAAAAGTGGGGCCAGAAAGAAGTCTCAGTTTTCAGGAGCACTAGCCTCTATTCCAGAGAATCAGAGTTCAATTCCCGGGGCCCACATGGCACCTCACAATAGTCTGTTCCAGGGAGTCTGACACCTTCATCTGGCCTCTGAGGGTATGCAAGTAGTGCGCAGATATGTGTACAGGAAAAACATCCAAACAGAGGGGAAAAGAAAATGATGATGATGATGATGAAGATGACAATCACCATCATCATCATCACCATCATCATCATCATCACCATCATCATCATCAACATCATCATCATCATCATCATCACCATCATCATCATCAACATCATCATCATCATCATCATCACCATCATCCTCAGCCTGGCATGGCGGCGCACGCCTTTAATTCCAGCTCTTAGGAGGCAGAAGTAGGTGGATCTCTCTGAGCTCAAGGCCAGCCTGGTCTACAGAGTGATTTCTAGGATAGCCAGGGCTAAAAAAACCAAACCAACCAAAACAAACAAAAATCAGAAGAGGAGAGGAGGGACGGTGAAATGAAATATTCAATGAAATACTAAAATGAATGAATACCCACTTGAAATTCAAGGCACAGAGCAGTTAGAAGCATTTGCCCTGGAGTCTTTAGTTAGTGTCAAAATCAGTGTTCAAACTTCATCTGAATCTGAAAGTTCCATTCTAGCTCTGGTTTCTCCCCATAATTCTGACAGTTGCGTAGTTCTGTCTGTTCAGAGATGAGTTCTCACATATCCCAGACAGACCAGAACTTGATATGTCGCTGAGGATGAATTCTTTGCCTTGAGTTCTTGATTCTCTATATACCAGATGTTGGGATTACAGATGTGTGCCCAGGCCTGGTTTACATTGTGCTGGGGGTTTGAACCCAAGACCTCCTGCATAATAAGCAAACACACTACTGAGCCACATCCCTGTTGGTTTGTTGGTTTCTTTTATCTCAGTCTCTCTATGTAGCCCTGGCTGGCCTTGTCCTATCAGTAATCCTCTTGTCTCAGCCTCCCAAGTATCAAGATGTGCCCAGGTCAGCATGATTAGGTCATTTCTGAAAGATGGTCTTTGCTTACATTACTCCTCTGGTTCCTTCTTTTCTTTCTACTTATCATCATTGAGAGAAACTCAGAAGCTGACATGTTTATTGTGATCAGTTCTAAGACACCCTCCAACAAGACGCAAGAGCTGAGGAACAGTTCAGGGGCAAATCACTTGCCTAGTATGTACAAGGCCTTAAATTCCATTCCTAGTATACACATACACACACACACACACACACACACACACACACACACACACACACCATGAAGCCATTATGAAAGAAAGCATTTAATGGAGGCTCACTTACAGTTTCAGAGGTTTAGTCCATTATCATCATGGTGGGGAGCATGGCGGCAGGCAGGTGCTGGAGCAGTAGCTGGGAGTTATATCCTGATCTGTAGGCAGAGAGAGACTAACACTGGGCCTGGCTTGAGCTTTTGAAACCTCAAAGTCCACCCCTTATGACACACTTCTTCCAACAAGGCCACACCTCCTAATCCTTCTCAAGTAGTGCCACTCCCTGATGACTAAGCATTTAAATATATGAGCTTATGAGGGTCCATTCTTGTTTAAACCACCACAGCATCATGCCTTATGACCCACCACATTGTACCTTTCCTTCCCAGTGACGACTTTACATCTTTCCTTTACTTTATGCCATTGGAACACAATATGGTGACATCGATACCAGAACTCATATATACATGTTCCTTAACAATGTTTGAGTTGTCTTTGAAGATGCCTAAAGCTTCAAGGCATCTGATAACCTCTCTTTCAAAAGGTCCAGAGTCTCTCTCAAAGAATTATAACTCACACATTAAGACATAACTTCAGGGGTTCTGTCACAGACCCCAACCCCTTCCTTTACCATTTCCTTCCTTCCTTCCTGGAGTTCAGTCTGTGTGAGCTTAGCAATCATTTCTGTAACCCAGGAAAACACTGAGGTTCCACACCTGTCTGCTCATAGATAGTTCCGTTTCCCCTGCCCACTACAAATAAGCCATAATAACCTGTGAACATAGAATATTAATTTTCTTTATGTATCAGAAATAATCTCAGATCACAAATTAAAGGGTGACAGAAATCAATTTGGGGCACAAGGTGGCTAACAGGTAAAGGTACTTGCTGCTACCTGCCAACCTGAGCTCCATCCTCAGGCCCTGCATGCTAGAAGGAGAGAAACAACTCCCACAAAATTGTCCTCTGAGCTCTCTCTATACATTCTCCATGGCACAAGTGTGCACACATGTGCACACACACACAATAAACAAGGAAATAAATAAATATAATTTTAATTTTTTTTAAAAATCAACTTTATTTTCTAATAACTGAACACAATTATGTATGAGGTTGGTCCAGTGTAAGAGCTCAGGGCCTCAGTTGTCATATTTCTGCATCTAGATCTATGAGATGTATTTCTTATCTGCTCCTCAGTCTCAGAGCCTCTCCAGATGCTAACATGAGCGCTGCTATGCCTTCTCAGAGGCTCCAGAAATGCTCAGCTGTGTTTCTATCCCCTTGGACAGGAAATGTCGACACGTCTCATGATGTCACCGGAAGCAAAGTATGTACTTCCTCTTTCCATGGATCCTTGTTTGTGTCTAAGGTCCTGAGAGTTGGCCCTGAGTTAGAATATACCCTGCTCCATCCCAGATGTTTCTTATTCTCTTATTCTTCTGAAGACTTAGGTCTCAGGTGGAAAAGAAGGAAGAAAAACTAGCTTGAAGTAACCAGTGGTTATTCTAAGTTTCTAAGTCTTCTTTTCCTCTTTCTGGACTTAGGATTTTGAAACACAAAAGGCAAAGTTCTCTCTCTCTCTTTTTCTTTCTCTTTCCTCCTTCCCTCTCTCCTCTCCCTCTGTTTTTCTGCAGCAACCTTCCCTAAGACAATCCATGTCGTTTGTTTGTTTGTTTGTTTGTTTGTTTGTTTTTCAAGACAGGGTTTCTCTGTGTAGCTTTGCACCTTTTTCCTGGAACTCACTTGGTAGGCCAGGCTGGCCTCGAACTCATAGAGATCCACCTGGCTCTGCCTCCCAAGTGCTGGGATTAAAGGTGTGTGCCACCACCGCCTGGCATGACAATCCATGTCTCAAGGATGAGTAAAGAAGCTGGGCGATGGTGGTACATGCTTTAATTCCAGGACTTGGGAGGCAGAGGCAGGCAGATCTCTCTGAGTTCAAAGCCAATCTGGTCTACAGAGTGAGTTCTAGGACAGCCAGAACTACACAGAGAAACCCTGTCTCAAAAAACCTAAATTAATTAATTAATTATTAATTAATGAAAGAGAATGGGAAAAGGAGCTGAGTATGATAGTATGTGTTGGCTAGAATCCCAGCACTTTAGAAGCTTGAGGCAGGAGAATTGCCAAGTCTGAAGCCAGACTGGAGTAAATAGTATGTTCAGGCCAGCTTGAGATACAGTAAGACCACACACACACACTCCAAAGCCGGGGTGGGTAGGGGATGGCCCTAGGGTAGTTAGAAAGAACTATGGGGAAGACATACCAATTCCAAAATGGCTCCCTACTACAGTGAAAGATGAGCCTCAGCCCTACATTAAATGTGTTTACTTTTAAATCACAGTACTTAATTTCCTTCCACAAGGCAGAAAAACGTCAATGACCCAAGTCTCCTTAGAGTGAAGAAAGCATGAGATGTAGCTGTTATTTATTTGTCAGTGTTATTTACGGGTGTGAGAAAACACGAGGTACAACAGAACCCATCGTAAGAGTTTTTATTAGGGAAGAGGAAAGGGTGGAGATGGGTAGGCCTACCCAAATGAAAGGTGTGGAAGAGAGAGGGGAGCAGGTGAAGCCTGTTTTTATAGCTTCCTTACCTTGAGCATGTGTACATGGGCATAGGTAGCCATGCCAAGCATTACATAAACACTGTGCATGGATTACGTAGGACATAAGGCTCTGGAGTGGCTAAGCATGTGCCTGCCTGACTACTGAACAGCATGTACACAGTCATGTGGCCAGGAAGTGGCTAGAAATGATAACAGCAGCCCTTTCCCATAAAAATGATTGTTACAGCCGGGCAGTGGTGGCTCACTCCTGTAATCCCAGCACTCGGGAGGCAGAGGCAGGTGGATCTCTGTGAGTTTGAGGCCAGCCTGGGCTACCAAGTGAGTTCCAGGAAAGGCACAAAGCTACACAGCTAAACCCTGACTTGAAAACCCAATAAATAATAATAATAATAATAATAAATAATAATAATAATAATAATAATAATAATAATAATACAATGATTGTTACAGGTTAAATTATGTGTCCCACAAAAGATTTGTTGAAGTCCTAACTCTGAGTACCTCACAACATGACCATATTTGGAAACAGGGTATTGAAGGCACAATCAGCTGTGATGGAGTCACACTGGAGGAGAGTGAGCCCTTAATACAATATGGATGTCACCAGAGAGGTGTAGCTGAGAACAGGCAGCAAGGGTGTGGGAGTTGGGGTGGGGTGGGAGTGGTGGCTCAGACTGAAAAAGAAAAGGGAAGCCAAGCCGAGGTTTGTCTTTCTCGGCTTCCACTACAATGTGACGAACTGCTTCCGGCACCCTCTGCCATGCTCTCCCCACCATGATTGACTGTCTCCTCTAACCATAAGCCAAATTAGACCCTTCCTTCCTCTAGCTGATTTGATCACATATGGTCACAGAGGTGAGAAAGAGAAGTAGTTCAGCATCTGTAGACAGGAAAAAAGACAGAGACATCAAAAAGATGGTGTTATAGTTATATGTCCTCCCAAAGGTCCATATGTTAAGAGCTAGTCCCCAGATATTGGAAGATATCAGAACCTTTGCATGGTAGGGGTATGTGGGGGATCTTTACCTTCAAAAGAGATTAAAGGATTCCAGTTCCTTTCTCTGTCCTCCACTTCTTGACCACAAAGGGAATGGCTTGGATGTTTGTTTGTTTGTTTGTTTGTTTGTTTGTTTGTTTGTTTTTTGAGACAGGGTCTCTCTCCACACCCCTGGCTGCCCTGAAACTCACTGTGTAGACCAGGCCGTTCTGGAACTCACAGGGATTTGTTGTAGGTATTTAGCGGAATCCCTGTATGAAGTGGATATTAGAAAGAACAACTGTTTTAGAAGTACTTGTGGAAAACAGTGATTGTTTCCCATGATCTGTAGAACTGTTTTGCTGAAGGGACTTTGCAGCCATCCCAATATTTTGGTCACAAGACACGTCGGGCACACCTGAGGCTCTTGTATTATTGTGTAGTGCACACCACACATCATAAAAAACTGGGGTTATGGAGACATGTGATGCTCTCCTTCAGTAACAATCAATAAGTAAGCCTTTGTATGGCTGTTCAGGGTTCAGCCTATCAGAAGAGACTGGACCTTCTTCCTGCTGCCACCTAGGACTTAAAATTTCATCTTGTGAGTGGCTTCTTTCTTCCACCGATGACCCTCACTACATGGTGCACCCTGACAGAGATTCATCTTTGTCTGCCTCCAGGAGATAGGATGAAAGGAGTATGGTGCCATGCCCAGCTGTTTGGGGGTTGTTTGCTGTTTTTCTGCCACATCCTGATATGTAGCTACAGGCCTGAAGCAATCATCATGACTGACACTGTGGAAACTATGAACCCAAATAAGCCCCACCCCCATTATAAGTCAATTTAGCCTGAGTATTTGTTACAGTGACTCAAAGCTGACTAACAGAGGGTCCTGTGAGGAGAGACAAAGAGAGATCGCAGTGGTGTGCCTGCAAACCCAGGAACATGAAGGGTTGTTAGCCAATACGAGAAGCTAAAGGGAAGGCAGGATTCCTCTGTTAAGTCCTGAACTGCGTGAGTCCCAGAAACCTGACCAGAACCATGAGAAACAGAGAAAGGACAGACACATGTACAGGAAAGGTGGGGTCCAGTGGGTTGTGCACTCTGGTTGTGGGGCATCAACTGTGAAATGCCATCCTAGAACCTCAGAGCATTTCTTATGAGTATCACTGAGAGGGTAAGAACTCTCTGTAGATGAGCAGTCTCAGGCTGTAAACATCTAGGAGGAGGAAGCTGAAACTGCTTGTTTTTACACACATGGGTCAATTTTCCCATAAGGCATTGGTCCTTGACATGGCTGTGCCCATGTCAGCAATAAAAATTCACTCAGGACTTCACCTGCTCTTTACACACTCACTGTGTTCCCCATATTCCTCCTCACAGGCTTCCCAAGAATGTGTGGCCTCAGATCTGACAGTGTTCCATATTTGGTCCAGTGAAAAACACATGCCAGTCCCTGAATGCCTCTTGGATTAATGGTGTAGCCTGGTCTTGTTGACACTTGACACCTTGGTCTTGAGTGTCAGCCTTCAGGACTGCAGACTGCATGACAATACAAGGTTTCTCCTGTTAAGACACCAATTCTGAGTACGATGGTTTAGAGAACACTCCTTCTGGTCAGCACGGTGGCTCAGAGAACATCCATTCTGAGCTAGCAAGATGGATGTTCAGTCCTTTGGCCTCTGTTCTTTCCCCAGAGTGCAAGATAAAAAGAATCAACTCCTAAGAGTTGTCCTCTCTGGCAGTAGCGCACACCTTTAATCCCAGCATTTGGGAGGCAGAGGCAGGGGAATGGATCTCTGTGAATTCAAGGCCAGCCTGGTCTACAGAGAGAGTTCTAGGACAGCCAAGGACAGACAGAGAAACGTCTCAAACAAACAAATAAACAAACAAAAAGCTCTTACACATTTGGACTGTAACATGTGCATCTGTGTGTACACGTATGCAATAATAAAATAAAAAAATTTGAAAAAACCCTCACCCCGTGGTGCTTTGCAGTGGCAACACCAGGAACTAACATGGTGCTGTAATTAGAGACTGAAGAACTCAGATACAAGGCTGGAGAGATGGCTCAGTACTTAAGAACCCTTGCTCTCCCAGAGGATTGGAGTTCTGTTCCCAGCGGCCATATCAGGCAATTCACAACCACCTGGAACTCCAGCTCTAGTGGATCTGGCGCCCTCTTCTGGACTCCTCAAGCACCTGCACTCATGTGTAAGCACACAGAAAGACACATATACACAGAAAAATTTAAAATAATAAAAATAAATGCATTTTTGAACTCTTAGATATAAAGCCACATTTGTAACCCAAGCACCTGGGAGGCAGGAAGATTACCATAATTCCAAGGGCTGAGCTATATAAAGAGTTGTTCATTCTAGCCTGGGCCATAGAGTGAAACTGTGTCGCAAAAACACTGAAACACAAACAAGTAAGAAACTCAGATACAGAAAGGTGGTTTCCGAATAATGCATAATAAGCTGCATGGCACTGAGTGGATCCATGGAAGCTGTCCAGACACTGCAGACTCCACCCCCAGGCTCTTCCCCAGTCCTTAGCAGTGACAGCATTAGTACCAAGAGTTCTAGCACCATGGTCTTTGGGGCCTCCTGCTCTAAGATCTTCCAAGAAATGCTTCCAACCACAGGTCAGAAGTAGCATCCTGGGTCTCTTGCTGAGATAAAACACCATAATCAAAAGCAACTTGGGGAACAAAGAGTTGATTTCATATTGCAATGTGAAGGTCACATTCCATCACTGAAGGAATTCAGGGCAGGACCTCAACGCAGGAACTTGGAGGCAGGAACCAAAGCAGGGACCATGGAGGGTGCTGCTTCCTGGCTTGCTCCCCACGGCTTGCTTAGCCTGCTTTCTTACACAACCTAGGATCACCAGCCCAAGAGCAGTATTGTCTGCAGTGAATTGGACCCTCCCACATCAACCATCAATCAAGAAACTGCCCTGTAGACTCACCTACAGGCCAGTTCTATGGAGACATTTTCTCAGTCAAGATGCTTTCTTCCCAAATGTGTCTAGATTTGTGTCACGTTGACAAGAAACAACCAGCACACATGGTGACTCTTTTTTTAGCACAAATGCCGGAGACCACTGGGACAAGCAGGATACCCTCTGTTAGCATTCAGGCATCTGTACTGGCCTGCCCTTAGGGTCCTGACAGGCTATACCTCAGCTGCAGCCACCAAGAACACATCCTGTGCACATTTGCAATGTCTCCTTATAAAAGGCGGGCCTTGCACACCTCCATTCTGTTAATATTCTGATCCACCCCTTGAAATCCCACCCCTTGGTGCCACCCTGCATCGTGACATAAAAGCCTCATTCTAAGACAAACCCCTCCCCTTCCTCTCTTTTCTGCTTTTCCTCCCACAAGGTGTGCAACCTCTCTCTTTCTCTGTCTCTCTTCTTCTTCTCTCTCTTTCTGCCTCTCTCTTTCCTATCTTTCTCTTCATCTCTCTATTATAATAAACTCTCCATGTGGATGCAGTGTCTGGGTTGTGAATTACTGGCCCCTGATGCCAACTCTATGTCTACATGGCGTGTATCTGCTTAGCATGTTTCCCTGGATGCTCAGGATACCCTTGGGGGTCATCTCCCCCCACAAACAATAATTCATAACTCTCTCTCTCTCTCTCTCTCTCTCTCTCTCTCTCTCTCTCTCTCTCCCTTTGCTCTCTTCCCAAAACAGTCTCTGCTCCCTTTCCTACCCCTTCCCCGCCTCCTCTCAATAAACCTCCTACAGGGCCCTGTTGCATGGTGTGACTCCTTCCCAACGTTTTTAAAAATACAACACCCACCACATCTAGGAAGACTGTGCTTGTGTTAATCCCAACATCAAGAATAAGACCACTACCACAATTTGAGCCAAATTTGAAGCAAGCTTAATTTTTTATTAGGGTGCACCCAAGAGCTGGCCAGCGACTGCCTTCTAAGTCAGGTTAAAGAGAGCAGCCTCGAATTCATCCCGAATTCATCTCTTGGGCCCCTTTTAAGGAGCAAAATCAAGAGTAGTTTTCAAAAGGGAGACAATGGGGCAGTAAGGAAATACAAAAAACTCTAAAGAAAAAAATAATGTGTTCACCCACCACGTGCTTAGGGAGGGGTCGAGAAGGGTCAGGGTAAGGGCATTCTCAAAAACAAATCAAAGTCCCCATAGGTTGGGGAAGGTCAGGTTCCAGGAAACAGATAGCAACTCAACTCTCACAGTAAATAGAAATTTATTTTTTGAAACACAGCATAAGGCTCCTGCCTTGAAAACAGAATCAGGCAGATCCCTCTCTTGCTGAGGCTGTTGAGGGCCCAAATGCGGAGGAGCTCTGGGATCCTCCCCAGAGAGTCTCAGCCAACAAGACAGTACCACAGCTGTGGACTGCATCGAGACCTCCTCTAAGCCTTGCTTGTCTGAACTCTTTCTGGCTGGATTGTGCTAACGGACCCCACACAACCGCCTCCTAACTGACCACCCTCTATCTTCTATCTTCCTGTTTGTTGTTTGAAACAGGGTTTCCTGTAGCTCCAACTAGCCTCAAACTCACTATGTAGCCAAGGATGACCTTGAACTGTTGATCCTCCAGCCTCTACCTCTGAGTGCTGGGATCACAGGCATGCAACGCCACACCCAGCTAATTTTGCAATCTTACTCCCATATAATTCCTTCTCTGCAAACCAACCACAGTAACCTTAAATCAAGAATAAAACTACTTCTGTCTCCTAATTAAAATAGTTCCATTTTTACTTCTGGCCAAGATGGAGGAAAAGAGATCAGATCTACTTTCCTAAGCAATAAAGAAGGAAAAAAACAAAACAAAACAAATCAACAGCACCAACAAACATGTGTTTCCAAACAGGTCCTAGGTCCCGTGTAACTCTGGTTCCTGACAGAAAGTAGCTGTGAAGAGGAGCCTGTGATTTCATGAGCTCACTGCCTGAAGGCAGTTTCCCCGTCCAAATCACTAACCCGGCTACACGGACTGCTCGATAGAGGGCTGGTGAAAGTGGCTAGAATTCGGGAGGCAGAATCCAAGTGAAGAGTATATACATCAAGGGCTGCTCAGGGGTGCGGAGGGATTCCAAAGAGCAAGGGCTGTGCAGGGTTTTCGGAGGGTCCCGTTAAGTCTCCAGCTAAGGAGTGAGCTGTCCACACGGAGCAGAATCAAATCTGCCTGTGAGCCACTGGCAGAACACTCACAGGTCTGAGAGGGGTTCATCTTCCTACTACCCTGATTGAAAAGATCTCAGAATACACGAGGGCTTGGAGAGAGACTTGAAGAGACTGTGATTAGGTAACAGCTTAACAGTAAATAAACCATCGCTAAAAGACTGGACAAACTTCAACAAAGCTCAAAGCCAGCCTCAGCATAAGCCAAATGATTGCAGCCCAACAAAGTCCAAGATTCATCAAATAAATAGAACAAAATTCAGCCACGAAGGATGTTAATTCATAATGTCCAGAAACTAATTTTAAAAATTATAAATTGTGCATGCCTTTAATCCCAGCACTTAGGAAGAAGCAGGCAGATCTCTGTGAGTTCGAAGCCAATCTGATCTATAGCATGAGTTCCAGGACAGCCAAAGCTATGCAGAGAAACCCTGTCTCAAAAAAACCAAACCAAAACAAAAACAAACAAATTGGAAGCATGCACACAGGACTTCTGATTTTGGTGGACTTGAAAGTGGTCGAGAATCCTGTCTTTATCATACAAGTATAAGATATACAAAAATGTCACACATGCACAAACATTTCAGGCCCCTGGAAAGCAAATGATGAACCGAGAAGCATTTATTACTAATTTGTAATGGGTTCCTAGAGCTTTGGCTAAGAATGGTAGGGGTGGGTCTTTGGGGCCGGGGCTAGACCCACCCCTACTCCCAGGTTTTCAGGGATGGTTGTAAAACTAGTAGCTTACTGCCAGAGAAGGCGCAAAAGGGAACAAAAATACATTCCCCACCCACACCCAACACATTAATCACCCGTGGCCCCTGGGAGAAGGAAGCCAGCGAAGAGAGTCCTGTGACTGCCTGAGCTTACCCCTGGGGACAAGCTGCAGACCCTCTCTCTCAGTGGAGGAAGTCAGGCCCAGCTGGAGGCAGAAGTTAGTGCTCTGGCTAGGGGAAGTGGAGGTGGACAGGATTTGGGGACTTGAATACTGAAGGCTGAGCCGTGCTCTCTCTGACTCACGCAGGAAGCAAAATGTGTGGCCAGCTGCTCCTCAACGAAATTTTGTAGGAACTGAAACGTGAAATGCAGAGCTAGCCTGACATTGTTTGTTTGCTTGTAACAGTGTACAGGTAGCCCAAGCTGGCCTTAAACTTGATGAAGTGGATCTTGAACTCCAGATCTTCCTGCCCCTTCTTCCCAAATCCATGGATTATAGGCATGTGCCGTCACCCCCAGCTTAGGCTGAGTGTCATCACAGTGACAACACCAGGCACAGATTTAACAAGGAGATCCAGGAAATGATGCACACAATTAAAAATAATGAAAATAAGTTTATTTTTGTAAATTTAATTCCTAACATTTTAATTTTTAAAAATTTATTCAGTATTTTTTATCGTATTTTCTCTTCCCTCCAACTCCTCCCATATTCTGCCTACCTCCTTACCCAACCAACTTCATTCTCTTTTCTTTTCCAAAAAAAAAAGACAAGAACATATCAAAATGAAACAAAAAGCCCTCCCCAAACACACACATACACACACACACACACACACACACACACACACACACACACACACACACACACACACACACACATACACACACACACACACACACAAAACCATGGAGTCCATTTTTGTTGGCCAACTACTCCTGGGCATGGGGCCTGCCAAATAAATTTTTAAAAAGAACCAAATGAAAATTCTAGACTTAATAACTACAATGGATTTCCCTAAATTGTCTCCACCACAGAATGGAGTTGGCAGGGAACCAAATCCATAGGTGAAGATAAATTAATAGAAAATTTCAAGTATGAAGAAGAGAAAGAAAAATGAGAGGTGAATAATGAACAGGGCTTTCAAAGACCTGTGGGAGAGAATGAAGTTATCCCTGTGTCGGAATGCCGGGAGATGAGGAGAGAGAAAAGCTGGGTTGTGGGGGACAGCTGGGCATGATGGCTAGTGCACGCCTTTAGTCTCAGCATCCAGGGAGCAGAGGCAAGCAGATCTCAGTGAGTCTGAGGCCAGCCTAGTCTACACAGATTTCAGGTCAGCCAGGACACATAGTGGGACCTTGTCTCAAACAAAACAAAAATAGATTGTAGTGAGCAAGTCAAGTCCTGACAATGTGTACAGCCACACGAGGTACCTCTATGCTTCAGATCCACAGTAATGGAGAAGCCTTCCCCAGGTGAGTCTCTGAGGGATGACAGAGCCTTTCTTGGGTGAGTCTCTGAGGAATGATAGAGCCTTCCTCAGGGGAGTCTCTGAGGGATGACAGAGCCTTCCTCAGGTGAGGCTAGAGGGATGACAGAGCCTTCCTTAGGTGAGGGTCTGAGGGATGACAGAGCCTTCCTTAGGTGAGGGTCTGAGGGATGACAGAGCCTTCCTTAGGTGAGGGTCTGAGGGATGACAGAGCCTTCCTTAGGTGAGGGTCTGAGGGATGACAGAGCCTTCCCCAGGTGAGTCTCTGAGGAATGGCAGTTGACAATGTATGCAGAAAATGTCCTACCCTCCTCTCTCCTGAATGTTTACACCCTGATGACTGTTCCCCTAAGAAATTGCTCCTACCTGTTAGCTAAACTGGCCCTCTTTTCTACCATATACACTAATCCTGCCTCCTTGTTTATCTGATACAGCAAGCCCACTTCCCTGTTCAACTTTATGTAGTAAACATGCTGAACTTCCAGGATGCTGTGGTTTCTCCATCTGAGAGCCCAGATCACCCAACCCCAGCTTTTCTGTACTGTGTCTGTGTGTCTGTCCTTTCTTCATTCCCGCATGGCCACAGTTACCCCAGACCCTGGAGCCATGCAAGATGTGACAGCAAAGAAAAAAAATCACATGGTGTAAAGTTCTTAAAAATGTATCACAAGCTTTCTTTCAAATCTAAGAACTCAACACTCCACATATATAGTAAATGCTAACTAGACCATCAATAGACTCATTACAGTTTAAAAGAGAAGAGAGAGAGAGAGAGAGAGAGAGAGAGAGAGAGAGAGAGAGAGAGAGAGAGAGAGAGAGAAGAAAGCCAAAGAGAAAAGGGAAAAGTTGAAACTACTGAAAGAAAAAAGGCATGATGTGTTCAGGAGAAAAAGACTGTGGTGGAGACAGCACGTCAGAGACAACAGGGTCCAGAAGGAGCACCATTATAGACTCAAAAAAAATGCAAGAAAAACATTCAGCCAGCCTACCGTGGTACTGCAAGCCTTTAATCCTTGAACTGCAGAGGCCAGCCCACTCTCCAGAGGGAGCTCCCAGCAGCTAACGCTACACAGTGAGACCTTGTCTCAGAAAGAAAGAAAGAAAGAAAGAAAGAAAGAAAGAAAGAAAGAAAGACAGAAAGAAAGAAAGAAAGAAAGAAAGAGAAAGAAAGAAGGGAGGGAGGAAGGGAGGGAGGGAGGGAGGGAGGGAAGGAAGGAAGGAAGGAAGGAAGGAAGGAAGGAAGGAAGGAAGGAAGAAAGGAAGGAAGGAAGGAAGAAAAAATTCCAAGAGCTTTATATCCATACAAAGTAAAAACAATGAAATTTCTACATGACCAAAACCTCACGGAATGTGTGGCTAGCTGACCTGTCAGACAAGAGATGTAAAAAGAAGAAGCAGTCCTTTGGAGGGAATGATGTGAGAGGGCAGTAGAGAGATGAGAAACACAACAGCA
The DNA here is from genome assembly GCF_903995425.1 of Onychomys torridus. Lineage (NCBI taxonomy): Eukaryota > Metazoa > Chordata > Mammalia > Rodentia > Cricetidae > Onychomys > Onychomys torridus. The sequence continues at coordinate 15,880,070 of NC_050463.1, forward strand.
GCCAGTATGTGGTGAACAGGAATGACAGAGCCACAGACACGAACAAAATCTGTACTTACAAATACAGTAGTTAGGGTTGGGGATTTAGCTCAGTGGCCCGGGGTTCGGTCCTCAGCTAAGGAAAAAAAGAAAAAAAAATACAGTAGTTTATGAACATAGCTCTCCTCATTTTAAAATTTTCCTTAAAACCATTTGAAACAGTACTTGTAACTCTGTATCATAAGGTTTGTTAACCATATAAATTAAAATGTATAACTACAATGTATCAAAGGAGGAGGTATAAATAGCCGTATCAAAGTCTATTTGCTAAATTTCCTGGAGTTAAACAAATACTAACCTAAAGTAGATTGTAGTGAGACATTTGCTGAGATGCCCACAGAAATTCTCTCTCTCGCTCTCAGTTGTGGAGGGAGGGAGGGTGTGTCATGATAAAGTAACAATAAAAAATCGAATAGTCGTGTTAACATCGGGGAAAAGAAACATTCAGAGCAGAAGTATTACTAGAGCAGAGGAGTTTCCTGATAACCAGACTCCGTACAATAGGAACATATGAAAACTGGGATTGGAGAGATGTTCAGTGTCTCCCACAGGCACCTGAATGTAAACAGTGCACATATAGAGAAGACACACATACACATAAACAAAAATAAATTTCCAAAAAGTTATGAAAATACCTAAATATGTATGTGCCAAGTAACAGAGCTCCAAAAGACGTAAAGCAAACCCAAGAGAATAAAACAAGAGACAATTCAATAATGTGGGCCAGAGACTTGACTGCACCCTATCTCAGTTACTCATAGAACCAGATTGTAAATAGTAAGGGCACAGAAGACTTCAATATCATGATGGTTAAGACTGCTAACTTGACAGACAGGCTCTAGAAACACCCAGGAGACAAGGCCCTGGGCACCTCTGTGAGGGACTGTCCAGATGAGGCTAGCCTTTGGCCATAACTGTCAAGGATGATCTGAATAAGTTAACTGAAGCCCCACCCACTGTGGGCAGCTCCCTTCCTGAGGTGGGCCCCAGACTGAATAAATAGGGCTCAGATGAACATAAAGCACTTATCATTGACTTCTTCCTGGCCGTGGACAGTATGACTAGCTCCCTTAAGATCCCACTTGCTCCCTTACTGCCCCTGCCATGATGGGCTGTACCCAGAGTAGAATGGGAACCAAAACAAAATCTATGTGGCTTGAATTGCTTTAGTCAGAATGTGTTGTCACAGTAAAAGTAAGACACACACTGTAATGGTTTGAAAGAAAATGGCCCCCAAAGGGAGTGGCACTATTAGGAGGTGTGGCCTTGTTGGAGGAAGTGTGTCACTATGGGGGTGGGTTTTGAAGTCTCTTTTCTCAAGCTTCCCTTAGTGTGGCAGCCAGTTGACTTCCTGTTGCCTGCAAAATGGAGCATTCTCAGGTCCAGCACCACATCTGCCTGCACATTGCCCTGCTCCCCCCACGATGATAACAGACTGAACCACTGAAACTATAAGTGAGCCTCCCCAATTAAATGTTTTCCTTATAAGAGTTGCCATGGCCATGGTGTCTCTTCACAGCAATAGAAACCCTAACCAAGACACACACTGTCAATCAGCTGGAGCTAACAATCAGGACAGGCAGAACTCTAGTTACTACCCAGCCCACTCTTCCCTTGCAGGAACCAATAACTTATTCTCTCTGTTTTTAAAAATGATTTTTCTTTTTATTTTATGTGCACTGGTGTTTTGCCCACATGAATATCTGTGTGAGGGTGTCAGATCCACCAGAACTGGAGTTACAGACAGTTGTGAGCTGCCATGTGGGTGCTGGGAATTGAACCAGGGTCCTCTGGAAGAACAGCCAGTGCTCTAAACCACTGAGCCGTTTCTATAGCCCTCAATAAACTAATTTTTTTTTTGGCTTTCAAGACAGGGATTCTTTGTGTAGCTTTGGCTGTCTTGGAATTTGAACTGTAGATCAGGCTGGTCTTGAACTCAGAGAGATCCACCTCCCTCTGCCTCCCTCTGCCTCCAGGTGCTGGAGGGTGCATAAAGGGTGCACCATTATGCCTGTCATTTTGTTTTTGTTTTTGTTTTTGTTTTGTTTTTTGAGATAGGGTTTCTCTGTGTAGCTCTGCACCTTTCCTGGAACTCACTCTGTAGCCCAGACTGGCCTTGAACTCACAGAGATCTGCCTGGCTCTGCCTCCCAAGTCCTGGGATTAAAGGAGTGTGCCTGTCATTTCAAAAACTATTCTTTAAAAAAGAAAAGAAAAGAACCTACAGCCCAAATCCACATTCTTTTTAAGCACTTGTACAACATTCTTCAAGATAGACCATATATTAGAATATTTTTAAAGTTTCAATAAATGTAAAAGGCTTTTAGTCACATTCCATGACTGTGTCTTAATTAATTTTCTACTGCTATGAGGATACCATGATCAAAACAACTTCTAGAAGGAAGAGGCATGAAGTTTCAGAGGGTTCGTTAGAGTCCATGATCATCATGGTGGGGCGCTTGGCAACAGACAGACAGGAATGGCATTGGAGCAGTAGCTGAGACCTTACATCCTTTGCACAAGCACGAGATAGAGAAAGATGATAAGGAATGGTACTGGCTTTTGAAATTCAAAGCTCACTCTCACTGACATACCTCCTCCAACAAGGCCACACCTCCTAATCCTTCCCAAAGTTCAACTAACTGGGAACCAACCTTTCAGGTATATGAGCCCATGGGGGTCATTCTCATTCAGACTGCCATGCTTGGTTTACACAGTACAGGCTGGGTCACCTAGCAGTGGCTGTCTGCCTGCTAGAGAGGCAGAAGATCCAGTAGCTGCTCAGTCCATGAGGCTGGATGCTTTTGTAATCCCAGTGTGGCATGGAAGGCCTAGAGAACTCCTAAAGAGCCACAGGTCTTCAGTCCCGGTAGAAAAGCCAAAGAATCCGGGTTTCAGTGTCAGTAAAGGCTGGCAGAGCAGCAGCAACAGCATGTTAGATGCACTTACCAGCAAAGAGTGAAGGCAGGCAGGCAAAAGCATCACTGTTTTCCCTCAGAATTCTTTGTACGTGGAGAGGGTTTTCTCTCCCAGTTAATCCTTCCAGGAAATGCCTTTGAAGACCTCTTAGTTGATGTCACACCTAATCAAGCTGACAGCCAAGATTAACCATCCCAGAAGTAAATTGTGAATCAATGCACTCTCACAGAAACTTATATTGCTCATGTACAGAAGATATTTCTCACAACAGCAATGGCAAAGGAAATATTTCTGCAGGTGGAAGTGGCAATAAATGAAATTTGGCATCTGAACAAGGCACCAAATCCTGGCAGAAGCAGTGACTCAGCAGTTAGAAGGAGGCTGAGGAGCACAGGGACCTCAACCAAGCAAAGTGACATCCACTGACGGTGAGACGGACTGACCCCACGCACTGCCTGCTGGGACTTACCGAAAGGATACACTTTGGTACACTCTGTAGTACTGGTGCCAAATACGTATCGTGAGAATGTAATTATAATGAGCGAGATGGCTCAATGGGTAAACAGGCTTGCAGCCAAGCCTGATGACCTGAGTTCAAGCCCCAGAACCCACCTGGGAGAAGGAGAGAACCTAATCTTCATATTTGTACCATGGCACATGCGTGCACGTGTGTGTGCATGCACATGTACACACACACACACACACACACACACACACACACACACACACTAAATGTAATTTAAAAATGTCTAGAGAACATGTGGCAGAGGCTACTCGTAAGACTGTAATTATGAGAAAATAAACGACCTGCAGTGGAGGGACCATTCTATAAAACTTGTTCATATTGTTCTAAACACATCAGTGTACAGCTGAGCATGGTAGCACTGCCTGAATCCCAGCACTTGGGAAGTAGAGACAGGATTGCTATAGATCTGAGGGCAGTGTTTGGCAACGTGAACCACAGGCCAGTGTCTAGCGAGACTCTGTCTCCAGAGGAAAAAGAGACAAAGACAACACGGATGTTACCTAAGACAAGACTCGAAGCCGCTCCAAGTCAAGTGGAACTAAGACTTTCAAGCGTCAACCACCACACACGATGCTGGTTGATACTTGATCAGAGGGAGGAAGGGACGATGAAGCAAACTTCTGGAATATGTATTAAATATTAGACATTATACCAACACTCAAATTCTGAAGTTGATGGGAGTAATTACATAAAAGAATATAATTTTCTTGGGGGAAAAAATGGGTCTGGACCCAGCAAGATGGCTCAGCAGATTAAGGCGCTTGTCACCATGTATGACTGCACATTAACACATCCAGTCCAAAGGACCCACACTGTGGAAGGAGTTTGTCTCTGATCACCACACATACACACAGTAAATAAAACTTAGGGAAGAAGGGACCATGGGTAAAGGAACTTCCTACTCAAGCCTGGCAACCTGAGTGGAATCCTGGGAATCCACATAAAGGTAGGAGAGAATTGACCCCACAAAATTGTCCACTGTCTACTACAGATGATCCAGGCAACACACACACACACACACACACACACACACACACACACACACACACACCATGCACACACACAATATAAATATATATATTCAAAGAAAGAAAAGATGAACTAAAATACTTCAGGATGAAGATGAGGGACATCACATCTGTCTTGTGTGCTCAAACAGTTCTGAGGAAAAAAAACACTCTATGTGCATGGTTTTTAAAAGTTCCCATTCTGATGCCATCTCATTTTTCTCTCCTTTACATCTACTGACCTCCCCCAACTTACCTCAGAGCTGCCCTACAATGGATGTCCTTTTACTCAGCCTTTCCCACACTGACAGCTCTTTTCAACATACACTCTCTTTAATTAAGAAGGTGGGGACAGTGAGCAGTCCCTGGGAGGGGTCCTGTTTCTTAATAGTCTAACCACTGGTAAATAGCCATAATTCTGTAAATAATCCCCCACCCATGCCCATGCAAGCAACCCTGACTACGTAAATAACAAAAACAAAGATGAAACAATTATAACTAAGAAGGGGGGACTTTTAGGGAACAGGGGGTTCAACAGGAGTGTGAGGGGGTGAATTTATAAGACATTAACGGAAGGAAGAGGAGGAGATGGAACGGGCACTGTGATGTAGGCCTATAACCCAGGCGTGTGGGAGGTGGAGTCAGCATAGGGAAATCAAGGTCATCCTCAGTCACAAAGCAAGTTGGAGGCTAGCCTGAGCAACATGAGATGCTGTCTAGCCAGTGAAGTAGCTTAGTGGTAGAGCGCTTGCCTGGTATACGGAAGCGAGGCTCTGGCTTAGTACATGCAGGCTCTGGGTTCAAATCTTAACACTAGAGAAAAAAGGAAATAGTCAAGAGATGCAGACATGCCCACAGATGCAGAAATACCCGCAGATGCAGACATACCCGCAGATACAGACATACCCACAGATGCAGACATACCCTCAGATGCAGACATACCCACAGATGCAGACATACCCGCAGATGCAGACATACCCACAGATGCAGAGTATACCCGCAGATGCAGACATACCCACAGATGCAGACATACCCGCAGATGCAGACATACCCACAGATGCAGAGTATACCTGCAGATGCAGACATACCCACAGATGCAGAGTATACCCGCAGATGCAGACAGACATACCCACAGATGCAGACATACCCACACATGCAGACATACCCACAGATGCAGACATATCCACACATGCAGACATACCCACAGATGCAGAGCATACCCACAGATGCAGTCATACCCACACATGCAGACATACCCACAGATGCAGATATATCCACAGATGCAGACATACCCACAGATGCAGACATACCCACAGATGCAGACATACCCACACATGCAGGCATACCCACACATGCAGACATATCCACAGATGCAGACATACCCACACATGCAGACATACCTGCACATGCAGACATACTCGCAGATGCAGACATACCCACACATGCAGACATACCCACACATGCAGACATACCCACACATGCAGACATACCCACAGATGCAGACATATCCACATATGCAGAGCATACCCACATATGCAGACATACCCACACATGCAGACATACCCACACATGCAGACATATCCACAGATGCAGACATACCCACAGATGCAGACATACCCACAGATGCAGATATACCCACAGATGCAGACATACCCACAGATGCAGACATATCCACACATGCAGATATACCCACAGATGCAGACATACCCGCACATGCAGACAAACCCGCACATGCAGACATACCCACAGAGGATATGTCAGCCGCACACAAGCACATGGGCAGGAAGATGCCTCTTTGATTAGCCATTGAGGAAGTGCATGTAAACCACGGTGAGCAGCAAAGCAGAAACATCAAAGTACCATGAGAACACGGATAAACTGTAAGAGTTAGGCGTCCTTAGTGGAAATGCAATGTGTTCTAGTCTCCAAAGAACAATATGGCGGGTTCCTAAAAACAACACACGCAACTCCCATGTGACGAAGCGACTAGTCTCTTGCATGAGTGTCCCAGAGTGAGGGAAACAGTGAATCAGTGAAGAGTTCACAAGATATGTGTCAGTGTGTGTGTGTGTGTGTGTGTGTGTGTGTGTGTGTGTATGTAAATATATATATATATACACACACATAGATATTTACATGTATGTGTAAGGTTTCTCTGGTCCCGCCTGGCCCCAAAGTCTCACAGCCACTTACAAAATAATCATTCAGAGGCTTAATATTATCAACTGTATGGCCTATGGCAGCCTCTTGCTAGCCAGGTCTTATAGTTTAACTCAACCCATAACTATTAATCTATGTATCGCCATGTATTCTGTAGCTTTACCTGCATCCCAGTACATGTTGCTCCTAGGATGGCGGTCTGGCATCTCCCTCACTCCGTCTCTCTCTTTTCTGTCTCTCTCCTTGGATTTCTCACCTGCCTTGCCATAGGCCAAAGCAGCTTATTTATTAACCAATGGGAACAACATATATTCACAGTGTACAGAAAGACATCCCCCAGCGTGTATGCATATGTGGTTATTAAGCAAGAAGGAATTTTTTAAGTAAATACAACAGATGAGAACACATTTGGCTTTTTTTTTCTTTTCAGTCTTTCAGGACTTATTGTAAAAATATTTTGATAGATGATGCTTCCGGGAGAACAAGATGACCCCGGGGTGCCTGGTGAGAAGGTGGCCATGCAGTCCAGATCAAAAGCAGCAGGAAGCCAGGTCCTGAGTCACTGGCGTTGGTAATTGATTCCAGGCCTGGTCCCGGTAGGTCAATTTGCATAACTTCTTTTTTAAAATTTTTGCATATCTATATATTCATGCACATGTGTGCATGCCACAGCAAGAGTGTAGAAGTCACAGGGCGACTCAGCAACAGTTCCACCCTTCCATCATGTGGGTTCCAAGGATCAAACTCTCAGTTTGGCATAGACATTTTAGCTGCTGAGTCAGCTTCCTGCCACCACCACCACCTCCCCCCCCCCCCGCCCCCGGCCCCCGGGCCTTCTTCATAGGCTGACACACACTCTGTTAAACTTGAAATAGCTCTCATGACCCACTACTCATTATCGATTCCTGAGGACTGCTTTCAAGCCAAGGCAGCTTTATCCACTGAAGCCACATCTGCTTTAGTGTCCATTACAGGCTTGAATGACAAGTGAAATAATATTTGACTTCGATTCCCCTCCAAATCTCCCTATCTCTCCTCTGGATAGTACAGGCAGCTCATGTGCTCATCTAATCAATCCCTCTCTGTGAAAGCTGTGTGTGTTTAGTTTTGGAGGGTCTCCTGCTGTTCTCTGTGCAGGGACATCACTGTGCTGTGGCCAGGACCACCCCGCCACTGCTGCACCCCAACACCAGCTTTGTTTCCGATCCCTGGTGTTGTTACATAATCCCACGAGCTAAAGTGTGCTTCCTAACTCCCTACAGTGAGCTACAACCAAAACCTTAATCTTCCCTTTTGGGCATCTTTGTGGGAGGACATGACACACATGTCTCCTTGAGAGATAATTCTGGAAGGCACACACACCCGCTCCTTCCTGCCAACATCAGAACAGGTGGTTTTTATGTTTGTTGTTGGTGTCAGGGTTTGCCTGGCTTTGTTTGGTTTTGTTTTTTGAAACAGGGTCTCAAGTAGAGGAGGCTGACTTTGAACTCCTGATTCTCTGGCTTATATACACACACACACACACACACACACACACACACACACACACACACACGCATGCACGCATGCTGAGATTTCGAGTGTACAGCACTATATCTGCTTTGTAGCAGGTCATTTTTAACACCTCACAGTCTACATTGTTTATTTTCAGTAACAGTCATGAAGTCAGACAAACATGACTACCAAAAAGAAACACAGACCAAAAAGAAAGAAAGAAAGAGAAAGAGAAAGAGAGAGAGAGAGAGAGAGAGAGAGAGAGAGAGAGAGAGAGAGAAAGAAAGAAAGAAAGAAAGAAAGAAAGAAAGAAAGAAAGAAAGAAAGAAAGAAAGAAAGAAAGAAACACAGATACAGATGATGGAGTTTTTACATTTAAATGTATTTCTGTTTATGTATGCTGGTACAAAAATACATATTAAGATGCAAAAAGAGAATCAATACTAGATTTTAGTTAGTTTATTCATTATACTGCCTTTCTAGAGTTAAAAATTTTTAAATTAGTTCTTATAACTGGCATATTAGAATCATAAATAATATTGCAATATAAAAACAATGAGACAACTAAACTTCCATTTTAAACATATGAATAACCAGTGGAAAATATTACGAATTAACTGAAATTTATTTTTGTTGTTGGTGTCAGGGTTTGAATAAAAATACGACACCTCAAGTCCTATTTCACTGTGTCAAATTTCAATCACAATTAAAATGGGGAAGTAGTCACATGAAAAAAGATGGAATTTTAGGTCCGATATGATGGCTCAGTGTATAAAGGTACTTGCAGCAGTTCCTGATGACCTGGGTTCAAGCCTGGGAACCACAACCACGTGGTGGAAGGGGAGACCCACTTCTACAAGTCTGACCTTCACAGGCATGCTGTCACATGCATGCATGTGCGTCCCACCTCCTCACTGCCGTCAACACAGGTGTGAGAGGACACACACACACACACACACACACACACACACACAATTTTTTTTTAAGATATAGAAATGTACTGACTCATGCTCTGTTCCTCTGTCTTTTCAACTACCTTGGTAGGAGTGTTTATTTCTAATCCATAGCTTAAACGTGGGGCTCTGAAATACCCCCTTGAGAGTGGAGACACAAGCTCACATGGTTCCAGACAATGACAACCTGATTCTTAAACAAACATATGTAGCCAAGCATAAGTGGGAATTCTCCGTATAAACTCTCGTGTAGAAGACAGTACTTACTAAGAGAAGAGAAAACAAAGAAAAGCATGCTAATTTGAAGGTTGCATGTGCTAGGAAATACAGCAGCTGATTCCAGCAGTGGTTGAGGTGGGCAGAGCCTACTGACAGTGTTTTATCACTGACAGTATCGAGAACTGATGGTACCTGGTGCTGATAATATGGACACCACCTACTTTAACTTGGATCCATTGTTGTTTTTAGAAGCCCTAGAGAAAGCCCACCCTCTAGTGCTTCTCTGGAACGTGACTGTTCCCCCACCCCTCTCTCATTTTACTGCTACATAAAATACCTGGTCCTTGGAGCCCAATTGTTCCTGCAGTTTATAGCAGGAAAAGGAGTCCAGGCCTGGACCCAACAGAGACCAACTCTTCCTTCCTTTCTTCTCTGTTTTCTGTTTTGTTGGGGGGGGGGGGCGGGGATGTGCTGGGATTGAACCCAGGGTCCCTATGTGCTAAGCAAGGCCTCTCCTACTGTGCTGCACACACACACACACACACACACACACACACACACACACACACCACTATTTTTATTACTACAAAGTCATGCAGTGTACCCTTAGCACAAGAGGGCCTTTTTCAAGGCTAGGCTGGATCTCTTTTCTGGAGAAGGGTGTTTTGGCAGTTGGAGGGGGGCGAGGGGAGATATGTCAATAATGTTTAAAATGGTTCTTGCCTCTATTTACATCAGAGATTCTAGTACTAGTTTCTTCAGAGGTGTGGCTCGTGCAGCTGGGTTTCCTTCTCACTTTTTTTTTTTTTTTTTTTTTAATGCCATGATCTAGTTTGATGGTTCTCAGGCTCAGTCCCTCCAGTCCCCAAAATACTTAGCAACTTGCCGGACAGTATGTCATCATCCCACTAAAGAATGGCTCTGATAACCCTGAGAATGTGTTTTCATAACCTTCCAGCCGCCTCCAATGCACACTAATATCAGATTTACCACAGCCTTCTTTGTGTGCACTAATCTTTTTTCAGTGTTTTGAAAATGTTATTCCATAGGCCCTCAGCATCCGTTATTATTGATGAAAAGTCACTGTCTTTGTATTCAATTGAAACATAACAGCTAGTGTTCACCTATTTCATTGTAGTAAACTTATAAATAATTAAATCCATCGATCTTGTGCGGATAGTTCAGTGAGTTTTGGTAAATGTGCACATCACAATCAAGGCATAAAACATTTCCAGAACCCCAAAATGTATCATCAGGACATTTTCTATAACCTCCTCCTGTCTCTGGTACCAGGAAGCAATCAACCTGTTTTTTGCCACCCTATATTGGTTGGGTTTTCTAGAATTTCAGCTACATGGACCCATAGCGCATGTGCTCTTTCCTATGTTCCGACTTTCATGTAGCGCGCATGCGCCCTTTCCTGTCTTCTGCCTTTCGTTTCGAGGGATGCTTCTGATGATCGTTCAGGTCGTCATCTTTGCTGGTAGTTTTGTTCCCTTCTTATTGCAGAGTCTACTGTTTGGAGAAACCATGTTCCCTGCCATGGATAAGTGTGTTAGAACCTTCTAGGTGGTTGTGTGGCTATTTATGGAGGGAGGGCAATCCATACAGCGGCCCACCATTCGCAGAAGTAGCAAAAGTTCGCTGCACCATTATTTTCATCTGCAGTTGAGCTACAGTCCATATGGCTTAGCCCAGTGGAAAATTTGTCTTTCTCATCTTAAAGTTTTAAGACTCTTCTTTACTTTGTGTTTCTGTGTTTCCGCTACACCGTGCTTCTATTTTGAATTGTTCTTATTTATTTTATTTGTTGTACAATAGTTTTTTGCTCCAGGCCTGACATGTTTATCAGCTGTTGGGGAGCAGAGGTGAGCTGGTCCTTCAGTCAACTAGATCATACAGTGAAAGCCAGGTCTGTGGTGCTATGGGGACGGGGCTGTTACACACCCCAGACACGGGACTCTCACCAGGGATTCATGCCGTCACTCTCTGTTACATGGGACCTTGGGACGTGCTAGACCTCAGAGAGGTAGAAATTTGAAAGAAGATGGATTTTATGACTGTCTTAGTTAGGGTTGTCATTGCTGTGATGAAACACCACGGCCAAAGCAAGCTGGGGAGAAGAGGGTTTATTCAGCTTACTCTTCCCCCTCATTGTTCATCACTGAAGGAAGTCAGGACAGGAACTCAAGCTGAGCAGGAACCTGGAGGCAGGAACTGATGCAGAAGCCATGGAGGGGTGCTGCTTACTAGCTTGCTCCTCATGGCTTACTCAGCCTGTTTTTGTTTTTGTTTTTTATAGAACCCAGCACCATCAGCCCAGGGGTAGCACCACTCCCAATGGGCTGAGCTCTTCCCCCTTCAACCACTAATTAAGAAAATGTTGTAGAAGCTTACCCAGAAGCCAGATCTTTTGTTTGGTTGGTTGGTTGGTTTTTGTTTTTCGAGATAGGGTTTCTCTGTGTAGCTTTGCGCCTTTCCTGGAACCCACTTCTGTAGCCCAGGCTGGCCTCAAACTCACAGAGATCCGCCTGCCTCTGCCTCCCAAGTGCTGGAATTAAAGGCGTGCACCACCGCCCGGCCCAGAAGCCAAATCTTATGGAAGCGTTTTTCTCAGCTGAGGCTCCCTCCTCTCAGATGCCCATGGCTGTATTAAGTTGACGTAGAATTAACTAGTCCAATGACCCAGCTTGCCTGTGGTCATTTCCCATGGTGGAGTGAGACTCCAGTGATGTGGACATTGGGGGACACGACTCCCCTGTCAGTAACCCCTCACCCCTGTTCTGTAAATGACTCCAATGAACATATTAGTTCAGCACACTGGGCTTGGTAGACGTTGTTTCTTTGGTCTGTTATTGGTACCTGTATTAATTACTTGTCTATTGCTGTGATAAAACACCATGACCAAGACTCCTTACAGAGGAAAGGTCGCATTTGGGCTTATGGTTCTAGCCGGGATGGTTATGGCCCACATCAGCAGCAGTACAGAGGCATCAATCATGGCTGCTGGAATCATAGCTGAGAGTTCACGCTGCAAACACAAAGCAGAGAGAGAGAGACAGAAGACTTGAAATGGCAAGAGTCTTTAAACTAGCCTACCTCCAGCAAGGCCACACCCCCTGAGCCTCCCCAAACAGTGCCACCAACTGGGGACCGAACATTCAAATGCTCAAGACTGTGAGGGACGTCTCATTCAAACCATCATAATGCCCAAACTAGGGTGAATACATGTTTGGTAACGTACTCTCAGGAAAAGTCACACGCTACTTAATTATGAAATCTGTTGACTCATCTTTCTAGAACGTTCCTTTCCTTTTGTCCACTTTCTCTCACTGTGGCTCCACTAGGCATGAAGTATAAGCTTTTATTTCAACAATGATGTCTGTTCATTTTCTCTCAGAGCTGTGGATTGTGTGGTTTTTATATTTATTTGCTTATTTTTTAATTCCTTTATTTTGAGCATGGTCTCACCAGACAGCCCTGGCTGGCCTGAAACTGCCTAAGTAGACCAGTCTGGCCTCAGACTCAGGAGTTCCACCTGCCTCTGCCTCCCACATGCTGAGATAAAAGGAGTGTGCCACTAATATGCTAATTCATATTTTTTTAACTCTGTTATTTTCCTATCCAGAAAGTCAAAATTGCTATTTAATTCATTCATTAAATTTTCTTGATGTTAACTTCTAAATTTCTAGAACATTCCAGTTGCTTGTTGATGCACAACAAATTATCTCAAATGCAACAGCTTAGAATGACTATTATGTTTAGCTCCTAAGTTTGGTGATTAGGAGCTCACACTCAGGGCAGTGAAAGGCTCCCCTTGGAGTTGCTAATGCTACCACTATTGTAGAGTGGCTAGCGACCAGGAGGGGCTTGGAAAGGGCTGGACACCTCTGTTTGTTTATGTAGTTCCAGGTCCTCTATATGCAAAGGCCAGTTTTGTCTTCTGAACCTGAAAGCCACTAGCAGAGAGACCCTAATATGGCAGCGTGTGGCCCCTGTGCAAGCCCCCCAGGAAGCAAAGCAGAATAGCCCCACATTTGTGATCTAATATAAGTTGCATAGTGTCTCATCTAAGCATTGTGATAATTACAGCCGAACACTATCATGTCCTTCACAGGAGAGCACAGGAACCCCCCTCTGAGTGGAGGGACAGACATGTGGTCAGAAAAGCAAAGGAGATGGAGAGTCATAGTGCACCACTGTGACAAAATTCCCACATACGTAACTGGAGTGGAGAAAGATTGATTTTAGCTCAAAGAGTCAGAGGTTTCAGAATCCACTGAATCTGGATTCACATGAGGCAGATCACCATGGTGACAAAATCATGTGACAGAGGCTAAGCACCTCGGGGTGGGTAGAAGACAGAGAATGGCCTAGAACATGCACCCCCATATAATTAAAAATAAAAATACATCCTTAGAGCAGTCCCTCCCTCAGGTATGGATTATTAAAACCCACTTATTAAAAGCACATCCTCCAACTAGATCCCACCTCCCAAAGTCTAGAACCTCCCAAAGTGAAGTCGCTGTCTAGTGGTGGTGGCACACTCCTTTAAGAGGCAGGTAGATCTCTGAATTTGAGGCCAGCATGGTCTACAGAGTGAGTGAGTTCCAGGACAGCCAGGACTACACAGAGGAACCCTGTCTCAAAAAAAAAAAAAAAAAAAGTAATATTCCTCACAGGCTCACAGGTTATTTCTTTCTCTCTTTCTGTAGACACTTTTTGACAAGCTGAAAGCAATTTTTGCATGGCACCCTGGGTGATGGAGAAAACCCCATGACATTTTCCCATAGCTACCTTTGCTAAAGGTTCAGAGAATCCACCAACTCTGTGAGTTTGGATTCTTGGTCCACAGCTTCTATACACACCGTAAGAGGGCTGCAGGGTAGCTACACAGCTAACATACAGTAAAGACTTGGCTGAGCTGACCCTTTAGACATTCAGAATCCCAAAATGGGAGCAGGTCTCAACTATGCTCTCCAGGGAGCTTAGCAGCAGCTTAAAGACTTAACCAGTTCACGGCACTTTTAATAAGTGGATTTTAATAATCCACACCTGAGGGAGGTGGGACTGCTCTAAGGATGTATTTTTATTTTTAATTATATGGGGGTGCATGCGCACTTGAGTGCAAATGAACAAGGAGGCCAGAAGAGGGCAGCACATTCCCTGTAGCTGGGGTTATAGGTGGCCACCCAGCTTGGGTGCTGAAACTGAGTTCAGGTTCTCTGCAAGAGCCATGCTGCTCTTAACCACTTAGCTATCCCTCCAGCACCTCTATCTCAATTTTGATACCTGAAATTTTCTTTCTTACTTCTAAGCTTGCCTCTGTTCTTCAGGTGTAATTAATATGCAGCAATTCAGCTGTTGGGAGCAAAAAGCAAATTTCCAGTGTTCTTTTTGGCTAAAAAATCAACAATTTTTCTAAATGTAGAGGCTTGAATTGCTGAATGCTTGCATTTTATCAACAGATGTGTTCTCCATAGATCATCCACCATCATTGTTGAGGAAAGTAAAAGAATATGGCTCTCTTATAGAAGAATGAGGAGGAGGCCGTTATGGACTCCAAGAAGCCTGTGAGGGAGCGGGCAATGTTGGAGGCTTTTGAATTCAGGTCACAGACGCAAAGAATTCACTGCGGAAAGTGTTTTCAGTGTGTGTCTGCTGTCTGGGGCCCCAGTGAGTCAGGGGACTCTAGTGACATTCTCTGTGCAATGACATTCCTTTTTTAATCAGCTGGCCATCCAGATTCCAGACAAGTAAGAACTCTAAATGACTGTCTCTGCCACCCTTGCTAACCAGATGTCTAATGGCAGGGTGAAAGCAGCACCACCCTGCCAAGATCACACCCATGCCAGTGTTTGCCAAGCCCGGGAGGCTGCCTCAGAAAACTCTTGAAGTGGGTCGTCTTCAAATCACGAGAGACCAGTAGCAGAGAACTTGAACTCTATGGAGCTTCGAAGCCTCAGCGCACCAGGAACTGGGAGAGCAGAAGAATTCACTTGTGGTGATACTTTGTGCTTTAACAAAAAAGGTTGCCTGAAGATCAGCGTGCAGAGCTAAGCCACTTGTTAGCCATAGAGGCCAGGCAGTGATGGCACACGCCTTTAATCCAGCACTTGGGAGGAGAAAGCAGGAAGATCAGGAGTTCAGGGCCAGCCTGGGCTACACAAGATTGAATCTTTCTAGAAGAGAAACAGAGCCTGACGTGTTGGTGCATGCCTTTAATCCCAGCACTCGGGAGGTGGAGACGGGATCTCAGCTCTTTCAGTCTGAGGACTCGGAGAGGTAAGAAGTCTCTCTAGTGGCTGGCTGCTCTGCTTCTCTGAGCTTTCAGCATTTACCCCTATATCCAGCTCTGGGTTTTTATTACTAAGACCAATTAGGATTCGTGCTGCATTCACTCACCTCACAACTGCAGAGAGATTCAGCATCAGAGGTGTGCGAGCAATGCCCTGGGGATCTTGTGGAAACCCAGTCCAGGGAACAAATCATGGATAGCAGCGGTCAGCCTTAGTTCACTTCTCTCCCCGTCCTCTTGATGTCTATGCGAGGGGGATTGCTTTCAGACTTCTGTTCAAAGAGTCCTCTCAAATGGAGACTTGGAAGGCTCTGTATTTATACAGCTGCTCTCGTGTATAAGCATTGTCTCATTGTATAATATTAATGGTAACGCTCCACCCACTCTGCATTCTCCAAGGTCCAGTTAAATCCCCACCACTCTAGGAAGCCTTCTGTCTCCTATGTCCATTCACACACACACACACACACACACACACACACACACACACACACACACACGCGCACTACTGCCACCCTCCAGTTTATTGTGTATTCCACTCTACACAGCACATGTGGTCCAGGATGTTTTCTGGAAACCTTTTTTTTTTTTTTTTCCAGTCTTCTTGTAAACTTTTCAAGTTCTGAGTTTCAGGGTCTCTCGCCAGATTACAGGATTTTTTTAGTTGAGAAAATGTGCACTGCACATTTCTATTTTAATAACATAGCTTTCGCCATCAGCTGAGGATGGCACTGGGGCTCCATCAATATTCACGGGTGATAGCTATCTGCTCACTCTTCTGATCTTGACGCTTCCATGATTAACCTCACACTCTGGGGCTGGGATGCTCTGGAAGATGAAGGACCCTCGAGGAGGTGATGCAGCCTCCCCTAGTTCTGTTTCCTGCCTGCAATATAGAGAACAACACTTGGGGTCTCTGCTCTGGGATGTAAGGAGGTAGTTATTTTGTTCTGCCGTGTGTGAAATCAGTATCTTTACATGTAATCTGAGGGTAAATTCTTGGCCCAGATATGCTTCACTTTATACAAATAACACATTTGTGAAAGATAATCTTCACTTTTTACGATTTTATTTTTAATTACATGTGTATGTTTATGTGTGGTTTGTACACTACATACATGAGCCCAAGGAGGCCAGGAAAGGGCACTGGATCCCTCGGTGCTGGAGTTACAGGTAGTTGTGAGATGCCCAACATGATTGTTAGAAACCAAACTCAAGTCTTCTGCAGGAGCAGTGCACAGTCCCCACCACTGAGCCAGAAAGATGGGTTCTCACCCAGTGAGCTGTTTTTAGGTTCACTTCCAATCTAGTACGGGTTTGTCAATTATAAGATAACATACACAGGAGAGAGAGAGAGAGAGAGAGAGAGAGAGAGAGAAGAGGGAAGGAGGGAGGGATCGAGAGAAGGGAGAGAAGGAGAGAGGGAGGAATGGAGAGAGAAGGGAAGGGAAGGAAGGAAAGAAGAAAATAATTTTGTCAGATTGACTTGGCTTGAAATGAATACTCTGAGGGTGTATGTATGTACTCATGTGTGTGTGTGTGCTTGTGTGTGTGTGTGTGTGTGTGTATCTCCATGTGTGGTATGTATGTCTCTGTGATGTCTGTGTGGTGTGTGTGTGTTTCTGTTTCTGTATGGTGTGTCTGTGTCTCTGTGGTGTGTGTGTGTGTATGTACCTGTGTGTGGTGTGTGCATCTGCGTGGTGTGTGTGTCTGTGTCTGTGTGGTATATGTCTGTGTGGTGTGTGTGCTTGTGTGTGTGTGTTCTTCCCTTTGCCTTGTCTATCCTTCTGTATCCCACATTTTGTCTCCAGAGCCATGGTAGCCAGGATGCTCACTGGTCCCCGTCATTACTTTCCATGGATTATCCTGTTACAACAACAATTTTATGAATTTGATATCTTCATCGAGGGCATGAGGAGTTATAGGGTGCTATCAAGGCCACCAAAACTCTTCATCCAATACAAGGAGTCACCAGTCCCCTGCTTTTAACCTCAGCTCCATGAGAATGTCCTGGAGGTTCGCCCAATGCTGAAGTTCCTCCCCTGAGTGGTAGCACGGCTCCGTTTCCAGCCCTCGGAGGTTCTGGGAAAGAAAAACTTCCCACATGTACTCACCGTGGAAACATTCCCTCCTCTCCATCTCCGAGAAAGCTGGAGGTTGCGTGTTTTTCATTGGTGGTTTATCCCACCACCCATTCTGGAGTTCTCGGTCTCGCTTCTTCTGAGGCTCTGCTTGGCCAGTATCTTTTCCTTCCTCCCTTGTGCTCTCTGCACAGCACGTAACTAGCCCAAGCTTGTTTTCTTGGTCTCACACTGTGCTTCACTTCGTGTGATTTGCCCGTATTTTTCTTCTGTCTGTCATAATGAGTACAGGGTCAACCTGGGCTAGGTAAAACACCGTCTCAAAAAAAAAAAAAAAAAAAAAAAAAATTCATGATAACATTTTTAGAAAACAGCCCAAACTTATGATGATGTGTTGATGTATAACTGTATAATTGAGTTCCAGGACAGTAGTTGCTTCTATTCGTGAGTCTCAAGTTGCCCGTGGCTAGGATGGGGTAGGTGAGAGTTGAGGTTTCCGTGTTGAAGGTACCCATCACCGGTGTGTGACCACCACAACAAAAGCCCTGCTTTGTTATTCAAGACCCTGACACAGATCCCTAACAGATGTGCACTAAACACTTGGGTGACCAAGTAAAGCCAAATGAGATAGTTTCTCTTTAAATAGCATCTCACTATGTAGCAACTCGCTACATAGACCAGACTGGCCTCAAACTCACAGAGATCTGCCTGCTTCTGCCCCACCCCCACCCTGTGCAGGAATTAAATGCTTACATCACCTTGCCTAGCCCTAGGACAAGTTTTTAGGGACACCAAAAGTTCTGCTGTGTCTTCAGCCTCTCCGGCATGCTATTTGATTTTTAAATCAGAAAGGCTTCATTTCAGAATCTAACCCTGAACTCACCATCACCAAAGCCCTGCATTCTGTTGTTTACACATTAATAAAGGTAGTAGTTTGTCAGGCCTTCCAAATTTGTTCTTTGTGTTTTCACTGAGGAATATGCAACATGACATAAATTAACTCCTCTGCTGAAGGAATTTAAGTCACAATGGAAAAGACCAGGGAGTTTTGTTTTGTTTTGGTTCAGTTTGGATTTGTTGTTGTTGTTTTGTTTTGTTTTGTTTTGTTTTTTGAGACAGGGTCTCTCTGTGTAGTTTTGGTGCCTGTTCTGGATCTCTCACTGTAGACCAGGCATGCACCACCTCCTGGTGACAGAGAAGATTTTGTTTGTTTGTTTGTTTGCTTGTTTGTTTGTTTGTTGTTTTTGAGATAATGTTTCTCTGTGTAGTCCTGGCTGTCCTGGAACTCACTCTGTACACCAGGCTGTCCTGGAACTCACAGAGATCCTCCTGCCTCTGCCTCCCAAGTGCTGGTATTAAAGGCATGCATCACCACCCCGCTACACAGAAGACTTTTTAAACTAAGTAAAAACTTGTGTTGTCCTACAGCAGCAGTCCTCAAATTATCTAATGCTGTGAACCTTTAATACAGTTCCTCATGATGTGGTAATCCCAACCATAAAATTATTTCATTGCTACTTCATAACTGTAATTTTGCTACTGTTATGAATCATAATGTAAATGTCTTAGGCCACACCTGTGAAAGGGTTGTTCAACCCTGAGAGGGGTGGAGTCCCACAGGTTGAGAACATGTACATGTCCTACAATGTAGCTTCTTTCAAAAGTCAAATTCAATTCCCATTGGTTTAGAACGCAGACATCAGCTTGGAGGCTGACAGTTGTGTTGCAAAAAGTTTTGCTCAATTAGATACTGTATCTTAAGCCCTCCAGGATGGATGGACGTTTTCTCTGAATGCACTGTGGATAACGACAGCTGCCAGACAAGGATCTTCCCTTACCACACCAGCATTCCTGTTGGCCACCCTCATCATTAATCCTTCAGCCTGTAATGCACACACGGCTCTGTCCAGTGAGATCCCAGAATGCCCCTGGAAATAGGGCGTCTGAAATAAACATCAACTTTGCTTCAAAAAGATTCTATTCCTGTGCCGTCATAATCCACAAAAAGAGTCCTTTGGGGAAACAGAACATGTAAACAGCAGGGCCCAAGGCTTCCTCCCTGCCTGTTCCTCCCTCCCCGTGGCAGTGACATCTCTTGACCTCCATTAAGCCAGTAGTTCTCTGTTTTCTAAACTGAGTTTGGGCAAGGTCTTTCCCTCTCTCCTTTGACTTCCAGTCTCTTCTCCCTCTAGCCTAATACTCATTTGAGACAACATTACTTAAATCGTATATACAGCAGCCTTGTTCCATCTTCCGGCAAAACAGCGCATTTTACTAGGCTGCATCTCTCAGGCAGGTTAGTGAGTGTGGGATTGGGGAATTGGGGGGGGGGTGCAGAGGAAACTATTATTTATTGAGCAATTTCCATCCACTGTTGTCCTATTGTTTTACATGCAGGATGTAGTTTAATCCTCATAACAATTATCTGCAAGATCTGTTATTATCTCTCTTTGTAAATAGGAAAGCCAAGGCTCAGACAGTGCCATTAGTTGGCTCTGGGCTCTGGGCTCTGGGCTCTGGGCTCTGGGCTCTGGGCTCTGGGCTCTGGGCTCTGGCTGGCAATGATTAGAGACAGAATCAGAACCTAAGCCAAACCAGTCTCCAAAGCCCATGTCCCCAGCACCTGCCACATGTATGTCTCCATGACTGGGGCTGTTTAAGGAGAATGAAAGAGACATCTACTGAATTGCAAGGTAAGTGAGGAAATGTTTTCATCAATCAATCAATAGTCTCTCGTAAGAGCTAACATCAGGAAGAACTATAGGAACACACAGAAGGAAACAATGGCTTCCCTGACCTCTAATGGCTATCAACTCAGGAGAGAAGTCAAGTTCTTGTCTAGAGAGACTTGTCCACAACTGAATAAAAGCTCAATAACAAGGAGAGATGGCTTGGAGGTTACTGCTCTTCTAGAGGATCCAAATTCAGTTCCCACATCAGGCAGCTCACAGCCTCCTATAACTCTAACTCCAGGAGGTCTGATGTTCTCTTCTGGCCTCCATGGGCACCTGTGCTCACACACACACACACACACACACACACACACACACACACACACACACCACAAATAATTAATAAACTGGGCATGGTAGCATACACCTTTAATCCCAGCACTCAGGAGACAGCCACAGGCCAATCTCTGTGAGTTTTAGGCCAGCCTGCTCTACATAGAAAATTTTAGGCAAGCCAGGGACACACAGTGAGACCCTGTCTCAAAAATAAATCAATAAATAAAATCTTTAAAAAAAAAATCAACTTCAGTTGCATTTCTGAGATTTTTGGCCCAATATGGACTGAATAAGAATAAACTAAATTAAAGAAGGAAGAATTTATGTAAAAATTAGTGGTAAAATCACAGTGAGATGTCACTTTCTATCCACTGGGATGATGTAAACAACAAACAAAAGACAGGTGAGAGCGAGCATTGGCAAGATTGTAGAGCAAGTGGGACCGTCACACATTATAAACGGTCATGCGAAAGGCTAAACATGCTTAGGACCTGGGACTTTCAATACTTGACAGATGTTTAGGAGAAATGAAGACATCCTGTCAACACCAAAGTTTACACATGACCATGTTCACAGAGTCACCGTCCACTAACAAGTCAGAAGACAGAAACAATCCAAATGCCATCCGCTGATGAATGCATGAAGAAAATGGTGTGCGTACACTCGATGGAGAAAAGCCATCTGACAAACACGTTCATGATACGTGTGACACCACGGATAAACCATGAAACCATGCTCAGTGAACAAGCCAGGCACAAAAACATGTGTCATGCAATTCTATTAAGCAGGCGAATCTAGAGAGTAGATTAGTGGTCGTCTGGAGCTTGGAGTCTGGAGGAGTAGCTACTAGCAAATATGAAACTTCTTTTTAAGTACAAGACTAGTCTAAAGTTAGACTGTAGGGCAGGGCTAGAGAGATGGCTCAGTGCTTGAGAATACTGCTTCAGTCGCAGAGGACTGGAGATCTGTTCACGGCACCCAAACTGGGCAGCTCACAACTGCCTTTGACTCCAGCTGCAGGCAATCCAAATGTCTACCCCTGGCCACCTTGGCACCTGCACACAAGCAGCATACAAGTACACACACACACACACACACACACACACACACACACACACACACACAAATAAGAAATTTAAATGCAATTAATCCTTTTAAAACAACACTAAAATCAGATTATGGAGTTAAAAATTATCAAGAGCAGACTGCCTGGCAGGCCTTTTTATTATGTCTGGCAGCCTTAAGCAGGGAAATGACAGCCAAGCAGCCCCTCTGCC
Organism: Onychomys torridus; assembly: GCF_903995425.1. Taxonomy (NCBI): domain Eukaryota; kingdom Metazoa; phylum Chordata; class Mammalia; order Rodentia; family Cricetidae; genus Onychomys; species Onychomys torridus. The sequence continues at coordinate 15,902,050 of NC_050463.1, forward strand.
GTCAACCAGCTAGAATGCCTTGGCAGCAGCCTGGCTGGTTTGGGTACTTTACCATCACTCTGAGGATACTAAAGCAAAGCAGAGGTCCACAACAGCTAGGGGGAAAGGCGTGCCCTAGTCACGGCCACTCTAGGCAGCCTGCACTGGCCTTGGAGGGCTCTCTAAAGTAAATAAGCTGGGTAAATGCAGTCCCAGGTACCCTGCAGTTATCCTCACTCACTCCAGGGGGAGAGCGCTTCGGGCGATCCAGCAGAAGGCGGCTTGCTTGCGGTTGGTGCCAGCACAGTCCTTCATCGGCAGAAGGGCTAGCCCAGTCAGCTGCAAACAGCTTTGCCACAGCTCCCTTCTGGCTATGTAACAAAGTTGTTCGGAATCAGCCAGGTAACACCCTCCTGAGTGCACCTGGTTTTGCAACTTAGGCTCATTAAAATGTTTCTCTAGAATGGTCTTTTCTTACCTACTTTTGAGGGCGGTTGTTTTGTTGGTTTTTTGTTTTTTAAGATAATGTTTCTCTGTGTAGCTTTCACTGTCCTGGAACTCACTCTGTAGACCAGGCTGGCCTCGAACTCACAGAGATCTTTCTGCCTCTGCCTCCCTAGCGCTGGGATTAAAGGCATACGCCACCACCACCTGGCCTTGATCTTTGTTAGTAATTGAGCTGGTTCCTCAAGAAAAAGGTGACAGAAGTAGCCGTGTAGTGACAGACAGAGTGGAAGGAGAATCAATGGCTGGGTGCTGGGGGATGTCATTCTGTAAGTCATAAATATGCGTTGCTCTGATTGGTTGATAAATAAAGCTGCATTGCTATTGCAAGGCAGCTTAGAGACAGGCAGGAAATACAAGCAGATTGACAGGGAGAAGAAAGGCAAAAGGGAAGAGTCATCAGCCAGACACAGAGGAGGCAAGATGACAAGGCGGATCTAAGAAAAGGTACCAAGCCACGTGGCTAAACATAAATAAGAATTATGGGTTAATTTAAGGGTAACAGCTAGTCAGTAATAAGCCTGAGCTAATGACCGAGCAGATATAATTAATATAAGCCTCTGAGTGATTATTTTATAAGCGGCTGCCAGTCTGGGGGAGGCAGGGGCCAGGCAGGACCCAAGAAACATTCTGGCTACAGCAGGGGAAACAGCAATAGAGCAGTTGAAGAATTCCAGAATGCAAGATGAGGTAGAGAGGAGAGGCAGGGTCAGTAAAGACTTTCAAGAGCTGAAGATGAGGAGCTATGGACCCGAGTTACTGGAAGAGTGAAAGAGAGCTCCCAAACCTTAACGTTGTGACCCTTTAATACAGTTCCTTATGTTGTGGTGTCCCTCAGCCATAAAGTTATTTCCTTGATAGTTCATAGCTGTAACTTCACTGTTGTTGTGAATTGTAATGTAAATACCTGGTGTGCAGGATATCTGGTATGTGACCCCTTTGAAAGAGTCACTCTGCCCCGACGGGGTCTCAAGCTGCCTTGCCGAGCTTCGGTGGCACATACCTTTAATCCCAACACTCAGAAGGCAGAGCCAGGTGGATCTCTGTGAGTTCGAGGCCAGCCTGGTCTACAGAGCAAGATCCAGGACAGGCACCAAGACTACACAGAGAAACCCTGTCTCGAAAACCCTGTCTCGAAAACCCGAAGGAAAAAAGAGGACCGGGGATCCAGCAGGCACCTTAAGGCCAAGGGTTTCAACAGTAACCTCTATCAAGGGCCAAGGATCCTGAGAAACTCAGGATCTCAGTATGCACACCTATTCAGGAACAACATGCTAACAGGCTTTGCCTGCTGCTGCTGCTGCTGAAGGTTCCAATAGTGTTCAAGTACCAGGGCCATCAGGGGCTAACGCTTAGAGCAACAAGGTTCCAAGTGGAACCCAAGTCTCTTGCTTCTAAGCCTAAAACAATAAGCTCCCAGCTCTTAAATCTTCGGCTATAACCCACTGGGCCCACCAGTCCAGCTCCTAAATTTGAGTATTCAAAGGCCCAGGATTGCCAGCAGTAAAGGACTTCCTCTTACCTACTAACAGTTGCTCGCTCTCTGGACAGATCAAACAGCCCCTAGCCAGCTGATTGGAAACACAGCCTGCCTGCCTCGTAAAGCTTAAGGAGGAGGTCCACAGTGGCTTCATGGCTTCCGGGCTTTGTCTCTTGGACACAGAAGCAGAAGGCAGGGTCAAGGATGCTAAGGTTGATTTTCAGGTTGGGGCCACAGGGACAGTTTGGGAGTGGGATGAGTTATTTCTGCGTTAGCAAGGTTACAGCCAGATGATTTCTTTGTCTTCCTGTGTCTAAGAACACAGGATAAATGAATTGATCCTTCTCTCAGACAGTCCCGCATCCTCTCTTTCTGTTCTGGAGTTCCGTTTGAAACTCTAAATCTTTGTTCCAGCTGGGTAGCTGGGATGATGTAGAGCAGGCTGAGAGAGGGTCTGGCCCTTTTGCCGTAGCTCATTTCATTTTATGTTCCCTTTCTATCTGGCTTTTCTTAATAGCTTTGAGATGAATTTCCTTTCAGCCTTGCTCTGGCCTTGTGAAAGCAAAGAGTTGAGTTATTAGGCACAAATATGAGCATTTATTTATCTGGCTTCATCAAGATAACAAATTTATATAAAATGGTGGCACATCAAAAAATCCCAAATTTTATGTGTGTGTGTGTGTGTGTGTGTGTGTGTGTGTGTGTGTGTGCATGTTTTTAAAAGATTTACTTATTTATGTATTTTATGTATATGAGTGCTCTGTCTTCATGGATGTGTACACACCAGAAAATTCCTTTATCATAAAGATACCAAGATGGTAAATCAATTTGCTAAATGACATCTTCACCTGGAGTCATTTAGAAGACTGGGGTGCTGATGGAAATGGTAGATTTTAAGAAAATCTAGAGGGTCCTAGAGGAGAAAAACACAACATTAGCAACATCATCAGTAAAAAGCAAGGGTGATGAATTCACCATCGGGAAATTTAATAGCGGCCACAGCATCATTTGCTAGAAACTCACTTCCAATCTGAATTATTTTAAATAAGGCATCACGTGTAGGGTAAGAAAGGAAAAAAAATCCCCTGCTCGGTTCCCATTAATTTCCCAGCCAGTAACTTTGAAATAGTGTAAAATGCTCAGGTCAGCAGCACAAACCCACTCAACGAGAGAGAAAATGGGCCATTCCTCTTTGGTGTCCAGCTGAAGCCCACTCAGGAGCTATCTCCTGGTCCTTTAAGAGTCTTTTAACTGTGGCACTCTTGATTTTTAACTGGGCTGAAGCTGCTCCCCAGGACCCAGGGAAATGTGAGTGAATTGGGTTTTCTCTGCATTACAAGGGAATTATCCAGACCCCCAGGCGGCAACCTGCCCAGATTAGTGTTAAAGGCCGAGTGACACCAGCTGAGATGAAGACAGAGGCGCATATGCTGGCTTTTGTGTCGCTGGAAATTTAGAAATGCTGAGGAAGGAAAGGAAAGAGACGTGTTTTTGTAACCCATTAAAGAGCCCTGGCTATTCTGTCCTGTCCTGCTCCTGCGCACAAGAGCAGGGGCTGAGGATTCCAGAGGCCTCTGGCAGCTTCTCACATCCAGGAAGGGTTTCAGCTCTTGGCATTTGATGTCAGCATCAAAGACAACTACCCATCCAGTTGCTGAAACACACACCAGCTGAAAGAGGGTGACATTTGTAGTCAAATCCTCCTCCATCTCGCTTGCTTGCCTGTGGCCCTGGCCACTCACACTCCACATATCGTTACTACTGCATGAATGACACACATCCATCACAGCAGCCAACATAAATAAGACTTAAAACTCACCACACAGACAGGTAAAGTAGCACAACATGCCTGGGATCCTAGCAGTCGGGCGGTTGAGGCAGGATGGTGTGTGAGGAGCCAGCTGGGCCACAGAGGGAGTTTCAGGATAGTGAGAAGCTGTCACAAATAAAACAAAGTCCGAGGGCTAGGGTGTAGCTCAGTGGTAGACCATTTGCCCAGCATACACTAGGCCTGGAGTTTGATTTCTGGAGAGAGAGAGAGAGAGAGAGAGAGAGAGAGAGAGAGAGAGAGGAGGGAAGAAGAAAGGAAGGTTTTTGAAAAACAGTTTTGAAAATTTTCCTTTATATAGTAAGAGCCTCAAAATTAATTAATAAAAAGGGCTCCCTCACCTTCTCAAAGACCTGTCCAATGGAATGGTTGAATGGCTAATGTCAAGAGGTTAGGTTTTCAGCTCCACTTAATTCACTCTGATGGTTTCTCTTAGGTGTTTAAATGGCAGAGTTGTTTTTTCCTTGCTTTCGTTGTTTTTAAATCTGTAAACTGGTCCCAGTGATGTAGGCCAGTGATCCTGGCACCGGGAAGACGATGTCTCAAATCTAATAAGCAAGTTTAAATAAATAAGTAAATAAGAGTAAGAATTCCTGGCTGTCCTAGAACTATCCCTGTAGACTGGGCTGGCCTTGAACTCACAGAGATCAGTCTGCCTCCTGAGTCCTGGGATTAAAGGTGTGTGCCCCCCCCCAAAAAAAGAGTAAAGATTCCCAATCAGTAAGTGCATTAGCACAGCCCCCAGTGCTAAACATGCCCAGGGGAGGGGGGGCCGCAGGGCGGGGGATGTGCTTCTGAATTCACTACAGCCCTGAGGTAAGGACTATGATCCAGGTCTTACTTCTATCTAGAGAATTAGCGTTGGCCTAAAAATCATTCAGCTGATAGAACATTCGGCATTTGAACCCCAATCTGTTCCTCCCCAAAGCCATGTTCTTAGCCAAACCATAGAATCACTAAATAGCGGTAACCAGTTTTATATGAAAGCTAAAAAAGAACTCTAGAAGCGTCTCCCCATCAGGACCAGACCAACAAGTCTGAAAGGTCAAACTCTACTCTCTGGGCTTCCGGTTCCAGCTCTGACCGACCAGACTCTCAGACAGCACAGTCTTCTTCAAAGAGATAAGGGACGGGAACACAGACGGCAGGCTTGCCAGCAAGCTAATGGCTGGCTTTGGGAAGGTTCCGACACTCCCAGCAGCCTGTACATCGCTGCTCTGTTCACACTCGATAGGAGGAAGGCACCCTTGTATTTATTGCTTCATTCTTTCTCCACATGTTCAATTTTATTCTGTAGTTTCAGGAATGAACTAACTTTTTTTTTTTTTTTTTTTTTTTTGAGAGACAGGGTGTTACTGTATCTCCCTGGCTGGCCTGGAACTTACTACATAGACCAGGCTGGACTCAAACCCAGCAGAGATTGGCCTGCCTCTGCCTCCCAAGTGCTAAGATTAAAGGAATACACTATCATGGCCAGCCCAACAAAATTTGTCTAGGTATAAACACATTGTCTAGACCAGGAACAAGCCTCCCTAGGAAAGTACCATGTAAATAAGTACCAAAGTCATGTAAATAAGTACCATGGACCTGTGAGAATATTGCAAAATTACAAAGGCTATGTGATGAAAAGTGAGCCTTCCCCATACAGCTTGTTCCTCCTCTCCCTCTAGATCTCTGCAGTGGCAGCCACTGTCTTAACTAGGGAGCTAATCCATGATAAGCATTCATTTATTCATTTAACAGCAATGTCCCACCCATTCTTTTTCAAAACAACAAGAAAAAATTTATTTTATGTATATGGGTGTTTTGTCTGAATGTATATCTGAACACCACTTGCATGCCTAGTGCCTTCAGAGGCCAGGAGAGGGTGGTGGATCTTGTTCTGGATAGTTTTACATCAACTTGTCACAGCTAAAGTCATCTGAAAGGAAAGAACCTCAATTGAGAAAAATGCCTCCATAAGATCCAGCTATAAGGCATTTTCTTAGTGATGGACAGGAGAGGGCCCAGCCCATGGTTGGTGGTGCCATCCCTGGGCTTGGGTCCTGGGTTCTATAAGAAAGCAGGCTGAGAAAGCCATAGGGAAACAAGCCAGTAAGCAGCACCCCTCCACGGCCTCTGCATCAGCTCCTGCCTCCAGGTTCCTGCCCTGTTTGAGTTCCTGTCCTGACTTCCTTCAATGACAAACAGTGATGTGGAAAGCCAAATAAACCCTGTCCTCCTCCAGTTGCTTTGGTCATGGTGTTTCCTCACAGCAATAGAAACCCTGACTAAGACAGGTCCCCTGGAGCTGGAGTTACAGATAGTGGTCATCTGCCTGACATTTGTGCTGGAGCAGTATGTGCTCTTAACCGCTGAGCTATCTCTCCAGTCCCTGGGTTGTTTCTTACACTTTGCTGTTGTAAATAATACTGGCTGCCTTTTCACCTGTAACAATTCACAAAGCCAGGTCTATAATATTAATTCCTACAAATGAAGTTACTCTGTCAAATGTAATCCGCCCTTGCCAGAAGGGAAGTGTGTATAGTTGATGTTTTCCTGTGTCCCAGCCTGCCGGTGGTCAGGACAAATCTCTCTTACCAGCCAGTCCTGCAGCCGCTCAGACCCAAGTAAACAAACAGAGGCTCATATTATTTACTAACTGTGTGGCCATTAGCTCAGGCTTCCTACTGACTAGCTCTTACATTTAAACTAGCCCATAATTCTTATTTATGTTTAGCCATGTGGCTTAGTATCTTTTCCCAGATCTGCCTTCACATCTTGTTTCTCATGGCAGCAGCTGGCAGCGTCTCCTGACTCAGCCCTCCTGTTGCCAGAATTCTCTTCTCTCTTTGTCCCGCCTATACTTCCTGCCTGGCTACTGGCCAATCAGTACTTTATTTATTAACCAATCAGAGCAACACATTCACAGCATACAGATATCCACAGCAAGTGTGCTTGCTTCTGGTGTTCTTGCATGGCCAGTGTGTACCAGACTTTTGGATCTGACTCAGTTTGATTTCTGTAGTAGCACTTTCTCATCAGGATCACCAGCCCACAAATAATGACATGGAGATTTCTTACTAGTTGTGAAAGCTTGGAGCTTAGATCTGTCCCACTAGCTCTTATAACTTAACCTGCTTTTATTAACCTATGTTCTGTAATGTGACTTGGTTATCTCTACTCTGTACTGTATGTCCAACCTCTTCAGTGTCTCCCTGGCATCTCCTGTGTGCCAAGATTCCTTCTCCTCTTCCTCTCTCTCCCTGAAAGTCCCTCCTATCCTCTCCTGCCTAGCTATTAGCTGTTCAGCTCTTTATTAAACCAACCACAGTGATACATCTTCACAGAGTGTACAAATATTCCACAACAGATTTATTTCTTATTATAAAGGTAACTGCAACTTTTCACATTTATAAGGCATGTTTTCTTTTCTGTAAGCTGTCTTTAATCTCCACTGCCTGTATTTCTAATAAGTATTTGGTCCTTTTTCTTATTAATATGTAGCAGTTATTTCTCATATGAGAGAGATAGACTCTACAGAATAGGTGTTATTTTTCTCAACTTATAGTTTATCTTTTAACATTGTTTCTTAGCTGGGAAAATGTTTTCTTTTTATACATTAAAATATATCAATCCTCTCATTTATGATTTCTGGGATTAGTATCAACCTTACAAAGCCCTTTCCCATGTTGATGTTATATAAAACTCTCCTATGTTTTTGTCTAGCATTTTATGACTTTGTGTTTTATGTTTAAATCTTTGATCCATCTGGAATATATTAGATCCAAGGAGCAAGTTAGTGATTCAGTTTTTAGTTTTCTAGATGGCTGCCAAGCTGACCAAAAACCATTTTGTATTTTATGATTTTAAGATAATTTGGGGGAACACAGTTAGGGAATCTGGAAATTGGTATTACCTAGCCTCCAATTCTTTAGAAAACTTGTTCCTCATAGTGTAAGAAAAACACCATCATTACCTGGTGAGAAGTCCCGTGGGGACTGGAGAAGCAGCTCAGTAGTGAAGAGCACTCACTGTTCTTACAAAGATCCTGGAGCTTCCTCCCAATGCCCACAATTATAACTCCAGTTATGGGGGGTCTGATTCCCACTCTGACATCTGCAGAAACCAGGTACACATGCATACTCACACAGACACACACACATGCACACTCACACTCACACACACGTGCTCACTCACATGCACACATGCATTCATGCACATGCATACACATGCACATTCACACACATGCATTCATGCACACACATGCCTATGTACACACACACACACACACACACACACACACACACACACACACACACTGGTTCAATTTTGGTTTTGTTTTGTTTTGTTTTGTTTTCAGTGATACTTTGGAAAAGTTTCCCTCAGCATTACAATATGATCTGAGACTTGTCATGTAACTTGGTAGAATATTTGGTCACATTTTGAATAATGTTAACAGGTTTCTTTCATACATGAGCTGTAAACCTTCAGGTCACTTCTTATTTTCTTTTCTTTTCTTTTCTTTTTTTTGAGCTGAAGATTGAACCCAGGGACTTGCGCTTGCTAGGCAAGTACTCTACCACTGAGCTAAACCCCCAACCCCCCTATTTTCTTTTGGAGTGACCAATTTTCATTTCTCTTTGAGTTGATAATGCCTGCTAACCAGTTGTCACCATTACTCCTGTGTAAACGTTACATGGGCACCACATAATTACCCCTGTCTATGCTTGACATTACATCGCTAGGCAATATAACCCCCAGTATGTTTATGTGCTCTTCTGATCTTCGGGATTTGATTCCCAAACAAGAGAGTGCATGTTCCTCCTACTCAAACTATGTCTCTTCTTAGTAATTTATTGATTTGGGGGTAATCTAAACTTTTTAGGGTACAAATTTACTTTTTTAAGTCATTGTTTATCTACCTTGCTGTTTATTTCATATTTTATCAATTTTTTAAGATCTATTTTATTTTTAATTATGTGTATGTGTGTGTGTGTGTGTGTGTGTGTGTGTGAGTGTAGGTGCCTGCATAGGCCAGTAGAGGGTATTAGATCCTCTTGAGCTAGAGCTCCAAATATGGGCAATGGGACCTGAACCGTGGCCTCCAGTAAGAGCAGCCAGCTCTCTTAACCATTGAGCCACCTCTCCAGCCCCAGGTTTCATTATTTTTATAAGAAATTTTGATGGGTGATGTCATTCTGTATGCTGTGAAAATGTATTGCTCTGATTGGTTGATAAATAAAGCTGTTTGGCCAATGGTGAGGCAGAATAAGATTAGGCGGGACATTCTAAAGAGAGAGAGGAAGGAAGAAGACAGAGCAAGGGAGACACTGCTAGCATTGCCAGAAGAAGCAAGATGTAAGGTACCGGTAAGCCATGAGCCACGTGGCAAAGTATAGATTTATAGAAATGCGTTAATTTAAGAAACAAGAACTAGATAACAAGAAGCCTCCACGGCCATAGTTTAAAAATAATATTAGCCTGTGTTGCCCAGCATTGGTGGCGCATGCCTGTAATATTAGCCTGTGCATGTTTATTTGGGTCCGGGCGCCTGTGGACTGGTGGGTGAGAGAGATTTGTCCTGACCGTGGGCCAGGTGGGACACAGGAAAACTTTCAGCTACAAAATTTCTGATCAAAGAAATAATTAATACTGACATTATAAACTATGTACATAATCTTAAAAAGGAGAGTACTCTCTGGTGTAAGCAGTAGGTCAGAGCTTAAGGTGTAAACTGGGGGAAATTTACAACCTGAGCACCAAAAAGAACTGAGTTTTGTTTTTAAGACAGTAGGAAAAAATGCAGAGTGGGACCAAATAAAAAATAGTAAGTAATTAGTAAGTCAGGTGTTGAAATTGTTGAAATAAAATTTTTAAGTACATAGAACTATAAATAAAACCTCTATGGTGTTTGGAAAGAATTAATAAAAAGAGTAAAGCTCTTTCAAACCCAGTTAAGGAGGACAATCTAGAAAAGAGAAAGAAGGCGTCAGGAAGATAAAAAGGAAGCAATGGGGTGAATAGTAAGTTAAACTCTAGGCTATTTTAGAATAAAGAGAAAATTAAGCTTTTGGTATTAAATTTTCAGACAAAAAGCTGATACATTCCTCAGTGTTATGCGAAAACAACAGAGACAGTTCTGGGGGGGCTACCCTGAACCCCGCTTCCCACCAGAGGCTCATGAAAACAAACCCCATATTTAAAACTGAACAATAGGAAACAGCTGAGATCAACAGCCACACAAAATTATCACACAATAAAAGATAGTCATCTGCAGCGTGGCAGTTTCATAATCCAAGGGTCCAGAAACATTTATTCTCAGCTTGCCTTTATTTACACTGTTAAAAACAGTAGGGGCGGGCTGGAGAGCTGGCTCAGTGGTTCAGAGCACTTGCTGCTCGTACAGAGAATGGGCCAATTCTCAGAGGCCACGTGGCTCACATCCATCTATAACCGCACTTCCAGGGGATCCCACCTCCCTCCTCTGACCTCTCTGGACGCGAGGCATGCACATGGTTCACAGACATACATGCATGCAAAACACTCATACACTTAAATTAAATAATTTTAAAAATTATTTAAATAGTAAAGTGATCCTCCAAAAAAGAAATCCTTTTTTTCAAGACAGGGTTTCTCTGTGTAACAGCCCTGGCTGTCCTGGAACTCACTCTGTAGACCAGGCTGGCCTCGAACTCACAGAGATCCGCCTGTCTATGTCTCCCGAGTGCTAGGATTAAAGGCATGAGTCACCATCGCCTTATCGAAAAAATCCTTTTTATTGTTTTGTGTTTGTTTTATATTGTTTTGTTTTACATTGGTTCATTTCATTTTGAGACAGGGTTTTGTGTATCCCAGCCTGGCTTTGAACTCACCATGTAGCTGAAGATGACCTTGAAACCCTGATTCTCCTGCCTCCATCTTCAGTGAGTGCTGGACATATGGGCATGTGCCTCTGTACTCAGCGTGTGCAGTGCTCTGGCGTGATCGACAAGAACTCCAACCCCTGCTGAACCTCATTTCTTTATGTGGTCACATCACACCTATTGTGCTTTGCCCAATCCCAAACTTAAACTGAGTGATATTCAAAATATCCACTAGCTTTAAAAGAATAATGTGGCCATTTCGTGTTACCGCGATAGCATATCTTAGGAGAAATATCTATGTCTTCTGAAACAAAAAGGTAACCTAACGAAAAGAATGCTGTTGCCCCCTTCAATATCCAACTTAGAAGAAAAGAGCTGGATGCCCATATGTGCTACTGCATTCCATTTCTTTTTCTTTAATAAAGTATTTATTTAACGTGCACTGGTATTTTGCCTACATGTGTATGTAACTGCACCATGTGGGTGCACCAAAGAAGCCAGAAATGATCCCCTGGAATTGGAGTTGTAGACAGTTGTGAGCCTCCATGTGTGTTTAGGTGGAAGCCCTGCCGGCGCCATATACCCAAGGAGTCTGGGTATATGGTTCTGTCCTCAGACCCATACCCTAAAAAAGTCTGCCAAGAGCCAGCCCCTCCTCCTCCCTGGGTCTGCTCAAGACCATACCTCCAGGCTATATTAGATCTGGTTGCCATTCTGGAGAGTCACCTCAAAGGTGCTTTGCTCTGCTCAGAATAAACCTGCATTTATTAATTCGTCTTGATTGGCTTATTGCATCTGTAACATTACTTACTCACTACCGGGGGATTGAAACTTGTCAATATGGGCGCTAGGAATCGAACCCAGGTCCTCTAGAAGAGCAGCCAGTGCTATTAACCACTGAGCCATTTCTCCAGCCCATGCATTCCATTTCTTATATGGCATATTAGTTAAATGATATGAAAAGATCCAGCTTTGTAATTGTCAAGGAAAATGTATGTTTTGAAAACTGAAAACCTAATATACTAGTTGGAGTAGTTTTAGATTCACAGCAGACCTCACTGGAAGAAAGAGATTTTCTGTATGCCCCTGGCCCCTCCCTGTACACAAAAAGCCTCACAGCTATGAAATGCTTCATAAATTTGCATGCCATTCTTGTGCAGAGGCCACGCTGACCTTCTCTGCCTTGTTCCAAAAGAAGAAAAGTGTCTCAATACATTTTTTCAAATAATCGAGAACATTCTTTAGCAGTACCAAACTTTAATGAATGATAGTGGTTTGAAAGTTAGCTGCAGTGTGGAACATGAAAGCCAGTCAACAAGTGTTTCACGTTCTTCCATGAAAATGGCTTGTTTTAATCTTCGAGTGGCTCTTTGACCTAGGCACGACTTTATAGCAATGTGTTGACCATTTGAATAACTTTGGTTCTGAATCATACAGGGCTTTAAAAAAAAAAAACCTCACATGAATAAATATCACCACCACTTTTACCCGAAAAAAATCTTAGCGTTTTAGAGACTGCCAATCTGGTGGAGGCACAAATAAGCTTTCTAAAATTCTAGTTTTCATTTGAAGGCTCAAACTTGATGATAGGCCATAAATACTAGCAGTTGATGGGCTGGGAATATATGGATCATTTGATAGGTTTTCCTCCACTAACTGGAACAAGGCAGGCATGACACAATTTTTAAAAAGTCTTCTGACTAAATATCACTGTTTTACTGAACTATGCTATACCTGGGATAAAGCAAATGAACAGTCATGTGGTGTTCTAATTCCTTCATCCCTGTAACCTCAAGAGCCAGGACTCTCAGTGTGGAAATAACTAGACGCAACTGTAAAAGGAAAGAGACTAAGTAAAAAGCTGCGGACTTGGCACTCTAAACTCATGAGGAATTTTACTTTGGAAACCATAAATAGAAATTTAGTAGCTGGACAGTGGTGGCACACATCTTTAATACGTAGCATTTGGGAGGCAGAGGCAGACAGATCTCTATTAAGTTCAAGGTCAGCCTGGTCTACACAACTAGTTCCAAGACAGCAAAGATACACAAAGAAACCCTGGGGGGGGGGGGGGCAGGAACTAGACCAAGATGCCAACTGGCTTTGTTTACTGAAAATGCCTAGAAACCAGCCATCCAATAGTAGTGAACCAATCTAGTTTCCAAAATGTGGTCTAGAATGAGGTCATGAAAGACATCAAGGGGTTGGGGATTTAGCTCAGTGATAGAGCACTTGCCTAGCAAGCACAAGGCCCTGGGTTCGGTCCTCAGCTCTGGTAAAAAAAAAAAAAAAAGAAAGAAAGAAAGAAAGAAATCAAGCAGCTGAGAGATGGAAGGTTCTGGGCCTGCAACAAAAAAATATACACACTGCACCAAGAGTATCCCATAACACCATGTGCCCAGGAAAAGTAATGTGATGCTTAAGAACGGAGACACCAAGTAAAGGGACTCATATGACTAAGAGAGGAAAATCTGAGCTTCAGAAAGATAATTATATTGATCACCAAATGGGTTTAAACTCATTAATTCATAATCTTTAAAAGGAAAAAATCTGATTAAGTGGGGATGGTAGCACAGGCCTGCTATCCTAGCACTTGGTAGGTGGAGGTGAGGATGGGGATTTCAGGCCTGTATGGTCCACCTCAAAATAAATAAAGCAATCTTATATTATTTAACCAAAAGGGGATAGAGTACTTGCCCAGCATGCCCGAGGCCTTTCTCAGCATACATCATCCGAACAGTAAAACAAGACAAACACAGAAGTCCACCCATGAGATGATTCCACTCACAGCAGGTGTCACCCACCTGGTGGCAACACCCTGAAGAAACACCAAGTGAGCACAGTCAGGAGTGCATGGTTCTCCAGAGGAGGCCGGGAGGGGTGACCAGAGCAAGGGTGATTCTCTTATATTAACTGGGATAACTTCATAATAAACTTACCTGTTCCAACTTCTGTGATTGTTTCTATCTTAAAACAAAAATATTGAGGAGGAAGGGGAGGAAGGAAGTTTGGGAGAAGGAAGCAGAAGGGGAGAGAAGGAACGGGGAAGAAAGACCGAACAAGAGTCAGCTGTTCACAGCATCCGTCCAGCTGAGACCTTGGGGGCGGGGCCTCGAATATGCCACTGAGTCTGCTCCCAAAGACCTGCCCAAGTGCACTCTGCCAGAGACTACTCCACTGAACAGGGTTGAAGGGAGAGGGGAAGGTCAAAAGTGAGTGACTTTTATGTTTTCACCAGTGAGTCCTGGGTGTGTGAAGCGATAGTTTATTGCAGGTCAGGGGTGGTGGCATACAGTTTTTATCCCAGCACTTGAGAGGCAGAGCCAGGCAGGTCTCCGTGAGTCTGGGGTCAGCCTGGTCTACATAGAGCATTCAGGCCAGCCAGGGGTAGACAGTGAGACCTTGTCTCAAAACAAACAAACAAACAAAAGATATATCAATTGCCAAAGTTGACTAAGAAGCATTACAAAATTCAAATAAACCAATTATCATTTTTATATTTTAAAAAATAGGGGTTGGGGATTTAGCTCAGTGGTAGAGTGCTTGCCTAGCAAGCGTAAGACCCTGGGTTCTATCCTCAGCTCCACAAAAAAAAAATTAGCTGGGTGGTGGTGGCGCAGGCCTGTAATCCCAGCACTTAGCCAGGTAAATCTCTGTGAGTTCTAGGCCAGCCTGGTCTACAGAGTAAGATTCAGGACAGGCTCCAAAACTACACAGAGAAACCCTGTCTTGAAAAAACAAAATATAAAATAATTAAAGGCCTATCTTTTTGAAGCCTGTAGGTTTGATTATAATTAAGACACGTCTAGTCTTTAAATAACAGATGAGCCCGGTGTTTTTTAAATTCTTTCAAATCATTTCAAATATGCAAAATTCATTATTTTACGAGGCTGACAGAACTTTAATACTTAGACTATTAGAAACAGAACTCCCAAATGACCGTGACAGTGATTATGCTTCTGAAGAAGATATTTTAGAGCTAAATAGGATAGGAAAGTTTTAAGTGATATGATATGTGGGTTTCCTGGAAGAATTTAAGGCTGGTTTAAATGTAGCAATCCTTCACCATTACAGATGTTCTTAGTAAGTAAAAGAAAAAAAATCAACATCCATGTCTAATGCAAACTCAAAGAAAAGGGCCTAAATGTGATAAACTCTATTTATCAAACCTAATAGCAACAATCATTCCAAAAAAAAAAAAAAAAGATCATTCGTATTGGTGAAATTATTAAGGCCGCTCCACATAGTTAAAAGGGAGGTTCATTTTGTGGGGTAACTTACAAATGAAGGGATAGGTTGCAGGGTCTGGGAAAGGTATAGCACAGTCCAGCAGTGTTCTCTGGAGAACTCTGCTCGGTCTATCTCCAGCGTCCAGGGTCCGGGCACCAAGAGATCCCTCTCATTTGGATCCTGGGTCTTCTGCTTCCTTCCTCTGCCCCATCTTGTATGTGTGACCATTACCAAAGCCTCAATGGAGGTTGAAACTTCCAGGCCAAGGCTGGAATGGCTACCCACTACACATTCAAGAGCTGGGCAAGATAGCACATACCTGTAATCCCAGCACTCAGGAGGCTGAGGCAGGAGGATCATGAGTTCAAGACTAGCTTGGACTGTGTAGAGAATCACACACACACACTAAAAGCATTCATCAAAAGATGAATTCTGCCAGGCAGTGATGGAGCACACCTTTAATCCCAGCACTCAGGAGGCAGAGGCAGATGAATCTCTGAGTTTGAGGCCAGCCTGGTCTCCAGAGCGAGTTCCAGGACAGCCAGGGCTCCACAGAGAAACCTGTCTCAAAAACAGAGAGATAAATAGAGAGAGAGAGAGAGAGAGAGAGAGAGAGAGAGAGAGAGAGATGAATTTGTAAGCCACTGATTTAAAAGCAAAATCAATAAAGGTAACTGTTACCTGTGCATAGCCAAAACTCTAGATATCCTAGTGAGGGAAAATTAAATAATATCAAAGCAAGTGTTCTTCCATTCCTCTCCCTTCTCTTCCTCTCCTCCCTCACTGTGTAGCTGAGGCTGGCCTAGAACTTGCTCTCTGTCCTGCCTCTACATCCCCGGTGCTGGAATTACAGTAGGCATGCACTACCACAGCTAGCTAGAGATTTGAAAATCAAAAACTCTATAAAAATTAGGAGGTAGGAGTGGGGAAGAAAGCTGGCCTTGCCGGCATGTATATTTTTGTTTATTTATTGAAAAGCACTTTAAAAATTAAACAAAATTCTCAGCTCGAGTATTTCATATAAACACCCAATTCTCTGGTTCTTTTTAAAGACTGGAAAACACAGTTAGCCAGAATTACATATGGCGTAGGACAGGAGTGAGAATCTGAGGCTCTGAGGAGATGTTTCTCAGAGTGTGCCTCCCGTTCAGTGACACACGACAGCAGCTGTGCTGTGATTACAACTACCATAAAGTTATGCACCCGAGGAGAATCCTGCAAGTCCAGAAGTGGGCAAACACGTGCCTGAACAAAATAGAAGACCAGACATAGAAGGCAGAGTGTGCGAGAACTTCATGTACCACAAAGGTGGAATTTCAGTCTAGCAGAGAAAGATAACTTATTTACCAAAGAGGTATAGCAAGCTAGCCATCTGGAAGAAACACACATCACACACAAAAATAAATTCCAGGTGGATATCGCATTATACATAACAAACATGAAATGAAACTCTTAGAAAATTTAGGAGAGTAACCAACCTTGGGGTGAGAGAGTCATTTTAAAATATGACAGAAAACTCAGACGCAATAGATGAAAAGGCAGACATATTTGACAATGTATAATTTAACATTTTTATACAGCAAAAATGCCAGCATGAGTTTGGGGGAAAAAACACAATTCTCTTGAAAAATATTTGCAGCACACCCATTCAGTTAAGAAACATTTGTTTAAAAATGCTTTACTCGATAGTTGCTACTGAGTGCAATGCTGAATAGAATGAAGAATGTTCTTGCATTCACGACCTTACATCCCAGTGACAGATGATACATTTGAGTGATAACATAGAGTTCTTGCAAGTAAGAGAGAGGAAAGAGCAAATGGAAACACAGAAAAATACAAATGATGGTTGCAGATAATTCCAGCAACTTGGAAGGATGCCTCTGGCATTCTTAGAAAGATGACGCATGCCTCCTCTCAACTCTGCATTCAGTGACATCATGATGGTAGCTTGAATTTAGTGATAATGAAAATATTTACATCATGGAAACTAGAAAATGTTACATATCCCATGGTGCAAAGGTGTATACACATAAAATAAAAAAATAAAATTTTAAAAGTTTTGAATAATTTTAAAAGGGAAAGAGAAACAATCATGGGTATTTCTTATTTGTAAGTTGCAAAGCATTACTGTCTGCAAATTTTTGCAATGAACACATTTATTATATTACTACATATATTTATTATATATTATTACTTATGTGTGTGAACTTATGTATATATAATAAATATACATTTGAAAACCATATACACACCACACGCATGTGTGTGTGTGTGTGTGTGTGTGTGTGTGTGTGTGTGTAATCAGTTAAATACTTGCCAGCACACCAATATTTCTACCTACATCTAACAGAATTTGTTTACATGGCCAAGAAAAGCTTGCTTGTTCCATGTTGGATGACTTCATAGCTAGAAATTCTGCTGCTGTAGTGAAAGACTTTTGGGGGAAGAACCAGCAGTCTCTGGCACACTCTGTTCTGCACACACTTATTAAAGCGTGGCCATACACACCTACAATCCCAGCGCTTAGGTGGCAGACGCAGTAGGATCACCACAAGTTCAAGGTCAGACTGGACAGAATTAGACCATGTCTCTAGCAAGGTGGCTCAGATGGTTGAAGGCCCTGGCAGCTCAATCCTGAGGACCTGAGATGGATCCCTGGATCCTGCAGTGGAAGGACAGAATCTCCCAAAAGTTGTTTCTGATCTGCATGGGGTGCCATGGCATGTATTCCCCTACACAGAGACTCACAAACATGCTCTCACACACATGTAAATAAGTAGGTAGGAAACTGAGTTTACGTTAACTATGCAGTGTTACTAGTCTATGTGTAGGAGCTGAAATTTAGACACATCTTATCTAGCTTCAAAGCCCTTTTATTCTCCCCACCCCCAGTATCTTTAGAGATGTAACATTCTGAGTCTGGGGTAATGGCGGAATTTACAAGTAAGAGATTTTATTCAAATTCCCAACTGACATGTATTTATTTCAAAGATGATTAATGGCCTGAAGAGCTCCTACCAGAGGGCAGTCAGCAGCTGGCAAGGACCAGGAGGTCAGTATGAATAACATATATCCTCTACAAAACTCACTTCTCTGCACGAGGCAACCCTGTGGGTTCATTCAGCGGGCCAGGGGATTAGACAGCCATGTCCAGCTTTCCTCAGACACAACCTACATGATGCTTTTGTTATCTCAGAAATAAACAAGCTACAGACATGTCATGGGAGGCAGACAGATGTCAAAGAGGAAAAAGGCAACTCAGACACAGGAGTGAGGTTCCTGGAAAAACTGCCTCACCCCGACAGTCACATATGAAGTTGGCTGTGTGTAAATCTTACCTACCAGACTTGTGTCTTGTTACATTTCCTAACATAATGTCTTTTGGGGGGAAGGAGGTTGAGACGGGTGTCTCTGTGTAGCCCTGGCTGTCCTGGAACTCACTCTGTAGGACAGCCTGACCTAGAACGCAGAGATCTGCCTGCCTCAGCCTCCAGAGGATTAAAGGCATGTGCCACCGATGCCTGGCTCACATTTCCTAACATGTCTTTACGTACTGAAGAAAGTTGAACAAAGTGTCATGAGTGACCTGTACTAAATATGGTCAGTACTTGTTTATATAATGTGTCTATTTCTCTTGGCATATTTCTGGAAAGGAGAAGCCATACTTTTCATCTGGCCTAGGAAACTGATCACTTAGCCAACAGCTAACGATTAAATCCTTGCCATATGTGAAACGCTGTAGAGAGAAAACATTGGCTATATCTTCACCTTAGACCGTGAACCTGACCATGGGGAACAATTCCTTTCTTCCTCTGGAATTTCCCACAGAGCACTGTTTGGATTCAGTCTTGTCAAAACAACATCTACTGGATGGATGCTTACTGTGCGTCGTCATTGAACTGAGGGCTGCATATGTGTCTCACAATCCTGTGAGATGGGCACTGTTACGATGCCCACTTTATGAACCAGGAAGTCCAAGTTTAAGAGGTTAAGTACTGAAACATCACAGAGCTAGGAGGTGTCAGGATACTGGATTCCTAAGTCTTAATCATGTTTTTTCTCTGGCTACTTCCTGTACAGTTCCCTGGGGCAGCCTAATGAAGGGTGTGTTATTACAAAACTCACCTCTCTCTGGGCAAGGGGTCTTCTCTGGACCCTACCCCTTGTTAGTTGGGACTGAGAGGTGACCAAGGGGCCATGGTTTTAGATTGTAACAAAATCAGTGATGAATGGCATTTCTACCAGGGGTTTTGGTTTGGTTTGGGGGTTTGGCTTACAGGTCCTTCTACCTGTCTCCAGCTAACTGAAAAACTAAGTGTTGCCGTGTTTGCTCAAGCTGTAGACAGCACAGGACTGAAGGGACTTAAAGAACCAGCGGGGCCTTTACATTTTCCTGCCTTGTCTGCTTTAAGACAGGTGACGGAACTCATGCATCTACATTCCCTCCATCCAAATTCCTCCTCAGACATGACTAAAAATACAGGAAAGAGAATTGAAGGAGAAACTGCTCATAGACCAGAGAATCTGATGACTTTCTGTGGGGGGTGGGGAAGAGTTTACTTGCAGGTAAATACAGATTAGAGGGAGTTGTAGCAAGCCATGTCAGAAAGAAATCCGAAGCCAAAAGAAAGACAGGAGGGAAGGAGAGAGAGAACAGAGAGAAAAGGAAGGGAGAGAGAGGGAGGGAGGGAGGGAGGGAGGGAGGGAGGGAGGGAGGGAGAGAACAGAGATAGAGGAGGAAGAGAGGGAGAGAAGGAAGAAAGGGAGGGAGGGAGGGAAGGAGGGAAAGAAAAGAAAGAAAGAAAATGACAGAGGTAAGAAGACTCATTATGAATTTAGTCTCTGCCCAGGACTCAAACCCAAATGCAGCATGTTTTCTGGAGTGTGATGGGGTGGAAAGAAATGCAGTCTGTTTGACAACTGAGAAGTTCAGAAACCAAGAAACACGTGGCTGAACAGTGTGGCGCAAACCTGTAATCCCAGCATGCAGGAAGCTATGGCAGGAGAAGCCCAGGTTCAAGGTAAGTTTGAGCTACAGAGAGAATTCCAGCCTGGACTGCATAACAAGTCCTGTCTCAGAAAGAGAGGAAAAATTCACGTATTATTCCAAATGATCATGGTGACCAAGAGAAGAACTAAAAATGTATATGCTTTTTAAAAAACATCTATTCAAAAGGAGGTGTCCATATATATACCAGCAAGTAGAGTTATATATTCCATAGCAAAGACAGAAAAAAATCTAAATGTTTGTTGCTCATAAACAAATAATCATATCTAGTCATTGTATTAGTCAGGGTTCTCTTGAGGTACAGAACTGACAGAATGAATATTCATATGTATATATAAAGGACATTTATTAGAAAGGCTTACAGGCTGTGGTCCAGCTAGTCCAACAATGGCTGTCTACCAATGAAAGGTCCAGGAATCCAGTAATTGTTCAGTCCATGAGGCTGGATGTCTTAGCTGATGCTTCAGTATACGCTAGAACTCCGAAGAAGCAGCTTCTAATGGCAGTGGAAGAATGGGCTTGCCAGTGAGAGAAAGAGCAAGCAGGCAGAGAGAGCAAGCTTCCTTCGTTCATGTCCTTTATACAGGCTGCCAGCAGAAGGAGTGGCCCAGACTAAAGGTGGATCTTCCCAACTCAAAAGATCTGTATTAAAGTAAATCTTCTCACCTCAAAAGATCCAGATTTTAGGTCTTCCCACTTCAAATGATTTAAGAAAAAAAATCCCTCAGCTGGGCAGTGGTGGCACATACCTTTAATCCCAGCAATTGGGAGGCAGAGACAGGGGGATCACTGAGTTCGAGGCCAGCCTGGTCTACAAAGGGAGTTCCAGAACAGCCAGTGCTACACAGAGAAACCTTGCCTCAAAACACAAAACAACAACAACAGAACAAAAAGAAAGAGAGAGAGAGAGAAGAAAGAAAGCAAGAAAGGGAGGGAGAGAGGGAGGGAGGGAGGGAGGGAGGGAGGAAGAAAGAAAGAAAGAAAGAAAGAAAGAAAGAAAGAAAGAAAGAAAGAAAGAAAGAAAGAAAGAAAGAAAAGATCCCTCACAAGTGTAGCTAGGCACTTGAGTTTTACTTAATTCCAGATGTAGCCAAGTTGACAAGCAAGAAGAGCCATCACAGTCATATTAGATAGCAAATTAAAACAGTAAAATGGACTCTTGCATGTACTGCAAGGGAAAAATATCCAAGACTTTTCAGTAAGCCACAAAAAGCAAGCAGCGGGATAATTAATGTGGTATGCCGTTTGTGTAAAACAAAAAGCACCCGGTGAACCTGTGCAGATCGCAAAAGCGGCAAACAGTGCTAACAGGGATAAGCACCTCTGAGGGAAGGCGTGTGCTGGGGGTGGCCAAAGGGATTCTGGTGTTCTACATGGTTTGAAGTGTTCACAATAAAATATGCGTGATTTGTGCAATCTAAAATTGATCATTATTAAGTGGTTACACTGGGGCGAAGAAACCGAGGCCTGAGGCTGCAGGGATGGCCCAGCAGTAAACAGCACGAACAGATCTCGCAGAGGACACAGGTTTGGTTCCAAACACTCACACTGCATGGCTCCTCAATGCCGGAAACTTCAGCTCCAGGTGACCCAACGCCCTCTTCTGGCGTCCAAGGTCACCTGCATGCACCTGGATACTCACAGATGCACACGCACACACACACGCACGCACGCACGCATGCACGCACACGATATTGTAAATTTTAATTTTTTTTTAAAAATAATAAAACTAGTAAGAATCACAACATTTTCATTTAATGCCACTCTGAGCTCTGATGCACTGGCTTTTTAACTAAGAATTCGACCTTAAAATAATAATTTTAGGGGTTGGGGATTTAGCTCAGTGGTAGAGTGTTTGCCTAGCAAGCACAAGGCCCAGGGTTTGATCCTCAGCTCCAATAATAATAATAATAATAATAATAATAATAATAATAATAATAATAATAATAATAATATAATAGTAATAGTAATAATTTTAAACAACAAAAAAAATGTAAATACTCCTTTAGTTGCAAAAAATGTCACAGAACAATGTTGCTGCCAGCAGTTCTGAGGCCCAAAGGCCGGCCTGCAGCAGCCCGGTAAGTGATTGTTATTTATGAGCACTCCCTGACATAGATGCGCACAGCTATTTACCATTTCTGCTGAGAGGATGGATGCTCACATTCATGTGAGACAAATACAAATCAAGACTGAATGAGACAGGCAGTTGAGGGCCTGGGGATTAGAAAAGCAAAAATAAAACAAAAAACCAAAGCCAATGACATCCTCCAGTAAATCATTTTTCTTTCCGTCACACGTGTGTGTGTGTGTGTGTGTGTGTGTGTGTGTGTGTGTGTGTGTGTGTTGTTTTTGTGGGTTTTTTTTTCTTCTTAAGAATCCAACAACCTCATCTGGGTTGCAGACATTTTTATGGACTCACCACTGAGTTCTAAAAAGCATGAGCAAAATATTTGGCAGAACTGGCCTCGGGGCTGGAAGCTACATTATAATCATGGATTCTTTGTCCAGGGCTCAGAATTACACTGTGTGTGTGTGTGTGTGTGTGTCCTCAACAATAGCTTTCCTTCTTTATTTCTTTTTTCTTTCTCTTATCTTTTCAGTTTTTTAGAAAGCTTCAGAAATTTGACAGATTCCATAGATTATTTTTAAATTTATTTTAAGTGCATCACCAAGCTTTACTGCCTGAGTTCAATCCCCTGGACCACATGGAGAGAGGAAAGAACCAACTCCTAAAAGTTGTCCTCTGACTCAAAACACACACTGTGTCATGTGTGTGTATATATGTAATTCTGTGTGTGTGTGTGTGTGTGTGTGTGTGTGAGTGTGAGTGTGTGTGTGTGTAAGTGTGGGTGCCCAGGGAGTCCAGAAAAGGGCATCACATCCTGGAGCTGGAGTTATAGGTGATTGTGAGCTGTCCAACATGGGAACTGGGAAGTGATCTCCAGTCCTCTGCAAGAGCAGCAAATGCTAATGACCACTCAGCCATCTCTCCAACCCCAAACCTCATTTCATAGACCGAATGAAATCACCCCAACCTAAAGAGAGTGAGAAGATGTCTCTCTAGGGTTTTACACAGCTCTGACCTTCCGACCTTAATGCAAGGACCCAGACCAGACAGGAGTTCTGTGTGTAGATGCCTCGCCACCTTTTGCTGTAGCATCTCTATGCTGTTTGGTAAGTGATCAGGGAGTTTACTGGGAAAATCTCTCAGTGAATCTCTTTGAAATGGCCAACACTTCTTAGGCATGCTTGTGATGACTCCATGAGTCCCTTTCAGACCTGTCGAAGCAAAGTGCACCATCTTTGATGTTAGGCTCTGAATCCTCAGCCTCATTTCTACCTAGGGCAGCATATTGAGGGCAATGAAAACAGGACCCGTGTGTGTGTGTGTGTGTGTGTGTGTGTGTGTGTGTGTGTGTGTGTGTGTCCTGCTCTGCTCAAACATCTCTTCTGCCTAATATTTGTATCACCGCTTCTGGGCCTTTGATACTCAGGAGAGAAGGGTCCAATATTCCTGCCCAGAACCAAGTGAGAAAGACAATGAAGAGGTCTGGGGAAGTAGCTCAGCTAGCAGAATGCTGGCCTAGCATGCACAAAGCTCGGCAGGCATCATAGCGCACACCTGCAACCCCTGGACAAGGGAGACGGGCGACAAAGTGAGCTTGAGGCCAGCCCGAGACCAACAGTTCCACAAACAAACTGCACAGGCTCCCTCCCATCTGTCTTTGTGTCCATGCCCCTCATACCTGACCAATCTGTGAAGGGTTCAAAGCTCTTTGTTTCAGGTGCTACATCAAGCCTTCATTGGCTCCATTCTCTTCCCTACCTGCCATCTTCCTGTCAACCAGGAAGCCCTGCTCTGGTATGGCACTGGGGCTTCTCCAAGCTTCTCCTCCCCTTCCTGTGTTGAGCTTGCCTGACAAATTGGGCCATGCAGTATCTCCTCTCAAAATAGAATCTCCCTCCACTCCCAAATAACTCACACATAGTTCCTTCAAGACCAGAAATACTCCAAACTCGGAAGGAAAAATTCTCTGCAGTAGCCTAAGGTTTCAAAACTCAGTGATTCCTCTTGTCTTCCCACTGAGTGCACTGGGCTTTTCTCCAGCTGTTCCACAGAGCACAGCGCATGAGCATCTCATAGCTAAATCTGTACGCACAACAGATGATTTCCAAGTCACAGGAATGCAGCCTGATCACCAGAGAAGAGGCTCCTGAAGGCCAGGGATACGGCTTCATTTCCTGTACATGCCTGAGGCGCCCCTCCTTCTGACGCAATCTGCTGTCCTAGGTTTGCGGTCCTCATTCTCAAAGTGCTTAGCAGGGGATGGGCTTCAGGGAAGGGTTTGAGAGCTCATAAACCTTGGCATTTATTTCTTTAAGAAAAAAATCATTTTTAATACACATACGTCTTCTCAGAGCTGATAAATTTTAACCAAACTCTTCATGACCACTCTATTAAAATTCTGTCTAGGCAATAAGAAAAGCAATTGAGTTTCTTTAATTTAAAAAAACATATATAATTATTGATCTGGTCAGTGGTGGTGCATGCCTTTAGTCCCAGCACTCAGGAGGCAGAGGCAGAAGAATCTCCAAGTTCAAGGCCAGCCTGGTGTACAGAGCAAGTTCCAGGACAACCAGGACAGTTACAGAGAAACCCTGTCTCAAGGTCATCTTCCACTTTGTAGTAACTCTGAAGCCAACTTGAACTATGTGAAATTTTGATTCAAAAAGAGGGTGAGGGCTGCAGTGATGTCTCAGTAGGTAAAGCACTTGCTAGGCAAGGGTGAGGACCTGGGTTCAAACACCCAGAACCCACATAAAAGATGAGCACATAACCCACATCTGCCATCCCACTGCTGTGCAGTCATGAGGGAGGCAGAGGTGGGAGGTACTCAAATGTTCTCTGGCCAGCTAGCCTGGCACACACAAGGTGGAAGGTAAACACCAACACCCCAGATTGTCATCTAATCACACATTCACCGTGATGTGTGCACATCCACACTCGCCATGGTAACATACATTTATTCATCATACGCACACAAGTTCAAGTTCAACCTGGACTCCATAACATAGTCAAAAACCAGCACTTGTCTACATGAGACTCTGTCTCAAAGGAAAGAGGCTAAAGAAACTAGTCCTTGCCCTTTTCTCTCAGCATTGTACTGTAACATGGGCATTTGAGTGATAGGAGACTATTGGCAGTCAGGAGAGAAGTATTTAGTGAGTGAGCACTGACTTTGGCGGACATAGTTATTCTGAGCGGTCACGACTGGAGAAAATTCGAGGGCCCAGTGCTTGTTTCTCCTCTCTGCAGAGTGATGCAGCCTTTAGTCCGTCCTGTGCTTCCCATTTCCATAAAGGGTGGACTTGACACGCTTTGGGCAATTCCAAAGGCAGACACCACGTCTGTAGAGATGGCTCAGTGGGTAAGGTGTCTGTGGCACAAGCCTGAGGACATGAAGTTCCATACAAGCCTACTCTGTGCACCTGTATCCCAGAGCTGATAGAGTGAGATGGGAGGTGGAGACAAGAGACTTCCTGGAAGCCCACAGGTCAGCTAACTTGGTGTATCTGTAGTGAACAAGAGACACTGTGGTAAACAAGGTGAGAGGCCAAGATGGACACACAACATTGTCTGCTGACCTCCACACTCACACTCACAACAGAGACAGAGACAGAGATGATAATTTTAAAAACCAGATGTTAAGGAGTCACGCCGTACAACAGGGCTCACCTGGGGGGTTTAATGAGGGGAGAGGTGCTGTGGGAGGTCTTCCTATACACTGTGAATATGTGTTGCTAAGATTGGTTAATAACGAAGCTGCTCTGGTCTGTGGCGAGTCAGTTTATAGCCAGGCAGGAAATCCAAGTAGAGGACAGGAAGAAGAAAGGAGAGGAGAGAGAGACACCATCCCGCCATCCAGGGAGCAGCATGTAATGGCACACAGGTAATGCCATGGAACACGTGGTGACATATAGATTAATATAAAGGAGCTGAGTTTAGTTATAAGAGCTAGCTGGCAAGAAGCCGGCCATAGGCAATACAGTTCATAAATAATAAAGCCTCTGTGTGTTTACTTGGGTCCAAGCAGCTGCTGGACTGTGGTGGGGGGACTGGAGAAACCTTCCAGCTACAAAGGGCAGAGAAGGGGACAGAGACTGGTCCCTGGAGACAAGAGTGAAGGAAGAAAAAGAGAAAGAGATAGAGCAAAGGAAGAGGAAGAGAAAGAGACAGGAGGTAAGCAGGGCCTGCCTTTTATAAGGGAATGTAGGAAATGCACACAGGGGATGCTCTTAGCTCTGCAGCTGAGGATGTATCCTGTCAGGACCCTAAGGGCAGGCCAGTACAGATGCCTGAATGCTAACACCAGATCCTTGAGCACTGAAATAGAATTGAGGCAAAGCTTCATAAATCTCCTCTTGGACAAGACTGAGGACTTGCCTTGCAAAAACCTGACGCTAGGGGCTGGTGCACTGCCCAACCCCCTGATGTGTCTAGCACTCAGTCTCAAAGAAGAACACAGTGTTAATGGAGTGCCAGGGAGAGAGCTGGTAGGTGATTAGGTATTGATTTAAGGCAGCAGAGGAGGTATTTATACTGTGTGTCAGGGGGATGAAGAACCTTCCTTTGTGACCAGAATTAGAGATCGTTCCAGCAAGACACCTGAAGGACAACTTAAACACAACTAACCCAAGGGGCAACTGCCAGGTTCTCAGTGGCTCCAGGTACATCACCTTCTACTCCGGAGCATGGCCCTCACTTTACAGTGTAGCAGCTTTTCTTCAAAGTCCACTGTCAATCCATGTGGCAGCTGCATACAGCATGAATGGAAGGCAACCATAGATTTAGGGTAAATATTAATGGTCCCTATGTTGAATGACTCAAAGAACACCAGAAAGGTGAAGCTCTGTTTCCTATCAAATGTGCCCACTCTGAAGAATTTTCCTACCTTGGAGGTATAAGGCTTTTCTGACCTTAACAGTTATGGGAGCACAGAAACTCAGGGAAGTTTTCTCCTTAGTGAATCTCTCTCTCTCTCTCTCTCTCTCTCTCTCTCTCTCTCTCTCTCTCTCTCTGTTTCTCTCTCTCTCTGTCTCTCCTCTCTCTGTCTCTCTCTGTTTCTCTCTCTGTGTCTCTGTCTCTCTCTGTGTGTGTCTCTCTCTGTCTCTCTGCTGTGGGATGTTCTGTATGATGTGTTGATCTGATTGGTTAAAATAAATAAAGTGCTGATTGGCCAGTAGCCAGGCAGGAAGGATAGGGTAGGCGGGACAAGGAGGGGGAGGATTCTGGAAAGTGAAGGCTGGGGAGGGAGACACCGCCAGCTGCCGCCATGACAAGAAAGAGATAAGATGCTGGTAAGCCACAAGCCACGTGGCAAAGTATAGATTAATAGAAATGGGCTAAATGTAAGATTAAGGGCTAGACAGTGGTAGGCCTGAGCTAATGGCCAAGCAGT
This sequence comes from Onychomys torridus, assembly GCF_903995425.1. Classification (NCBI taxonomy): domain Eukaryota; kingdom Metazoa; phylum Chordata; class Mammalia; order Rodentia; family Cricetidae; genus Onychomys; species Onychomys torridus. The sequence goes on from NC_050463.1 coordinate 15,929,387, forward strand.
TTAATTAATATAAATGTCTCTGTGTTTATTTTACAAGTGGGTTGTTGGACTAACAGGGCTTGGTAACCCTGGAGAGAAGCTCTCTGTCTCTCTGTCTCTCTGTCTCTCTCTGTCTCTCTCTCTCTGTCTCTCTCTCTCTCTCTCTCTCTCTCTCTCTCTCACACACACACACACACACACACACACACACTTGTTTAGGAAGCTACTTTGTTGTTTTTTCTTTTTATTAAACTTATATATTTGGGAAAAGAATGGGTGTGTCACAGTGTGTTTGTGTGGGGGTCAGAAGACAGCTTGTAGCAGCTGGTTCTCACCTTCTACCATGTGGGTCCTGGGGATCAAACTCAGGAAGTCAGTTTTGGCAGCAAGTGCCTTGATCCACTAAGCTGTCTTATTGGTCCATTTTCTTGTTTCTTAAAGCTGGACCTTCCTCTGTGTTTTCTGTGAACTCCCCATCCTCCTGCCTTTGTCCCCTGATGCTGGGATTACAAGTGCACACCACCCTGGCTGCCTCCCCACTGTAGAGTTCTCTAAGGGCCTCTTGACTGCAAGGGTTGGGTAAGCTACACCAAGTACTCTAACAGAGGCCCATGTCATGAAGACTCCATTGCTAGCCAATAGTACCACTGGAGGCAGTGGGGCCTTTAAGAGGGGGAGGCTCAGGGAACTCCAGAGGGGGGGGGAGAAAGAATTGTAGGAGCCAAAGGGTCAAGGACACCAGAAGAACACAGCCCACAGACTCAACTAAGCAGGGCTCATAGAGGCTCACAGAGACTGAAGAGACAGTCTCAGAGCCTGCATAGGTCCTCTGCATGTACATTATGATTGCTGGCTTGGTATTTTTGTGGGGCTCCTAACAGTGGGAGTGGGGGTATCTCTGACTCTTTCTTCTGCCCTTGGGGCCCTTTTCCTCCTACAGGGTTGCCTTGTCCAGCCTGGATATGAGGGTTTGTGCCTGGTCTTATTGTAATGTGTTATGCTGTGGCTGGTTGTCTCTGTGAAGCCCACTCCTTTCTAAAGGGAAATGGAGGAGGTTTGAATGTGGTGGGGGTGGGAGGTGGGGGGAGCTGCCTTTGGGATGTATTGTTTGAGAAAAGAACTTAAAAAATAACAATAAAAAGAGGCTGAGCCTACTAGAAGGACGTTGGATCATAAGTCTATACCCTTGATGGAATATTGAGATCCAGGCTCCCTTCTCTTACTCTCTGCCCTGTTATGAGATGAGCAGCATGGATCCATGACCTGTTCCCCATCCTGATATTCTGCCTTTCCTTAGACCCAAACCCAATGGAGCCAACTAACCAAGGACAAAAATTTCCGAAGCCGTGAGCCCAAATAAACCTTTCTTCTCTACATGTTGTTAACTCTGGTATTTTGTTACAGTTATAGAACACCGAATAACACATAAGCTTTACCTCTAAATGGGAAAAGCACAACAAATACCTTTTTCGATTCCTAGAATTTACATTCCACACATTTGTAGCCCCAACATGGAAGAAGGGGAAAAGATCAGTTTTATAATTACTGAAGCGTAAGGAGTTTTGTCTGGAGTTTTTTTCTTCCAGTGGAAAAAAAGAAACTTTTCACTGAAAAAAAAAAAAAATCAACAGTGCGCTGGAGAGATGGCTCAGCTGTTAGAGCACCTACTGCTCTTCCAGAGGTCATGAGTTCAATTCCCAGCACCCACATGGTGGCGCACAACCATCTATAGAGGGATCATTCCCACTTATACCAGCACTGTGTGGCAGGGATGACAGTACTACACCCCAGAATTAGGATTGCTCTCCGTCTGGGAAAATCAATCCTTCCTGACATTTTCAGGGCCTCCTGCAATGCTGAGCTTGCATTTCTGCACCTGACTACCAAACCACAGCTGGGATTATGAAGATGCCACATTTCTTTCCTCACCCTGCTGCTCTCATGAGTTGGCTTTCCATGAGGAACTCCCTCAAAATCTCTGCCTGTCACAGACAACTCAAAGCTAGACACTGTTGGTGTCGGGGCTCTGTAAAACAAAGCCATGCTGTGTCCCATTTCTGCAACTAGCAACAACTTTGTTGTTGCTGTTTGTTTGCTTGTTTGAATAATTTGGGCTTTATTAATTAGCCCTAGGTGACTGGGGAATCTTTGGATTCCTCTCCATTATGCTTTTGAGTAGACAGAGCCATTAATTACCTCACCATAGGCAACTCTGCTTTCCTTTCCTGAAAGTTCCAGTTGGATTCTCTCCATCCTTGGCTGCTGGAGGATCATTGTCATCATGAGTGACAGCAAGTTTCTGACCCAGGAAGTCCATGACTAACTGTCAAGTTCAGAAGAAACAAACGGTCATCCATGTCCTTTGCCCTAGAAAGACCAGAGCACAAAAGGCTGAAATTGGAAAAGGTAGCCAAGATGCACAAAACCACAGCAGACGCCATCGTTGTATTTGGATTCAGAACCCATTTGGTGCTGATGATACATGACTCCTTAGATTATAGAAAGAAAAATGAGCCCAAACACACACATATGCAAGGCGCAGCCTACATGAGAAGAAAAAGACCTCAAGAAGACAGCAAAAGGAACGCAGGGAGACAATGGGGGAGGCGCTGTAAAGGCGACACTTGCTGGCAGTGTGCTGGAGGTTGGATAACAGCTCACTTATCTGCTGTGATGGGACAAATTTCTAAGGCAGGGACTGACAAACTATAAAAATATTTTTTAAAAGTTTCAATTGGAATGCTTTTCCTAACACATTTAAATTTCTAACCAGTTTATGCTTTAGACCAATCTTCCCTCTCTAGCCTCACCTCCTGGCAGAGCATAATGTGAAGTCATGAGGTTAGGAAACCTGAGAGAGAACCCGCACGCTACAGAACACCACCCCCAGCCCCCACCCCATCCCCACTATCACCCCCTGCGTCCGCTGGCTCCAAATGTGTGCTCCTTCCCAGTGTATGCAGCTCTCACCTGCACTGCGTGCACCCTCCGTCTTCAAGGGACCCCTGAACACAAGTCTCTAAACAGCCCATGGGCCGAAGCAGCACACCTAGCCTGAAGAGGGCACAGTACAGAAGGAAAGCCTCTCAGAAGGGGCACAGAGGGTTATGGGTTTCTGCTGGTCATCAACCAAGTGGTTGGTAAGAGGTAATGAACTTTCCAGAAGATGAGGTTTAAAGCAGCCCTGACCCAGAACATGGCGACTCTACAGGACATGAGTAAGAGGCCATGGTCACATGGCCACAGCCAGGTGACCCCATTTTTTTAAGTTGTGCATTATAGATTCCAGGGAGTGTACTTTTAAGCCGTGATCTTTTGAAGGAAGTTTTGCATTTGCTGGGCACAGAAGGCAAGTGGTTGGGTCCATGGCCCTCAGCAGACCCTGCCTTCTCCTTCTTCTCTCAGAATCTCCACTCTCCTCCCCAGAAAGAAAGAAACTTACTGGTTTAGTACAATGCTACATAACTTTTTGAACAAATACCTTATACACTGTCTTCATTAGTGTTCTATTGCAGTGAAGAGACACCATGACCAGGGCAACTCTTACAAAAGAAAGTATTTGAGTTCAGAGGTTTAGTCCCTTGTCTTCATGGTGGGAGGCATGGTAGCACACAGGCAGACTTGGTGCTGGAGAAGCATCTGAGAGTTCTACATCCACAGGCGGCAGGAAGAGAGAGACACTGGGCCTGTCTTGGGCTTCTGAAACCTCAAAGTCCACCCACAGTGGCATACTTCCTCCAACAAGGCCACACCTCCTATCCCTCTCAAGTATTGCCACTCTCCAATGACCAAGCATTCAAATATATGAACCTATGAAAGTCATTCCTACTCAAACCACTACATGTACATAAATATAAAATTCTCATAAATTTACCCTCACAGAGACTCTGATAGCCTGTACACATATTTAGTTTAGAAATCACTACCTAGTGTATATCCCCACCAGCTTAGAAGACTCTACCTAGTTTTACTTGTAGTTCTGTACATTATAAAGATGCTAAAGGATTGTTTTTACTTGCTAAATGTCTTCCAGAATTAAAAATAAGTTTTCAACCCTTTGACCCAGCCATGCCACTCTTGGGTATATCCAAGGGACTCTGAGTCAACAAACCCAGAGGTATCTGCGCTTCTGTGTACAGAGCTGCACAATCCACAATACCCATAAATTCAACCTGTTGAGTTGTCCATCAACAGATGAATGGATAAAAGAAATGTGGTATGTGGTAATACACATAATGAAATATTATGCAGCCATAAGGAAGAGGCAAACTGTGACATTGAAGAAAAATGGACCCAAGAGGAATTTGTAATGATAAGGGAAATAAGCTGGGCTCAGAAAGATATTCTGACACATTTGTTCTCATACTGTACTGTCCTATTGCTGTGAAGAGGCACCATGACCAAGGCAACTATAATAAGAGGAAGCATTTAATCGGGGCTTGCTTATAGCTTCAGAGGTTCAGTCCATTATCATCATAGTGGAGAATTTGAAGGCAAGCAGGCACTGGAGCAGTAGCTGTTGGCTATATCTTGATCCATAGGCTGAAAGAGAGAGAGAGAGAGAGAGAGAGAGAGAGAGAGAGAGAGAGAGAGAGAGTCTATGCCTGGCATGGGCTTTTGGATCCTCAAAGCCCACCCCCAGTGACACACTTCCTCCAACAAAGCCACACCTCTTCATTCTTCTAATCCTTTCAAACATTGCTACTCCTGACAACTAAATATTCAAACATGAGCTTACATTCAAACCACCATACATGTGTAGACCTAAAGTCAAGATTGTAAGTATAACTCTGTGTGTGTGTGTGTGTGTGTGTGTGTGTGTGTGTGTGTGTGTGTAGATTACAAACCTGGAAGCAGGATCCTGAGAGAAGGGATCTGAAGAGAGGTGGGAACTAGAGATGGCAGTGAAGCACAGGCAGTGGGGAAGCAGACGAATATCTGAGCAAGGGAAGGAAGAGCCTTCCCCCGCTAGAGCGGGGAGGAGATACAGAGGCACAGTGGAGAAAAGAAACAAAGAAGAGTATAACACCCAGGCTGGTGAGATGGTTCAGTGGGTAGAGGTTCTTGTCACCAAGCCTGACAACCTGAGTCTGTCCCTGAGAGCCACATGATAAAATGGAATAAATAAATTCCTAGAGATGTCCTATGATCTCCACACCACCACCATCACCACAACATACACACACACACACACACACACACACACACACACACACACACACAAATACACTAATAAAATAAAAAATAATTTTAAAAAAGTATAATGGCACATGTATGAAGGTATATGATAAAACCCAGTGTTTTGTACACAAACCTAGAATTTTAATAAAAAATAATGGAGCCGGGGGGTGGTGCACACCTTTAATCCCAGCACTCTGGAGGCAGGCGGATCTTTGTGAGTTCGAGGCCAGCCTGGTCTACCAAGCGAGATCCAGGGAAGGCGCAAAGCTACACAGAGAAACCCTGTCTCGAAAAATACAAAAAAAAAAAAGGTAATCTTTCATCCTATGCGGTTTTCCCACAAGTAGCTAAGAGCATCCCAGAAGATCAAGAAAGACCATACGCATACTCTCAAGCATGCACATCCCCTCCTTCCTTCCTATACATGATTCTCACAGGTAAGCTCCTTGCTGAAGCTGCTGAGATAGAAAGCTGTGTCTGTCTTGCCTCTCTAGAGTCACATGTGAAGCAAGCCTTATCACACCGCTATGCCACGGGTTTTGCTGCTGAGCCCCTACAAGTGACAGAGGGGTTCTGACTTGTTTGGATCCCTTTGCATTATGATTTTCCAATGGCTGCCTGACATACTGTCAGCCAAACACCAACTTCACAATAGGTAAAGACATTCTTCTTTCTTTAAAAATTCAGATGCGGAGCTGGAGAGACTACCCAGGGGTTAAGAACACTTGTTGCTCTTGCAGAGGACCTGGGTTTGATTACCAGCACCTACATTGAGGTTTACAACCACCCATAACTCCAGTTCCAGGGTATCCAACACCTTCTTCCAACCTCCATGGGTACCATGTATGTGGTGCACTTGCAGACATTCAGGCAAAACATACATATGAAATAAATAATTTTTAAGTTGGATTAGTAGGTGAGAAGATTATTTAGCATACAGATTTATGTAAACCAAATATGGTGGAACGTATCTTAATTCCTGGACTGGGAAGACTGAGGCAGGGATATTGTGAGTTGAAAGTCAATTTTGCCTATATAACAAAGCTTCATGCCAAAAAAGCTATACAAAATGTATATGCATATATGTACACTCAAGTGTATGGACTCTATCACTGATAATTTGATTTATGGTATGGATTATAGTATAGACATTAGCACTCTGGTGATCCCAACTTGTAGCTGAGTTTGGGAACCTCTGAACTTGGGGTTTGGAAAGACTCTGTCTTTTTCCAACAACAGTTGAATAATAGTCTTCCCAGTTAAAATATCTTGAATATATTCCTCTGTCTCTGTCCCTTCCAGATATGAAAAATAGGGTTGAGGATTTAGCTCAGTGGTAGAGCGCTTGCCTAATAAGCACAAGGCCCTGGGTTCGATCCTCAGCTCAATATATATATACCAGATCTGAAAAATATAGCAATATGTAGGATTTCTAAGTTAGAGGCAGGTCACTAACACAACTAAATAGTCTCTATAATAAGTGTTGCTGAGATACCTAGATAACCACTTACACAGTAATGAAGTTGGACCCCTAACTCACACCATAAACTAAACAAATGCAATGTAGATCAAAGAACTACATGGAAGAGCTAAAATGTAAAATCCCTTGGAAGGACACATCTTGAGGCGGGATTCACCAATTTGCATCTAAAACCAAAAATACAAAGCAATAAAAGAAAAGAGACAAGCAGACTCATCATCAGAATCAAAATATCTGGGTACCATGAAGAAAATAAAAAGACAATCCACAGAATGAAAGATGATTTTGTAAATCTGATTTATCTAGACTACATTTTAAAAACCTCTTCAGCCACTGGACTTGCCGACCTGAATTCCATTCCCAGAGCCCTTGGCGGAAGGAGAAAACCATCTCCTGGAAGTTGTCTTCTGACCTCCACACTGCAGCAGGCTCTGCAGTCCAAGATCCAAGACCCCAGGCTACTTTGACCAGGAAGCAGATTATCATACAAGTTGGTTGGCCTCTAGGGACTAATTTAAAAGGTGGAGCCAGGAATGCTACAGGGTTGGGGCTTTTCTGCATTTTTGGCTACTCAGTCTCCTGTATATGGCTCCAAACCTTCTGGTTGCCTACTTTTTACTACAGCAATAATGACTACAATGAGAAAGGGGGGTAAAGGAAGGGCCTGCAGGAGACACATGTTCAATTCCCACCTTCACTCCGGAGATACTGACAACACTACACACACACACACACACACATACACACACACACACACACTCACACACAAATAAAGAAATAGATAGATAAATAAATAAAATACAAATTTAAGGGCAGGGCATGACTCACAGAGAAATGTTTACCACACTAGCCCAATGACTTGAGTTTGATCAGCAGATTCCACAATAGAGGAAAAGTGCCAATTCCCATTTCTAACCCCACACCTGTGCATGCCCACATTTGCACACACACATCACACACACAAACATAAACTGGTGATAAATAAAAAATTTTAAAAATGGAACTCTTACAAGTTAATAATGAAAGGCTAATGGGCCAATTAAAAATGGTCAAAGAATCATTATGATCGAAGATATTTTTTCCACATAATATATTAAAATGGCCAATAAACACATCAAAGATGCCCAGTTGGAAAATTAGGGAGATGCAAACCAAAATTATAATGAATGGTACCATTAAGATGGGCATTTTTTACTTATTTTAATTAAAAATTTATTCTATGATCATGAGTAGTTTTGCCTGCTTGTTATGTATTGTGAGAGCCAAAGTTACATTTTAAGTTTTAATTACTATGCCTTAGAGATCCATGAAACAAAAATGCCTCTGGCAGATAGTTCCTGAACTGCTGGAGGTTATTGTTTATGTAAAATAACAAGTCACATGTTTTCACACCCCTAAACAAGTTTGTTTGACCCATCTTCACCAAGTGTGCTTGATCACATGTGGGCGGGAGGCTCACAGGCCAGGAAATACATCAGGATGTATGCTTGCCCCTGATTGGACCTAATGGGAGATGTGAATTGTGGGTTTTGCCTTCTTAAGCCCCTGTAAAACCTGATTTGGGGTCATTTTTCTGGGGAAGCAGAATTGGCTCTGGCCAGAGTCCATCCAACTGGCCAGTCTTTATTAAAGCTTGCTTCAATTTTGGCTTTAAACTGTGGTAGTTAACAAAGACTATTGGACTCTAGCCCCTCTATAGTCTTTTCCCAGAGTTCCAGAAGAGACGCTACCAGAAGCAAATTAATTAATCTGAGGGATTCTTGAATGAATCTATGTACACAAAACTCTTTAGTCCATTCACTTTATTCTTCTGATTCAGTTCTTTCTCTACACAGCTTCTAATCTGCTCTCTCACTTAGCTCCTTTCTTGCCAGATTCTCTCTACATATTTCTGCTCTTAGTTCTTCCCCATCTAGTTCTTCCCATCTTAGTTCTTCCCATTGTTCTTCCTATCTTACTTCCCCATCATGGTTCCCCAGTCTAGTCCTCCTCAGGTCTCAGAGGTTTACAGTTATATACCCATGCAATAAGCAGTGCTCTGGCCAAAACAAGGTCATACGGCTTGAATTCTTTCAGGGTCAAAGGGGGGGGGTGTGTGACAAGGTATTAGCTTTTGCCGTTGTCATCTGAATTCCTACCGTACATTTCTGTGGCTCATAGCAGGTAGTGGTCTATTCTTCATCAGTGGAATCTGTGCCTGCCTGGTGCCCTTGGAGACCAGAAGAGGGTGTGCAATCACTTGGGCCTGCAGGTCCAGACACTTATGGTAACTTGCTACGTGCGGTGGAAATCAAACCAGTGCTCTAAATTGCTGAGCCATCTCTCCAACCCCAGTATGACTGTTTTAAAATGGGAAATACAACTGTTAAAAATATGGAGACATGGAGGTTGGAGATATAGGTCAGTGGTAAAATGCTTGCCTAATGTGAATGAGTGCCTAGGTTCAAGTCTAGAAACACCACACACACACACACACACACACACACACACACAGAGAGAGAGAGAGAGAGAGAGAGAGAGAGAGAGAGAGAGAGAGAGAGAGAGACATTTGAATTCACATAAACTACTAGTGGACTATAAAAGCATGGCAATCATGTTGAAAAACAGCGAGCAGTTCCTCAAATATTGAATTTATTGTTACCAGCTGTGGTATGGCAGTTTCCTCTAAACTGAAACATCTCCTCCAGGAGGGAGAGGGGATCATGAACCTCTAAAGGTAAGCAAAAGGTCACATGGCTGAAAGAACAGAAACTTGCCAGATTCCTGAAGGACCCTCCCCAGAAGTATAAAACTGAGTAAATGCAAGCTGAGAGAAGTATTTGGTTGTTTTTACTCTTTATTCTTTGGTTCTTACTTCTTTGGGGGCCCACCACCCAGCTCCCAAATAAGTCACACAAGGAGGCTTATTATTACTCATAAATGCCCAGCCTTAGCTTGGCTTGTTTCTAGCCAGCTTTTCTAACTTAAGTTATCCCATTTATCTTTTGCCTCTAGGCTTTTACCTTTATTTCTGTATATCTTTTCTTTCCTTCTTATTCTGTGTCTGGCTGTGTGGCTGTGTGGCTGTGTGGCTGTGTGGCTGTGTGGCTGTGTGGCTGTGTGGCGGCCACTAGCGTCCTCCTATCCTTGTTCTTACCCCTCCTCGAGCCCAGATTTCTCCTTTTATTTACTCTCTGCCTGCGAGCCTCACCTATACTTTCTCCTGTCTTGCTATTAGCTGTTCAGCTCTTTATTAGACCCTAAGGTGTTTTAGACAGGCAAAGTAACACAGCTTCACAGAGTTAAACAAATGCAACATAAAAGAATGCAACACATCTTTGCATCATTAAAACAAATGTTCCACAGCATAAACAAATGCAATACATCCTAAAATAATACCACAACAGAGAAAAACTGCCCAGCCTGATTGCAAAGAGAAGAGAGATTCTGAAGAGGGCTGTGCTGAGACTCCAGGACTCTTGTATCTTTGCGATAGGCTTTTCGGGTATGTAGCTGCTCCTTGTGAGTCACCCCTCCCCCACACTCCTGCTAATGAGCCTGATGACAACCATTGGTTCACCAAGTTGGACATTGGCACAACCATTACTTCAGTACATCCTAGATTCCCTTGCTAGGGTGAGTAGACATGTAAGTACATTGTATCTCTCCAGGAAAAGTCTATCACACACACTAGCAATTCTGGTCCTTGATGTATAACTGAAAGAAATGAAAACATGTCTAGGCAAAGACTTACATGTGAGCCTTATAAAAGAGTATCACTGATGATGGGCAAGAAGTGGAAACAATTCAAATGCCCAGCTGACTTCCAGGTAAACAAAATACAGAATTTTCTTGCAATGGCATGTAGCTCATCAATAAAAGATAATGAAGCCAAGTGTGGTGACCCATGACTGTAATCCCAGCTCTCAGGAGACAGAGGCAAAAGGATCTTGAGTTTGAGGCCAGCCTGGGCTACAAAAATGGGGGTCTAGAATTGACAGATGCTATAGCATAGGTAAATCTTAAACTATTATGCTTCATTAAAACCCAAACAAAACAAAAACCTAGCCACAAGGAACTTGAAATATCAAGAATAGTGAAATCCATCAAGAGGGTAGACCAGTGGTTGCCTAGGAACAGGAAGGGTAGGGAAGTGATGGGTGATTACTAATAGGGTTCTTGTGGGGATGAAAAATGTACTTAAGTGGGTTATAGTCATACTTGTGAAAGCCCGTAACTATACAAAAATCTGTTGAATATGAATATTAAAGTTATATATGTAACTTTTGCATCAATAAGGCTGTAATTAAAATTTGGGCTGGGATATGGTGGCGCATGCCTTTAATCCCGTGGGCCACCACACTTGGCAGCAGCATTTCAAGTTTTGGCCTGCTAGGATTGTATTCTTACTTTTTTTTTTTTTTTGAGACAGCTCTGGCTGGCCTCGAACTCACAGAGCTCTACCTCTGCCTCTTGAGTACTAGGGTTAAAGGCATTCACCACCATACATATGGATTTTTTTTTTTTTTTTTTGAGACAAGGTCTGTTCTCCCAAACTGTTCTCAAACCCTCTATGTAGCTAAGTATGACCTTGATGTCCTGGTCCTCCTGCTCTACTTCATAAGTGCTGGGGTCACAAGCATGCTCCACCATGCTAGGTTCAGTTACAGGACCTTTTCATAGCAACAGAACAAAGAAATCATTAAAAAATGTATTTGCCAAATACACCAACAGGGACATCAGGTGGGAGGGCTAAAGCAAAGAGTTTAAACAGAATTCTTCTGTAGGTTTCAGGTGCTATTGGATGATATTTCCAGCCTGGTCTAGACAGGGAGTTCCGGGACAGCCAGGGCTACACAGAGAAACCCTGTCTCAAAAAGACAAGAACAAACAAACCAAAACATGAAATAAAATAAAATTTGGAGGTATTCCAAATGTATGCTTCAAGCAAAAGAAAAAGAAAAGAAAGGAGATAGGAAAAAATTGAGAGAAAGAATGATGAAAAATTTTCTAGGATTAAAAAAATCGTCCCATGCAGTCAGCCACCTCTTCTGCCCGCTGGTGAAATGCATGACAAAAACACATGGCCCCAAACAACACAGAGACCCCAAAGTAAGTGACAAAAGAAAACGTTAATGTCCACAAAAATACTAACTTGAGGGCTAGGGTGAGGGCTTAGTAAAAGCACTTGTGACTCAAGTTTGAGGACCTGAGTTCAAATCCCCAGATTCCGTGTGAAAGGTGAAGGCACAGCCAGAGCATCTGCAGTGCTCCTACAGGGAAATGGGAGGGACAGACCAAAGACTCCCCCGAAGTTCCCAACCAGCTACCATGGCATAGGCAGTGATGCACAATAGAACGCTTCAAACAAGGCAAAGGTCCAGAACACACACAGGAGATTTTCTGGCCTCTGTGTGCAGGCTTTGGCATGCACATATGAATACACACACACACACACACACACACACACACACACACACAGACATTTTGTACACACACACACACACACACACATTTAAAAAAAAAAAAAAAACAGTTTTGAGTAGATGCTGGGAAAGTAGTAGAGCATGACTATTCCATAACATTCTTGTGGTCAGAAAAGGTGACGGAGGAAGAGGAATTGTAAGTGAGCCATAAGATGTGCATGCTGAGGCCAGGAAGAGAAAACCAGACCTCAGCCAACACAGAGACAAACGTGACTAGAGGAATAAGGCCACTCCAAAGAGCAGGAGCAAAGTTCTTGCAGAAAATCAGAGTGTACGTGTTGTGTGATATTTTGTTTGTGTTCTGACAAATAAAGCTTGGAGTTGGAGCAACTAGCTAACCATAGAAGTTTGGAGGACTGTAGAGAGAGGGACAGGAAATGGTAGGGCGGGGCAGAGACAGGATCTCAGCCTTTTTGGTCAGAGGAACAGAAGAGTAAGGAAGTCACTGGTGGCTGCTCCTCTAATTCTCTGGTCTTCCAAGGTTTTACCCCAGTATCTGACTCCTGGTTTTTATTGATGAGATTAATTAGATTTATGCTTTATGTACAGGCCTAGAAGGAGGTTCAGTAATTAAGGGCACTGACTGCTCTTCTAGATGATCTGGGGTTCCTTTTACAGCACCCACATAGTGGCTAACAACTTTATTTAACTCCAGTTCCAGGGGATCTGACACCCTCTTCTGACCTCTGTGAGCATTACATGTACATGGTGCACAGACATACATGCAGCAAAACTCCAAACATGTAAGATAAAAATAAATCATTTTTTTAATTATAAAACATTATAAACAATAAGAAATAAAAGTGAAATGGGAATGTAGAAAATACTTCAGATGATTCCAGTGCCTTATCACTGAGCCTGGTCCTTAGCCCTAGAGAATTCTTACAAGAAATCTAAAGTTACATGTCCAATGTCTTCTTTCTGTCAATGTGCTAATTACAATTTGTGAGCTTAATAATATAGCTTATAGGAGATACCAGCTGTGAAAGTATTTAAACAGTTTATCGAGAACCTGGATAAATCCCAGGAAGCTGAGCTTTTCAAGAAAAGTAATTTAAAAAAAGAAAAAGTTTTTTTTTTTTTTCAGACAACAGTTCCAATCAAATCAGTGGATGCCATCTACCTTCAACCAAGGACCACATACTTCAAGAGCCAATTGATAAATATGGTAGAATCCGAGAGGGGAGGAGGAAGAGAAAGAGAGTGTGCATTTAATACTTTGGTATCATACAACTGTTAATATCTGAGGCCTGTATTTTCCTTATTCTTATTCTTATTAAAGCTGAATTTTCTTCCATGCCATTAAAGTTGTAACAAATACATATTACTTTGTGGTTAACAACATAATAGTTAAGTATTTGCATTAGCAAATATAACTTTAAATAAAAGGATCATGCGGTCCTCAGGACTCAGGAGACCGAGGCAGGAGGAAAGGACAAAGGGTGGAGATTAAAGTCATCACCAAAAAGGCACTGGAAAGAGGATGTCCATGCAAAATTACTTCTATATTTTTGTTGTTGTTGTTGTTCTAAGCTAGTTCCAGAAGAATCACAGCCCAGAATACTAATGATGACTGTGTTTTCTCATTAGTTTATATAATTAAAGGTGGAATTGAGTATTAATGAAATGTGGAACAAATAAGTTAAAATACTAAGTGTTGGCTAATGCTATAACTTATTTTGGAGGCAATGAAAATTTCATTAAAATATTTTTAAACAAATAGTGTACTTGTGTTTGATAGTAACTTGTAGCAGTGGTTCCTGAACCTGACTGTGGATCAGAATCATATAGCCGGCTTTAAAGATAGATAGATAGATAGATAGATAGATACATACATACATACATACATACATACATACATAGATGAGAGATGAGAGATAGATAGATGATAGATAAATGATACATACATACATACACACATATATAGATGATAGATGAGAGATAGATAGATAAATGATAGATACATACACACATACATACATAGATGGTAGATTAACTATCTATAGATACACAGATATATAGATAGATGATAGATAGATACATACATACATTCATACACACATACACAGATAGATGAGAGATAGATAGATAGATAGTTACATAGATAAATGATAGATAGATAGATAGATAAATAGATATAGATAGATAGATGATAGATAGACAAGAGCCTAACATTACCAAATAAACCATTTCTCTCTTTAAAAAAAAAAAAAAAAAAAAAAAAAGAACCTAGCCTGCCTCCATCTTAGGCTTAAAAGCCATCTTATAGTAAAGATAAACTATTAAATCTGTTTCTCAAGGGCTGGAGAGATGGCTCAGAGGTTAAGAGCACTGACTGCTCTTCCGGATGTCCTGAGTTCAATTCCCAGCACCCACATGGTGGCTCACAACCATCTGTAATGAGATCTGGCACCCTCTTCTGTATACATAATAAATAAATAAATCTTAAAAGAGAAAACATTTTAAATCTGTTTCTCAAGAATTGGGCTATGGCCTACCTGTAACCTTAACTACAAATAGTTCTGCACTGCCTGTTCCAGGAACAGCAATCATGTCTTTGTTTCAAACAGTTGTTTATGACCATCTTGCAATCCTACCTTTGTTTCAAAAGGTTGTCATGACTACCTGTTGTCATGACTACCTGTTGTTATGACTACCTTGTTATACCCACCTTGCAACCATGTCTTTGTTTCAAGAGGTTGTTAGGACTCACTTGTCTGGCCTATTCCTATAACCCCACCTATTTTGCCCACCAAATCTGCCATTTAGAAACCCCCTACCCCTGAGTTATAAAAGTTCTATATTCCTGACATCCCATGATGACCTCTCTACCCCACCTTAGGGGTAGGCAGCACATGTACACAAATAAAATTTAAAAAAAAACAAACTTGCTTTAAGTAATTTGGCCATGATGACTTGGACCAGTGGTCTTTCTCCTCCTCTCTTAGGGATTAACAATGGATAGATTATTTAACTCATTACTATGACAAAATATCCCCAAAGAAACAACCTCTGGAAGAGGGCATGCTGACAGGTCACATTGCCTCCTCAATGGGAATCAGAGCCTAAACAGGAAGTGGGGCTGGGTTATAAAACTTAAGGGCACACTCCCTAGTGACTCACTTCCTCCAGCAAAGGAAGGTTCTCCTAAAGGTTCCCAACCTTCCCAAATGGAACAACAGCTTGGTACCAAGTACCTATGGGGAATATTTAACAATCAAACCTCAATAGACAGACAGATAGATACTGATAGATGTAGACTTCTAAGGATTGCTAGCTTTCTTATTAGGAATGAGTGAAATGTAAGGTAGTTTAGAAAATAGGAAATGATATGGTCAAAGTGACAAGCAAGAGGCTTTTGGAGAGCTGGGGATGTAGCTCAGTTGATAGAATGCTTGCCTAGTGTGCACAAAGCCCTAGATTTCATCTCAGAGACACATAAGCTGGCAAGGTGCTGTGCTGTGTGCCTGCAGTCCCAGCACAGTAGGTGGAGGCAGGAGAATCAGAAGTTTAAGGTCATCCTCAGCCCATGAGAAGTTTTTCGAACAGCCTGGAACACATGAGAACCTGTCTTAAAATAAATAATAGTAAAACCTGGAAAAGATCTGGAGGTGCTGGTTTACTGTGTTGCAGGATATTTGATCACACTGTATGAAAGGCTCCTTCTGATTGGTTTAATAAAGCACTAAATGGCCAATGGCTAGATAGGAGAGGATAGGCAGGACTTCCAGGCAGAAATAGAAACTCTGGGAAGAATCTGAGAGGTGGAGATTTTACCAGCAAGGTGTGGAGCAAGTCAGAGGTACAGTACAGAGGAGTGGTAACCAGCCTCATACAGAATGTAGATTAATATAAATGAGTTAAGTTTTAAGAGCTGGTTGGGAACAAGTCCAAGCTAAAGCCAAGCTTTCATACTTAATAAGAAGTCTCCACATTATTATTTGGAGCTGTTGGTCCAAAGAAAGCTCAACTATACTACTGAACTGGAATTATGGAGGAAGAATTAATACGAATCTTACTGTGAAGGTAATATTAATAAGACTTAGTAAGTAGTTAATTTATGTTCCACAAGTATAAGTCTATTTAATTAGCCACTGAATATCCCAAAATCACTCGTGGAATATAGTAAGGCTTCAAGATTTCTTTTTAATGCATGGGATAGATGGATGGATGGATGGATGGATGGATGGATGGATGGATGGATGGATGAAGACAAAAATCAAGCCACTCTAGAGGCATGTGTTTGGTGAACTTTAACCCTGGGAGTGCAAACATGTAGGGAATTTGGCTTCAAGGAAACAAATGGTTAATCAGGAAGAAGGATTACAAGGACAATGCCACAGAAAAGATAGAGGGGTTTCTGGATACCTCTCTCTAGAGCATTATGGTAGTGGAACAAAGACTGGAGTAACTCTCGTGTCTGTGATTCCCCCATAACTGCCTGCAGAGTCAGGTTCTGTGGGATATTCACTAGAATCATCAGGTCCCACTGTGCTCTGAGGGCAGATGGTAAGTTGACGTGCAGGTGGTAAAGACAAGTTCACATCTCCTTATAGCTTCTAGCTAGGTCAACTTACCCCTTCAGCAGCACCCATGAAAGACTGGGTCCTCCAGCCACAGTTGTCCTACCTCCTCTTAGCTTTCCATCTTTCCAACCCCCTTTCTTCACAGCTTTAATAATAAATAAATAAATAAAGCTTGCTTGGAGATCAGAGGGAATAGCAAGTCATTTTAAGTAAACAAAGAAGTCAGGCAGGGCACACCCACCCTTAATCCTGATCCTTCCGGCAGGATCTCTGTGTGTTCGAGGCCACCCTGGGGAACAGAGCCAAGCGTGGTGACTCACAGCTTTAACCCCAGTGCCAACAGTACCAACCATAGAGGTCTGGAGGTCTGTACAGACAGACAAAAAGTGACAGAGCTGTGTAGGAAGAGGAAGTGATGTGGCTGGGCTAAGAGAGCCAATGAGAGAACAGAACAGAAAAGGCATATAAATGTGAGTATCCAGGAAGCAGCTCTCATGGGAAGCTGAGGAGCTGGTGAGGGAAGGTTGGCTGGTGGCTTTCCCTATTTCCCTGATCCCTCTAAGGCTTTCACCCCTATATGTGACTCTGTGTTTTTTATTAATTAAGACCACTTAGAAATCAGTCTACACCAGCACCCATAGCCTGCCACCATATTTACTTAGCTCTTGGGCTGTGCGCCTGTCCTCCCTTTCAGCAGGAGAAGGGGCTTCTGCTGGCTTGGCCTTGAGCTCTCTTTCAGTCGGGCTAGGATTGCAATCTTGCTCCACTTCCCTCTGCTCTGGTCACTCTAGGCAACAACTCCCTGGTTAGAATCTAGCAGCCTTGCTTCATCCTCCCTAGAAGGCAACTCAAGGAGGCATGAGGCTGAGAACTTGGAAGAGGAAATGAGACATTACTTTCCTCCTGCAGGAAGAATAAAAAGCATGGACTCCACTGTAGTCCGTTTCTACTCAGCTCCTCTCTAATGGCTAGAGTTCTGTGTTTCCAGCATTTATACTCAGCTGAATCACACCCTGAAGACTGAAGCAGATGGATTGCTATAGAATAATCTTTTGTACACTGTGAAGATGTATCTTTGCCAAGGCACCTTCTGACTGGTTTAACAAAAGAGCCAATTGGCTGGTAGTTAGGCAGGAGGTACAGGTGGGACAGCCAGACATGGAGGATGCTGGGAGGAAGAAGGGCGGAGTCTCAGGAGTCTCGGGCAATGCTGTGTTGCAAGAAGGTCCTGCCATGAGGCAGAGGGTAGATAAGAAATATGGGTTAATTTAAAATGTAAGAGTAAGCTAGTAACAACCCTAAGCTATCGGATGAGCATTTACAATTAATAATAAGTCCCTGAGTGGTTATTTGGGAGCAGCTGCCAAGACACAGAGAAACTCTGCCTACATGGAATCTTAGCAATCTGTGAAAAGAAAGAAAAAAGATTTTTAAAGGACTCCATTACAGTAGTCTAGAGAGAGGCACCCACAATCTCCCCCATTATTGCTATGGCATTGCAATATTCTCTTTCCTGAAGCCAAACTCCCTGTGTGTCAACTTAAGAAAGGACTATTTGGCTCATGGTATTAGAGGGTCCAGTCCATCGTGGCAGGGATGGCATGGCAGAGCAGTTCAGTTTACAGCGTTGTGAGTCAGGAAGCAAAGGATCAGACAGCTTCAGGGAGTGTCAGAACACTCGGCCAAGCAGCTGCCCCACTGATTCCCTCCAGCTAGGTTCCACAACTTCCCAAAATAGCACCAAAACATGAGCCAGTGGGAAGAGCTCATGTTCAAATCCTAGTCATCCTGGTACCCAAGTGCTATATCACATTGGCATTCATGATGCTGCTAATGACCAAGTTATCTATCCCCGAATGAAATTCCTTAGGTAGATGATGGCTCTTTTTCCTTCTGTCTTTCACATAATACATTTATGCCTCTGTCTGCCCCTATGAGCTAGAGTAGTTGAGATGAATGTGCAAGTCCACCCCACTGGGAGAAACACAAGAGTACATTGTTTTCTCTGATGATGTTGAGGACGTGAAGCCAAAGGCCAGGAGATACAGCCAGACCAGGGTGGCTAGTCTCAAAAGAGCCTCCATAGCCAGAGGCACCCAGGAGCTCAAGGCTGCAGGAGAGGACTTGGGATCATAAGAAGCCAGGGCAAGCAGAGTCCGTTCAAAAACTGGACAAAGAAGCTGGCTAGGGTAGCTCACATGTAAGCACTGTAGTCCCAGTTCCTAAAGGTTTAGGAAAGAGCGCCATACTCCTGAACTTCATAGTGAGTTCCAGGACAGCTTTGACTATAGAGTGAGACCCAATTTTTAACAAGAAAACAAAACCAAGAAAAGGCTGCACAAACCCCAGTTATACAGGCTTTGCCCCGAGTTCCCAACGCCTACTTTTTCAGTAGCCAGTGCCACTCAAGGTAACTTGGTACCAAGCTGGTTGTGTCATTTGGGAAGATTGGGAATCTTTAAGAGAACCTTCCTTTCCTGGAGGAAGTAAACCACTAGGGAGTGTGCCCTTAAGTTTTATAACCCAGCCCCACTTCCTGTTTAGGCTCTGATTCCCGCTGAGGAGGCAATGTGACCTGTCAGCATGCCCTCTCCCAGAGGTTGTTTCTTGGGGGATATTTTGTCATGGCAATGAGTAAAGTAATCTTTCTATCTATTGTTAATCCCTAAAACAGGAGGAGAAAGACCACCGACCTAAATCTCCATGGCCAAATTACTTAAAGCAAGCTTTTTATTTTTATTTGTGTACATATGCTGCCTACCCCTAAGGTGGGATAGAGAGGTCAGCATTGGATGTGAGGAAGACATCCACTTTATAGCTCAGGAGTAGGGGGTTTCCAAATGGGGTATTTGGCAGGCAAAATAGGCAGGGTTATAGGAACAGGACAAACAAGTTAGTCTTATCCTGGATGCTTTATCGCTTTCCAGTGGTTTACTAAATACAGGTGTGGAGGTCAGAGGTCTGTTTGCAGGACTCAGTTTTCTCTTCCCATCATGTGAGTCCCAGGGACCAAACTCAGGCCATCAATCAGGTTTGGTGGCAAGTGCCTTTACCCACTAAACCAAGTGACCCATCTTGACTATTCAGTTTGTTTGTTGTTTTGTTTTAGACAGGGTCCCACTGTGTAGCTTTGGCTGTCCTGAAACTCACTACGTAGACCAGGTGGACCTCAAACTCACAGAGATCTGCCTGCCTTTGCATCTCAAGTGCTGGGACAAAAGGTGTGAGACCACTCTTGGCTGCCTTTACATCCTTCAGTGTCTCATTTTATCTTTCATAGTTTATGCTCCTGATGTCATATGTAAAAGTCCATCCCCAAGTCTAGGGTCACAGGGCCTTACACCTGGGTGGGCTTCTAAAAGCTTTGTGGTACATGCAGGTCTTTGGGGTTTTTTAAGTCTTTTTTGTGTAAGTGTAAAATAGGGTTGTACTTCATTCTTTTTCATGTGTTTATTGTGTTGTCCCAGGTGAACAGGCTACTCTTTCTCAAAGAAGGGTTTGACGTCTCTGTGAAAAATTAATTCACTGTAGATTTATTGACTTAATTCTGCATTGTCAATTATACTTTGCTGATCCATATATATATATTCTTATGCCAAGTACCACACTGTTTTGATTACTGTAGTTCTGTAGTGATGTAATTTTAATAAATTTAAGTCCTTACATGTGATTAGTGGCTACATATCAGACAGCACAAAATTAGATAAATCTGAGTTAGTTCATTGTGATAGTCTGAATGAGAATGGCCCAGGAGGCTCACACATTTGAATGTTCAGTCCCCAGTTCCCTCTCCTCCCTCTCTCTCTCCCTCTCCTCCCCCCCGCCCATGGGTGTAAAGCCCACAGCTACTGCTCCAATGCCAGGCCAGTCTGCTTCCTCTCATGAGAACCATAGACTCAGCCTCTAAAACTCTAAGTAAGCCCCCAGTTAAATGCTTCCTCTCATGAGTTGTCATGATTGTAGTGTCTCTCCAGAGGTAGAACAGTGACTGAAAGATTCTCACATGGGTGTGAAACATCACTGCAATCCAGCTCTACGACTTTTCCATTGTGGGATTTTTTTTTTTTTTATCTTAAACTTCTTTTCATTCTTATTGCCACTGTCATGGCTTTTAAATTTGTTGAAATCACACTTTAATCGTCATCTAGCATTTATGTGTACTTATAACCTTAAAATTCGTATTGGGATTCGTAACATTTTTCATTAACTTGTTGGCTTTTTTTTTTTCCTTTGATGGTTAATTGCTACCCCAACAAAGAGAACATGAGAATTTTGCTTGAGGATGGAGGTCAGATGGTAAATTTGGGAGCACAGGGCATCCCAGAAAAGGTAATGGAGGGCCATCAGGAGCACAAAGCAGCACACTTAGATACACTTTTCCAGCGCTGGGCTGAGAAAAGGGACAATTCTTAATGCCAGGGCTTTTTCAGTGAGTGTTCAGTCTTCTGGGGACCAAATACTTGACGTTTCAAAGAGGGATATGATGGCTGCATGCCTGTAATCATAAGCAAAGGCAAGACTGATAAAGCATAATGCTGTCTCAAAGTGTTCTATATTTCAGATTCCTGTCCCTTCCCCTTGTCCCCTTCTAAAGCGACGATTGAGTCAGGATGCAGCGGAAGTGTTACTGGGATCCGTGTAACATCTTGTGGCACCATCCTGGTCTTCATTGTAGGATGATAGGATAATGTATTTTCCTGGAATGGACATGGCCGAGGGGAAGACAGTCACGTCTGACTACTGTGGTCAGTGTGCTCTTGGTCTTAACATCTGTCTCCTAGGGCTTTATTCCAGTCTCTGTTCTTCTCCGTCAGCCAGAGGGTACCGCCTTTCTCCCCCCACCCACTCATGTTCTCTGAAGTCCTCATTCTAGGACAAAGCTTCATTTTTAGACATACTCTCTACTTAGCCCTGACTGTCCTGGAAAATACCAGGCTGGCCTGGAACTCACAGAGATCCGCCTGCCTATGTTGGGATCAAAGGGGTATGCCACCACTGCCAGCTGTTTGATTTTTTTTTTTTAAGATTCAAAAAAATTAGGCAGGTGGATCTCCGTGAGTTCGAGGCTAGCCTGGGCTACCAAGTGAGTTCCAGGAAAGGCACAAAGCTACACAGAGAAAGCCTGTCTCGAAAAAAAAAAAAAGATTCAAAAATTTTTTTTTCTCTGCTTTTAGTCTGGCAGTGGTGGCACATACCTTTAATCCCAGAACTCAGGAGGCAGAGTCAGATGGACCTCTGTGAGTCTGAGGCCAGCCTGGCTTACAGACTGAGTTCCAGGACAGCCAGGGCTACACAGAGAAACCCTGTCTCAAGGGTTCTGCCTTCACGTATGTATGCGTACCACTTGCATGCCTGGTGGCTGGAAAAATCCAAAAGAGGATGACAGATGTCCCGGAAGTAGATCGTGTCATTCTCTGCAAGAGCAGCAAATACTCCTAACCACTGGTCCGTCTCTCCACCCTCTAGGACATGCTTCTTAAAATGTGAACCACAACCCTGCATAACTGAATTTGGGGTAGTGAGAAGGTTGAGAGCAGTAAAGGGTTTTTGAATGCACAACAGCCAAAAATTAGCTTAAAAGCAAACATGTAATAAACCCACAGTGTTTCTGTCGGGTTACCGGTGCCGTTTCGCGGGACTTGGGGATCTATCGGGGTTACCGGTGCCGTTCCGTGGGACTCGGGGTTCAATGGGGTTACCGGTGCCGTTCCGTGGGACTCGGGGTTCAATGGGGTTACCGGTGCCGTTCCGTGGGACTCGGGGTTCAATGGGGTTACCGGTGCCTTGGCACTGAGCACACACCACATGCACTCTTGTACTGAGCTTGCCACACAACGCTAACAAACTCTGTCTGAAACACTTCCGCTTGTATTCATGATTCATACATTACAAACTACAGGGTGTTGACTGTACACACACTGTTTTCAGCTCCCAAAGAAATACAATGATTTCACTATAGAAAATAAGAACTAAAAAACTGTTTTCCTACCATCATTCCTCATTATGAAGTTAATGTTAGTCTTGAGGTTGTATTTTTGTTTTTTGTTTGTTTGTTTTTGGTTTGTTGCTGTTTGGTTTTTTGAGACAGGGTTTCTCTGTGTAGCTTTGTGCCTTTCCTGGATCTCACTCTGTAGACCAGGCTGGCCTCGAACTCACAAAGATCCACCTGGCTCTGCCTCCGAGTGCTTGGCTTAAAGGCACGCGCCACCACCACCACCGGGGGTATTTTTGTATTTTTTAAATCACTGTTTAAGAGATATGTCAGTGGGTAAAGGTACTTGCCACCAAGCCAGATGATGGAAGGAGAGAACCAACTCCCACAGGGGGCCTCTCATTTCACTTGCATATTTTGACATATGCACCACACACCTACTTATTACATATGTATGAGTGTTTTACCTGTTTGTATGTGCTTTACATATCTGCACAGGCCAGAAGAGGGCACTGTATCTCCTGGAAGTGGAATTACAGCCAGTTTGTGAGCCACCCTGTGGGTTCTGAGAATTTAATCTAGGTCCTATGAAGAGCAGCCGCTGCTCTTAACCATTGAGCCATCTTTCCAGGTAAAAATTGTAAAATAAGCCAGGCAGTGGTGGCACGCACTTTTAATCCCAGCACTCAGGAGGGAGAGGCAGGCAGATCTCTGTGAGTTCGAGGCCAGCCTAGGCTACAGAGTGAGTTCCAGGACAGGTTCCAAAGCTACACAGAGAAACCCTGTCTCAAAAAACAAAACAAAAAATTATAAAATAAGATTGATGTTTAAAGCTAGGCATGGTGACATACACCTTTGACCCCAGCACCTGGGAGCACCTAGGAGCACCTGGAAGGCAAAAGAAAGGCAGATCTCTGTGAGTTCCAAGCCAACCCGGTCTACAAAGCCAGGACCCGCTCAGTAAACCAAACCAAAGAAACAAAAGCACTGTTTACATTGCTTAGTTGACTTTCACAAAATAGTTTAAACAACTTTTGCCTTGAGGTAGGGCAGAATTTCTGAGATGGTTCTAGACCATGTTGTTTTTGTTTGTTTGTTTTTTTCTTTTTTGACACAGGATGTCATGGAGCCACAGATGGCCTCAAATTCCCTTTGTAGCCCAGAATGCAGGGATCACCCAGTTTGAAAATTTTGCATTGTGGAACAAACACCACGGTGTGATCTTCTCAGACTCTGTCGCTGATGTGTAAAATCATTGAGGAAATCTTTCCAGACTCTTTACCACAGTTTTCCCAATCTCCTGAAAGCTGGTGCTGCAGTGTCCTGTGCGTCAAAAGTTAAAGGATGCAGAAAGACATGTGACAGGGCTGTTGTGCATGTGACAGGGCTGTCCAGATGGCTCGGTAGGTAAAGCAATTGCCACACATGCCTAACTACCTGAGTTCAAACTCCACCAGCCACTGTGGGAGGCAAGAACCCCAAAGTCATTTTCTGACCTCCATACATGTGTGTGGCACACACACGCCCACAGTCACACACATGCATATTAGGAAAGAAATCAATAAATAATTTTGTGGGGTTTTTAGAATACTTATTTATTGTGTATGGGTGTTTAGCCTGCATGTACATCCGTGTACCATGGGCATGCCTGTTGTCTGCAGAGGCCAGAAAAGAGTGTCATCTTCCCTGGAACTGGAGTTACACATGGTTGAGAAGTGCTGTGTGGGTGCTGGGAATCGAACCCAAGTCCTCTGAAAGAGCAAGACATGTTCTTAACCACCAAGTTATCTCTCCAGTCCCAATAAATAGGTAACTTTTAAAGAAACAGCTGACAATATTTCTAACCTGTGCTCTCTTCCCACATGTTTTCCTAAATGGGCTCCATGTACCTTTTACTGCTGTAACCCGGTTTGCAACACAGTTCCTGATATAAAGAGGGACACACAGGTGTCTTGGGTGGGAAGATGGATGAGATACCACCTCATTCTTGTTAGTTCACAGTGACTAGGAAGACCGTTATGTTAACACACACACACACACACACACACAGATATATAGATATATGTGTATATGCTATACACACACACAGACAGATATATCACTATACACACACATGAAGATATATATACATAAAACACTGTACACACACAAAGATATATATATATAATACAGATATATATATAGATATATGTGTATATGCTATACATACACAAAGATATATATATATCACTATACACACACATGAATATATATAAAACACTATATACATACACAACAGATATATATAAAACACTATATACACATGAAGATACAGATATATATATAAAACACCATGTACACACATATATAAAACACAATATGCACACACACACACACACACACACACACACACACATATATATATAAACCCTATATACACACATGAAGATAATATACACATAACACACTATATGTGTGTGTGTGTGTGTCTGTGTGTGTGTGTGTGTGTGTGTAATCAAGAAAGTACAAATTTCCTATTGTTACAGTGATAAACAGCTTTGGAGGCCTCTGAAAATGGACCTCCATCTCCTGCTTTCCCTGGCAACACTAAAAAGAAAAACATCATAACTACCCCTCCTCTTGCCTCCTGGTCAAGAATGGAGTACCTCTGGCTCTGGATTGGGACCTGACATTCTGATCTCCATCAATGATACTGTTGTCTCCTCCTTCAAGAGTTAGCCCAGGTGGGTTTGTCAATCACCTGAACAAGAGTTAATCCCCTAAGGAAAACTGATTTGTAACTAAGTCCCCTAAGGAAGCTGAAGAAATGCTAAAGACCTGGGAGGAATAATGGTCTCCTTAATGAGATAATAGGCCTACCCCACCCCCAAGACTCTCTCCTATACAGTCCCTTGCAGAATTCCCATCATGTGGCTCTGTGGTCTGCCCACTTTTCTGGGTCACTGAAAAGTTACTCAGGAAAGTAAAGTAGCTTATTTTTCTACTTTTCTGTCTCTTTCCTTTCAGTTACTGACCAACACTTATGTACACATTCCTCATGCCCTAGGGCTTTCTCTGAAGCAGCCCCTCCCTTGTGCCATTGGTACCTTACCTCTGTTGTGGAATATTACTTCAAGGTGTGTTATATTTGTTTATGCTGCGGACCATTTGTTTAATGATGCAAACATGTGTTGCATTCTTCTCTGTTGCATTTGTTTAACTCTGTGAAGCTGTGTTACTGTGTCTGTCTAAAACACCTGATGGTCTAATAAAGAGCTGAATGGCCTATAGCAAGGCAGGAGAAAGGATAGGGCTAGCAGGCAGAGAGAATGAATAGAAGGAGAAATCTGAAGAAGGAGCAAGAGAACAAGGAGAGGAGGGTGATAGGGGCCAGCCACCCAGCCACACAGCCACCCAGCCACACAGCCACACAGCCACACAGCCACACAGCCACACAGCCACACAGCCAGCCACACAGCCAGCCACAGAGTAAGAGTGAAAGTAAGATGTGCAGAAGTAAGAAAAGGAAAAGGCCTGGATGCAAAAAAGGTAGACCGGATAATTTAAGAAAAGCTGACTAGCAACAAGCCAAGCTAAGACCGGACATTTATAATTAAGAATTAGCCTCTGTGTGTGATTTATTTGGGAGCTGGGAGGTGCCCCCCAAAAAAGAGCAAAAATCACCAACAACCACCTGTGCAGCTTCTTACTGATCTCCATGGGTGAGCCTTGCTGCCTGCATGGACCCTGACTCAAAAGGCATGGTTTCCTCAGTTCCTCCTTGCCAACTCCCTGTAATCAGCAGCCGAGATGTACAGCGTGCCTGCTCTGTTATTTTTCTCTCAAACGCTAATAAACCATGCTCAAGCTTCCTTTTGAGTCTGTTTCTAAATGCCCTTATTAGCAAGACTAAGCATTCAAAAGAGGGACCCAAAAATCCCCAAGTAACACTACCACCAGTGTTTTACGTTTGCTGGTGCCACTGCTTTCTCGGAGTACAAAATTAACTGTTCTGTCTGGTGCTCAATCAATGCTGTGTGAGGCTAATATAAAGAATTCTTTAACCTCTGACCTCACAGAGGGGACCCACTGCATCAGGTACGTTTTCCCCTGATATGCACATTTTTGTTTTGTTGAGGGGTTTCTGGCCCTATGATTAATTTTAACCATTTGCATTTGGTCTTCAATCATATGCTTTCATGAATATTATGAAAAAATTTGGGAAAAAACCTCCCCTACTGAGTTGCTATGAGTATGTCAGAAATTTCTGATTCTGGATGTAATAGGAATATGTAAGAGAAAATGGAAACATCCCTTGTGACAAAGGTTTTTGTTTCTTTGCTTATTTTTGTTGTTTGTTTGGTTTTTTGAGTTTTTGGTTGGTTGGTTGGTTTTCCTAGACAGGGTTTCTCTGTGTAGCCCGGGCTGTCCTGGAACTCACTCTATGGACCAGGCTGGCCTCAAACTCAGAGATCTGCCTGCCTCTGACCCCCTACCTTCCACCACCACCCCACCAGCACCACCCAGCTTGTTTCTTTGTTTTTGCTCAGCAGAACAGTGTGTGCATGTATACTCGCAGAGCTGAGCTGTTCTCCTGTAAGGCGGTGGTGGAGAGCAGGCTCGGAGTGGAGCTTAGTGGTACAGTAATGCAAGTGAATAAGGCCCTGGGTTCAATCCCCGATACCATCCAAACCAGAAATGATGAAGGAAGGATAAGGGGAGGGGCAGAG
The DNA here is from genome assembly GCF_903995425.1 of Onychomys torridus. NCBI lineage: Eukaryota > Metazoa > Chordata > Mammalia > Rodentia > Cricetidae > Onychomys > Onychomys torridus. The sequence continues at coordinate 15,956,659 of NC_050463.1, forward strand.
GAGGGGGAGTAGCTGGGTATGGTGGTGCCCACCTATGACCCCAGCACTTGAGGTGCTGAGGCAGGGGTGTTGTGAGCTTGAGGCCAGCCCAGGCCACAGCAATATTTTTCCAGAAAGGGAGGAAATATAGGAAGGGTGGGGAAAGGCTTGGAGGTCTAGCATAGGACGCGTCTACAGCTGAGGAGGCCAGAGCTGGCTGGCTGCTACCCAAGAGAACAGCGAAGGGCATGCTTACTGTGGCTTACGAATAAAAGGACCCAGAGATCGCGGTGTACCGGAAGTGCAGCGGATAGCACAGCGGAAAATCTCCAGTCTTGTCTACAGAACCTTCTGGAAATGGTGGGGGAGATGGCTCCACAGGTAGAGGCACTTGCTACCTGATGGCCTGAGTTCAGTCCCCATCCCCAGACCTTACACAGTAGGAGGTGAGAACTAAGTCCTGTAAGTTTCCCTCTGACCTCCACACTCACACTGTGACACATGTGCCCACCCCACGAGCCCCCAATACATAATAATAATTTTAAAATAAAAAATAAAAAAAAAAAAACTTCAGTAAAAAGCAACACTTGTTTATGGACAGAAGTGGATTTTTGGTCCTGGCTCAAGGCTATGACAGAACCTTAGAGCTGGCCCCAAAGACTGACAGAAGAATGTGGGGAGAGAAAATGTAACTGATCTGTAAATCCAAAGAAGTGACTAATTTTAACATAGGGTATGCCTTTTACTGTGTGTGTCTGTGTGTGTCTGTGTGTGTCTGTGTGTGTGTTATGATAATGTATATAGACCTGCGTTATACAAATGCTTTCCATTTTCCTACTAACATTAAAATCACAGCCGTGTGGTCGTGGCGCACGCCTTTAATCCCAGCTCTCGGGAGGCAGAGACAGGTGGATCTCTGTGAGTTCAAGGCCAGCCTGGTCTACAGAGCTAGTCCAGGACAGACTCCAAAGCTACAGAGAAACTCTGTCTCAAAAAAAACAAAAACAAAAACAAAAACAAAAAAAACCCTAAAAAACAAATGAATAAATAAAAATATAAAATCACAAGTATTTGTAGCAATTTGAATAGTAATGGCCCCCTAGGCTCATATATTTGAATGCTTAGTCACCAGGGAGTGGAACTGTTTGAGGATTGGATGGATTAGGAAATGTGGCCTGGTTGGAGGAAGTGTGTCACTGTGGGGTCAGGCTTTGAGATTTCAAAAGCTCACTCCAGGCCCAGTTGTGTTATCTCTCTCTCTCCTCTCTCCCTCTCTCTCTCTCTCCCTCCCCCCCCTCTCTCTCTTCCTCCCCATCTCTCTCTCCCCCTTTTTCTCCCCCTTTTTCTCCCCCTCTCTTCCTCTCTCTCTCCCTCTCTCTGTCTCTCCCTCTCTCTTTCCCTCTCCCTCCCCATCTCCCTCTCTCTCCCCTCTCTCTTCCTCTCTCCCTCTCCCTCTCCCTCTCCCTTTCTCTCCCTCTCTCTTCCTCTCTCCCTCCCCATCTCCCTCTCTCTCCCCTCTCTCTTCCTCTCCCCCTCTCCCTCTCCCTCTCCCTCTCTGCCTGCTGCCCAGGAATCAGGACATAAGCTCTCAGCCCCTGTTCCAGCCATGCTGGTCTGTTTCCTCCCATGACAATCATGGACTTTCTGAAACTGTAAGGCAGCCCCCAGTTAGATGCTTTCTTTTGTAAGAGTTGCCCTGGTCATGGTGTCTCTTCACAGCCATAGAACAGTAACTAAGACAGTATTAAATGTTATTAATATTCTTCAATAATGCACACTGATCAGGTATGAGGACCTGAGTTTGATCCCCAGAACCCAATTAAAAGCCAACAGTAATGATACCTGTTTGTAACTCTGGAACTGAGGGAGTAGAGGCAGGTGGATCCCTGGTCACTAGTTATGCAGTATAGCCAGTGTGTGAGCTCTAGGTTCAGTGAGAGATCCCATCCCAAAAAATAAGGTGGAGGGCAATAAAGGATGCCAACTTCTGGCCTTCACATGCATGCACTCATACATGCACATGCATGTGAAGGCATGTAAAACACAAATACATGCACAACACAGAAATACACACATACACACACACAAGAATACCTGGGAAATTCAACTCACAGAAGAGCTGATGACTTGGGGTTTGGAATTCATGGTCAGTTGGCCATGTTGCTTTTGAGTCTATGGTAGGGCAGTAAGTCATGTCTTAAAGAAAAGCTGCTGACTTCATGACCAGGACTCAAAGAGAAGAAAAGAGGGTGGGACACACTATTCTCTTTGAGGGAATGATCCCAACACATGGACCTGCTCACTAAGCACCTCTGAAGGGTTTCACCACCTGTCATTAGAACCACATTGAAGACCATGCTTCTCACACAGCCCATATTCGAGCTATGGCATTCATCAGTGACATGCAGCAAACTTTACATCACTTCTCCAAAGTAGATGTTTCTCAGCTACAAGTTATGGTAGCCAGAAGGTTTCTCAGGCCCTGCCTGGCCCCATGGTCCCTCAGCTGCTTATAAAATAATCATTCAGAGGCTTAATATTAATTATCAACTGTATGACCTATGGCAGGCCTCTTGCTAGCTAGCTCTTATTTTTAACTCAACCCATAATTATTAATCTATGTGTCACCATGTGTTCCATGGCTTTACTTGCATCCAATGGGATGTTGCTTCTAGGATGGCAGTCTGGTGTCTCCCTCACTCAGCCTTTCTCTTTCCTGTCTCTCTCCTTGAATTTCCTACCTGCCTCTAAGCTGCCTTGCCATAGGCCATAGCAACTTACTTATTAACCAGTGGGAACATCATATATTCACAGCATACAGAAAGACATCCCCCAGCAGGTGATTGTCACAATAACCCACGTATGACTGTATTTTAATGTAAATTTACATGTGTAGATGTAATTCTAAACTGTCTTATTAAATAAGAAACACAGAACCAAATAAAGTCAAAAGCCCAGAGATCGAGCAGTAGCCAAGAGCCAAGATCACCTTATCTTACCACTCACCGCTGTCCTTCCCCCTAAGAGAGAGACCTTCTTCTTGTGTCCTGTCTTTTTATTGCCTTCCTGTTCTGCCTTCTCATTGGTTCTAAACCCATCCACATGACTTCCTCGTCACTGCCTGTCTGTACAGACCTCCAGGTCTCTATGGTTGGTACTGAGATTAAAGGTTTGGGTCACTGCATGGCTATGTCCTAGAACACACAGAGACTCTGCCTGCCATGTGATCGAATTAAGGGTGTGTGCTACCACTACCAGACTTCTGCTTAATGGCTTGCTCTTAGCTCTGATCCCCAGGCAACTTTATTAACATACAAATAAAATGACATTTCAGCACAAATAAAATATCACCATATACATGAGCATCTATAATTCTTCCTTAAGCATGGAGTTTAGGAATACTTTTTTTTTTTTTTTTACTATCAGGACGCACCGTGCAATCCTAAACTATCCTGGAACTCACTCTGTAGCCCAGGCTGGCCTCAAACTTACAGAGATCCGCCTGCCTCTTACTCCTGAATGCCATCAGTAAAGGTGTGCAAAAAGCACCCAAACTGGAGTTTGAGAACCTTCTTGGTCCATTCTCCCATTTTGCTAAGATGGTTTTCAGAACAGGTGATGTACAATCTTACCAACACCCAGGAATGATTGTTTTCAACTTTTGAAAGATGTCTTATAAATGGGATGAAATGGAATGCATGCCTTTTCTTTTCTTCCTGTGTTAGGAATAGAACCTAGGGCCATGGCCACGCTAGGTGACCAAACTGCCCCCCATGTATTCTTTGTTAGCCAGCACCTTCCCTGTGATATTACTCGTTCTGTTACATGTGGTTGTGGGTTGTTCCTTCTATGTCCATGGTGTGAGTGTGTTGTAGTTTACTTACTCTATTTAGGTGATTTTTCCACTATGTTTTTCCTATGACATGTCTTTTGGAAAAATAAATGCCCACTTTTTTTAAGAGTTTCCTAGAAGTGGAATTATTGGACACACGTATTCAGATTTAATAGACGCTGCCAATTGTCCAAAGTGACTTTAATCATTTACACATCAGCCAGGCGTGAAGGTTGTGGTTGCTGCGTCCCTCATTAGGTGTGGTCAGACTTTAAAATGTCAGCTCTTCTGGTGAATGTGTATTTTTGTGCTTACACACACTCTTTATTTAGTCCTCTCATTGTGGTTCTGATATGAATTTCCCCATCTGTTCAACTCTGCTCATTTTCCTACCCACTGAATGGAACCCGTAGGCAAATGTCTTTGCCCAGCCTGTGAGTTCCTCTTTTCACTCTCTTAATAGTCTCTCCAGACTAACAGGAGTTTCAAGAGCTTTAACACAGTTATAAATAGTTGGTACTTCTCATAAAAACCTGCTTAAGTCATCTTTGCCCACTCCAGGAGCATGAGGATGCTCTTCTATGATGTTTTTCTCTAACAGTTTGTAGTTTGTTCTCTTACAATCAGACATATATGCTTTAGTCAAAAATTGATTTTTCAGGAATGTGTTGGGCTTGGGCAGTAAACTAATAATCAATTTGCCCAACACCATGTAATAGAAAGGTATCTTTTACCCTCTGCTCTACACTTACTGCCTCTGCTGTAAGTCAGATACTGAGGTGTATTCAGTTTGTGTTCCTGAACTCTGCATCCTGTCCCCCTGGACCATCAATTTTATATTCTTGTGCCATTATGAGTGTCTGAATTAGATCACATAGTAAATCTTCGGCATATTCATCCAGTGTTTCCATAACGTCTTGTCTGCCTGCTTTCACTTGTTGTTGTTGTTGTTGTTGTGTTTGTTTGTTTGTTTGTTTTTTCCAGACAAGATTTCTCCGTGTAGTTTTGGAGCCTGTCCTGGAACTCACTCTGTAGCCCAGGCTGGTCTCGAACTCACAGAGATCCGCCTGGCTCTGCCTCCCGAGTGCTGGGATTAAAGGCATTACGGCCACCACTTGGCATCCGCCTGCATTCCTTTTAAGACTAGGTGTCATCATTTAGTTCAGGCTGGCCTCAAACTCATGATCTTCCTGCTTCTCCTGCCTTTGTGCCAGGAGCACAGGAGCACAAGGCCACACCTGGCCTGTGCACTTATACCGTGAAATGGTAGCATCTTTTTCTCATTGCTGTGTACAAATTCCTCCTTGGTGAGCATTTTAATCTTCACCTTTTATTCCTGTTATAAGTATTTTCCCATGTGTCATCCAATTTGGATTTATTTATAGTTTTTCTTGCCATAGAGAAGTATTACATTCTTATGAAATGAAGTATATTCATATTTTAGCTTAGTAACCTTACTCCCATGATTTTTATACTTAGGAAATCTTTCCCTAATCCCCTTGAGGTTTAAATATAATTACGAATGTTTACAGTGTACACGATATGTAATCATAGAAATGTAAATATTATTTCCTATAAAAATAATGGAAAACCTTCGCTTTCTAGAGTAAAGGAATTGAAATTCAAGCTTAAAGGGGGGTGGGGGGAATAAGTACAAATTTTAAGTTGTGAGTTCTAGCAAAAGTGTTTGCTTTCTTACTTAAATCCCACCTTCAATAGGTCAGTTATCTCTGGTAGAAAAGAATGTTCCCAGACAGGCAGTGGTGGTGCATGTCTTTGATCCCAGCACTTGGGAGGCAGAAGACACAGGAGGGTCTCTGAGTTCGAGGCCAGTTTGGTCTACAGAGAGAGTTCCAGGACAACCAGAGCTACACCTTGTCTTGAAAAAAAAAAAGTTCTCACCTGTAGCTAGGTGATGTACATAGGCTTGATGTGATCATGGGCCATCATGGAACAGAGATGGTTGTGGTGACCTACAGAGGACCTCAGACTCACAGTCACGCCCAGAAGATAAGCAGAACAGCATAGTGACAGCTAAACCTATGGTAATGAAGACAGAGCTAATGACATTTCCTGGTAGAAGCAAGGTGGGCGGGTCACAAGACCCTCACCTGAAATTCCATCCTTTACTCCCACCTGCCCCCAAACTCCGTGTGGTCTTGTGGGGGAGGGTGGTGGAATATATCCTGGAAAGCCCATTAAGGGTGAAACCATGGTGACACAGCTTTATGAGTCATCACACCTACTGGGGTGGAACTTCTCACTGAGTAAAGCCCTTTTGAGTCACCCTTGCTCCTGTGAGTAACCCTTCACCACGTTCCTGTGTGCAACCCCGGGAAGCTCAGAGGTTCACCAGCCTAGAATTGAATGTAATAACTTCTTTTTGACTGTCATTGTTGTATCTGGGGTGAACAGATGTGTCTTTACATCACTCCAGGAAAAGCCATGCAATATCACTATGATTTGTCTGGACAGAGGACAGTCCCAGCCAACACAGTGGCTAGGGTTAGGGTTCCAGAGAATCGGGGTCCCTGGTTTCAATGACTAGAACTAAAGCTACCAGTCAGTGGACCCCCCTGCTGTACAAGTCACCAGCCCGCAGGTAGTCAAGTGCCTGTTAGGGCAGCATTCAGCCACTGCGGCTCACAGAACTGCCTGGGAACTACTAGCCAAATTATGAGGTTTTACTGTGCCTGGCCAACATCCTAATGGCCTCAGCTTACCGGGTTTGCTTACTGTACTTCTGGAATGTTCTTCTGGATGTACAATATTTGAGGTGATGGTAGTTGTTGTTATCTTTACAAAACCAACTCTTAAAGTGACCATAGAGAGGTAGGATAGCAGCCCTGATGGGGGCTGGAAATGTGGTTTTCATTCTGGCTTGATTTTGATCCTGTGCTTAGGGTTCTTTTTTTTTTTTTTTTTCAGGAGAAATAGAGGGAAAGCATAAACCCCCTCCTGGCACAATGTCTGTTGTACTTAGTTCATGGCCAAAGACAGTTTTATGGGAAAGTCCGCTGTGTGCCAGCAAACCATTTTTTTTTCTCCATCCATAGTTTTAAAAACAAAAACATGAACTAAAATAAAATCTCCCATCTCCCCACCAAAAGAAGAGGAGGGGAGGAGGGAAGTAAAGAAGAGAAGCCACAGACGCTTTCTCTAATATGAAACTTTCCAGCTTTCCATCTTTCCAAGAAAACAACGAGGATTGATCACAGCTATGAGACACTTAAGCCTTGGCTTTTCAGCCTCTTGATGTCCCGTACCGCTATCTTTGGTGGACAGCCAAGAGCACTGACATCAGAAGAGCTGATAGATGAATATATCTCCCTTGGCTCTCCCATATGGCTCTCTAAATTCCTGGCTTTTAAAAAAGCTAGATGGCTAAATTTAAGACAATTTAGATGGAAACAGATTTTTCCCTCCTCTTATTAAAATTATATTAAATCAGAGGCTGAAGAGATGGCTCAACAGTTAATAATGCTTGTTACTCTTGCAGAGGACCCAGGTTCAGTTCCCAGCACCCAGAGGTGGCTTACAGACATCTGTAACGACAGTTCCAGAGGCTCCAGTGTCCTCTGACCTCCCACGTCCTCTGCTGACCTCAGTGGATACAAGGCATAAACATACTTGCAAGCAAAGCCCTCATACACATAAAATAAATAATCTAAAAACATTTAAAGTTTTTTCAATTATGTTAAATCATTCCAGGTATGTCTTAGTTACTGTTACATGGCTGAGAAGAGACACCAAGGCCAAGGCAACTCTTATAAAAGAAAACATTTAATGGGAGGTTTGCTTACAGTTTCAGACGGTGAGTTCATGATCATCATGGTGGGAAGAATAGCAGACAGGCATGGCACTGGAGCAATAGCTGAGAACTTTATATCCTGATCCCCAGGCAGCAGGCAGGCCGGTAGAGCCTGGGACTGGCATGGGCTTTGGAAACCCTAAAGTCCACGCCACTTCCTCCAATAAGGCCACACCTCCTGATTCTCCTCCACAGTATCATTTCCTGGTGACTAAGCATTCACATATATGAGCCTATGAGAGGCCGTTTGCATCCAAACCCTCACAAGGGATGATGGCTCTCATACCTGTAATCTCAAGACTTGAGAAACTAGATCAGGAGTTCAAGGCCTGGGCAAGCTGGGCTACCTGAGACCCTGTCTTAAGCAAATCATATTTACATATTTGTATACAGTCTCATGTCTAAGATTGATTGCAATGAGCTGAGGTCTTTGTAGGTTGTTATTTAACAACAACGCCAGAGTCCCACTGCCTCAGGAGGACATCCCTACGAACTGCCCAAAAGCCTAAAGTCTGAACTTTTTTTTAAACCTCCCCAAGACAGGGTTTCTCTGTGTAGTCCAGCTGTCCTGGATCTCACTCTGTAGCCCAGGCTGGCCTTGAACTCACAGAGATCCACCTGCCTCTGCCTCCTGAGTGCTGGGATTACAGGCATGCGCCACCACTGCCCAGCAAGTTTCATCTTTTACTGAAGTTTTCCTGAGACAGAAATGTAAAGACTGGGCTGGGGAGATGACTTGGCCAGGAAATGTGCTTGCCACCAAGTCTGACAAGCCTCAGTCCTCAGACCCCACATGGCAAAAGTAGAATACCACAAGTTGTCCCGTGACCTCCATATGCAACACACAACACACAACACACACACACACACACACACTCACACACACACGCACATGGGCACGCGAGCACACACACACACATACACACACTCACACACACAACACACATGCGCACACACACACACATACACACACTCACACACACACATACACACTCTCACACACACACACACACAGCAAAAACTTATAAAGAAACATTGCAAGATTTTATTTTTCAAAACACTTATAATCTTGCTTGTTTATTTGTTTATGAGATCATTCATTTGTTTTGCAGTTCTAGAGACAACTCAGGGCTTCATGTCTGCTAGACAAGCTTTCTACCACAGAGATATATCCCAAGCCCTGAACTTCCGATTTAAAAACAGAAACTTATGCCTGAAAAGACGATTTGGTGGTTAAGGGCACTTGCTGCTCTTGCTGAGGACCTTACTTAGGCTCCTAGGAACCACACAGTAGCTCACAAGTCGTTTTAATTTCTATACCAAGGGATCCTATGCCCTCTTTTGGCCTCCATGGGCACCAGACATGCACTTGGTGCACATACATATAGTAGACAAATGTTTGTACATGGAAAATAAAACTTACAGATTAAGAAAAAAAGTAACAGAAAAGCTGAATTATGGCCATACCGTTGATACAGCTTTGCAAGCACTTTGGGCCCACATAAGATGTCTAGATGACGCCACTGCTTTCTGCACAGGCTGTGTGTTCATTCAGAGTTGATTGATCTAACACATGTATTAACTACATTCTTTCCCAAACACACAGGAGGAAAAATGAGGAGGAAAGAAATACTCTCCTTTTAAAAAATTCTGAAACTCCTAAATCACTCACTCTTCTTAAATAAACAATGTCAAAACAAAGGCCTGAATAACTGTTTGAAGGACTCAGATGCCATGAATAATGTCTCATCCTAAATCCACCCACTCAGGCAGGGAAAATGCATCCTCCTTCTGCCTTCCCTAGAAACACTCCTCTGTTCCATGTCCTGACCCAGCACTGCGAAGCAAAGGCCAACCCTGGATAGGAGACAGGGGACAAGGTGAAAACACACACACACCAGAATGTATATAAGTGTGCACGTGATCTGAAGTTCCCAGAAGAAAAGCCGAACCTGTGTTACAAAGTCTACATGGCTGACTGACGATCAGAACTTCTGTGATTGAGAAGAGCTGTCCAAAAGATCTTAGGCTATCTTCAGCCTTCAGAAAGGCGTGCGTTGCCCACCTTGGTGTTTGATCTAACAGCTGTGTGACTATCAGGTCAAATCTCTGTTGGAAAAGTACAGAGATTTAGCTCCACCAACCCAAAGGCTAAGAGGATAGCATCCCACAGCATCTGAGGTCTACAGCAGACACTCCCTGCTTTTCTGGAACCATCCTGCCTGCTGTTTCCTACCAAAGTGCTTAGAAAAGGCCTTGATTTAGAGTGGTCATTGTTATATTACTATAAAAATTCCATGCAGTTTTATACACTGTCACACGGTATTTGGAGCGCTCTGAATCTGTAATCCTTAGCCAATGTCACTCATAAGTGGATCCAGAATAAAGGAGCCCTTACTCTGTTTGAGGCAAGAGTTCTGTTTTGAGCCAGAAAGGGGAGGCACGAATCTTTAATCCCAGCACTTTGGAGGCAGAGGCAGGTGGATCTCTGTGAGTCTACATAGTGAGTTCCAAGACAACCAGGGCTGCAGAGAGAGAGACCCTGTCTTGAAAAAAAAACAAACAAACAAACAAAAAAAAAAAGAGTTCTGTTTTGTCAGCAAAAAATGTGAAATGTTACATGCCTCTAGAGTTTTTATTCTTGGAATTTGGAGATTCCAACGCTCAACAATCTCACCTGGAGACAAGGAAAAACGTCCCTTTACCTCCAGTACATGGATTGGCGTGGCTGAGTTCGATTAAGACTTGACCTATAAGCTGGGTGTGGTGGTATACCCCTTTAATCTCAGCACTTGGGAGGCAGAGACAAGTGAATCTCTATGGGTTCAAGGCTAGTCTGATCTACATAGTAAGTTCCTGGACAGTCAGAGCTAAGTAAGAGAGAGAATTTGCCTTAAAAAAAATAGAGGGAAGCCTGGGTTTAACATACAGGCCATCATTTGCAGTTCCTTCTTTATACTGATAGTGATAACTCTAATGATAATAACCATGACATTTAAAGAGTACTCATCTTAATAATCACAGTGGTTCCATGAGGTAATTATGCATATGTAAGGATGATATTGAGCATAACTAACAATTGATATGAACAATTAACCAGAACACAAAACACAGATGTATAAGTGGTTGAAAGTAGAAATCCTGGACTGGAGCGAAAGCTCAGCTATGTAGAGCCCTGAGCTCTGGCAGAGACTGGAATTTGTTCTCACATCTCCAGCTCCAGAGGGGACTCCTTGGCCTCCACAGACACTGGCCCTGCTGTGCACATACTCAGCACTAACACACACACACACACATACATACAATTTTTAAAATGCGTCTTAAAAAATAATCAAATCCTGATGTCACCTCTATATTATAGTTTTGGGAATTAGGACTGAGCATAAAGGAGGAAATTGTCCTAGATCACACACATAAGACATGCAGCAGGGCCCATGTCCTTAGACGTTGGATGTATGCTCCCATAGGCCAGAGAGACTTCACTCTAGTCACATGCTTCAGCTCCTACCAGCTGTCTGGACACAGGCACACCTGAGCAAGAGCAACCTGTTCATACCATTTCTACAAACATTATAAAAGACCATGAGTCACTGTCATTTAGAGAGACTTCGGTATGATGGTACTCACAATGGAAAACAAGTCACACTCAGGCCAGAGACTGGGACAGGGGATGACAAGGTTAAGGGCTTGCATCTGTGAGAAACTGTTTCAGGAGAGAGAGACACAGAGACACAGAGAGAGACAGAGCGGGGGCTCTTTAATCAAATGTGAATTCCTTTGGCTTCTATCTGACTTAATATTCCTCCTTCTCTGCCCCTACAGCTTATTCCCACACTTCTCCTCTACTCTTCCGCTCAAGTCTCTGCTCAAATGTTTTCTTCAAGGTCTTCCCAAGCATCATCAATTAACAAAAGAGCAGCATCCACTCCCCATTTCCTCCCTCTCTCTTGCTTTATTATTTTTTTTTCTCAATAGCGCTAACACAATTGCTTTGAATGTATTTGTTGATTTTGTCTCTAATTAGAATATAAATACCACAAAACTCAAAGCCATTGTCTGTAGCTGGTTGGTTTTGCTCTTTTGGGGGGCCTTCCACCCAGCTCCCAAATAAATCACACACAGAGGCTTATTCTTAATTATAAATACCTGGCCTTAGCTTGGCTTGTTTCTAACCAGCTTTTCTTATCTTAAATTATCCCATCTACCTTTTGCCTCTGGACTTTTATCTTTCTCTTACTTCTGTATATCTTACTTTCATTCTTACTCTGTGGCTGGCTGTGTGGCTGTGTGGCTGTGTGGCTGTGTGGCTGTGTGGCTGGCTGTGTGGCTGTGTGGCTATGTGGCTGTGTGGCTGGCTGTGTGGCTGTGTGGCTGTGTGGCTGGCTGTGTGGCTGGCTGTGTGGCTGGCTGTGTGGCTGTGTGGCTGGCCTCTAGCATCCTCATCTCTTTGTTCTCTTGCTCTTTCTTCTTTTCCTCCCATATTTCTCCTTCTATTTATTCTCTCTGCCTGCCTTTCTCCTGCCTTGCTATTGGCTGTTTAGCTCTTTATTAGACTGTCAGGTGTTTTAGACAGGCACAGTAACACAGAGTTAAACAAATGCAAACATAAAAGAATGCAACACATCTTTGCATCATTAAACAAATGTTCCACAGCATAAACAAATGTAACACATCTTAAAATAATATTCTGCAACAGTTGTCTTGTTAGCTACTATATCCTCAGCATGGCACTGATTTTTTAGATTTATTTATATTTTTATGTTATGTGTCTGGGTGAGTGTGCCACATGTAAGCAGGTGACCAGGGAGGCCAGAAGAGTATCCCCTGGAGCTGAAGTTACAGACAGTTGCAAGCTACCTGGCATGGTTGCTGGGAATTGAACTCCAGTTCTCTAGAAGAGTAGCAAGCATTGTTAACCACTAAGTCATCTCTCCAGCAGCACAGAGTTTTTAAATGAATGAATTAATGCATGCATGCATGCTAGTTAGTGTATAAAGGTCACAAGGTACAATAATAAAAGCACCAGATTAGAATCAGAGGTGGACTGGAACCCAGCTCTGCCTGTTACTACTGTGTGGTCTTGGACACATTAACCAGTAAAAGCCTCACAGACTGCAGAGAGAGATGATCCCGTGAGTATGGACAGACAGACAGTGTGGTCCTGTGGGCTGCTGTGAGGCTTTGAGGTTTGTTCTGGGTGAGAGGAGGCAGGAGAGGATTTCACACAGTTATGATGTGGTCTGTTTTAAGGATGATTAAGACTGGACAAGGGCAAGGGCTGAGAGAGATCAGCAAGCTGTTTCTGCAGTCCACACTGGAGGCAATGGAAGCTCTGCCCAGTGAGATGATGCCGGCTCCGGCCTGGTGAGCAGCGGTGAAGGTAGTCAAAGACTCGGATTCTGGAGAGAGTTTGAAGGCTGAGCCAAGAGGGTTTGTGGAGGGTTTGGGTTTGCAATGGAGAGAAATAGTCAATGACTCATTCCACCAGGGATTAGAAGGGAACTGGAGGAGGAGGTAGGGTGGGGATCAGGTGGTGCAATTAAGTCTGAGAGCTTATTAGTGACTGTCCAACTAGATGCTGTCAACAGAGACTTTAGAAATGGCTACTCCTGAGAATCACCTAAAAACAGTCTCTGTTTTGTCTTGTTTCGTGCTTTTCATGAGAGTCTGTATGGAATCCAGGGCCCTGCACTTGCTAGGTCATTGCTCCACCACTGAGCTATATAACCAGCCTTCCAAAGGAACTTTAAAAAAAATAAATAATACCTGGAGGTCAGAGGCAGGACAATGTCTGAGTTCGAAGCCAACCTGGTTGACATAGTGCATTACTGGCTAGCCAGAGCTACACAGTGAGATCCTGCTACATAGATAGATAGATAGATAGATAGATAGATAGATAGATAGATAGATAGATAGTAACAACAATCTGAACATGGTACAGTACTCCTGTTGTAACCCCAACTCCAGGGCAGCAGAGGTAGAAAGGATGCATGTGTTTGAGGCCAACCTGGGCTACATAGCAAGATTACCTTAGAAAAAATGAAGTCAGTAGTACCTAAGGGGCAAAAGGGCACACATCTAAAACAAACAAACAAACAAATAAAACCTAGAAGATTTGGGGGAAGGGAATTGGAATCATTATTTCTAGAAAAATACTGAATATTTAGACTTGGAGAGATAAAGAAAAATCATAAATAGAAAGGGGCAGTGTGGTGGTATTGTGTTCCCTGAAATACTGTACACCCTAATAAACTTATCTGGGGTCAGAGAGAGAACAGCCACAATATTAAACATGTTTCATTTTGGCTTCTTTTTGGTTTTTGTTTTATTAGTCTTTTGATTGTTTATTTTGATTTCCATGTTTGCGTTTTTGTAGAAGCTTTTTTCAAAATTTTGTTTCTATTTGTTTCTTTTAAAGAGAGATAAAAGAACAAAGTTTGGTGGGTAGGGAGGTGGGGAGGATGCGGGAAGAATTGGGGGAGGGAAAACATAATCAAAATGCATAGCATGAAAAAATTTTGAGAAAAAAATGTTAACAAGAAAATAAAGGCCAGACGGTGGTGGCGCACGCCTTTGATCCCAGCACTCGGGAGGCAGTGCCAGGCAGATCTCTGTGAGTTCGAGGCCAGCCTGCTCTACAGAGTGAGATCCAAGACAGGCACCAAAACTACACAGAGAAACAAACCCTGTCTCAAAAAACAAAAGAAGACAAAAAATAATAATAAAATAAGAGAAAAACAGGAAATGGGGAAGTTTCCAAAGCAAAAAATAATGATTTTTTTTTTCAAGAAGTTAGTCACAAGCAGTGTTGGTGGAGCACACCTGTAATCCTAGCATTCTTGAGGCAGAGGTAGGAAAATCCAGAGGTCAAAACCAGTCTGGGCTACATAGAAAAGCCCTGCTTATAAAAAAAAAAAAGAAGAGGAGAAGGAGAATGAAGAGGAAGAGGAGGAGGAGGAGGGGGAGCAGCAGCAGCAGCAGCAGCAGCAGCAGCAGCAGCTAATGGCAAACACATCAGCCAGGGTATGTGAAGGCTGAAGGATGGCCACCAAATGATGCATCCGGGTGGAAGCGAGCTTGCCTAGGCTGTATAGACAGCCTTAGTTTCCAGCATTGAAAAAAAAATAGCAAATTTAATAAAATATAGATTACAGCTTTCCCTGGCAACCCTTCTAAGAATAAAGTTGATTTTTAAATTGATGCGCACTATTTATTCCTACTAAAAATAATGACTGACAAATTAAAAATAGCCCCCTCCTGACATAAACGCCTGTTAGTTCCCCATGCTGCTATGCCCGCCCTGGTATCGTCTACACTCAACATTCAGGACAAGGTCATTGATGCTTGGTCCCAGCCTGTGTGCCCTGCAAATGACAAAAATCCTGTATGCTCTGAGGTAAAAATGAAGAAGGACTCTTTTGACTTGATTTCTAGCTACTTCTGGAGGGGGGCGACAAAGTGAACCCCAAGAAAACAGCTCACCCTTGTTTTTTTAATAATTTGAGAAAATGCCTGTGTTCCCCTGTAGCCGTGCAAACCAATGCTTAACGTTCTTGGTCCTTTAAAGATGAACATGATGAAATAAGAAGGACTCAGAAAGATAGATGGTAGGATGGCTCAGCAGACAGAGGCACTTACACCAAGCCCAAGAACCTGGGTTTGATCCTTGTATTGGAAAAGGATAATTGTGATGTCCCACAAAGCCACAAAAAATCTTAGGGGAAATGTCTTAGCAAGGCAACTTTTTTTGCACAAGAGGCATACCGGAGCCCAAACCAGGCCATGAGGACCCAGCAGGGAGTGTACTCAGTTTGTTAACAGCAGGTGGTAACTGGGTCTTTTCACCACTGGCTGGATGACCTCACAATCTTTTGAGACAGGCTCCTTTTGGTGCAAAGGAACTGAAGGAAAGGGGACTCCTCCCCTCCAGGGTCAAGTTCCAGGCATGTGGGGTGGGTGGTGGGTAGGGTGTGTCATCCAAGGTTTACATAAAAGTTTTACAAGGTGGAGGAGATTTGTGTGATATTAGCCCTTGACTGACTAGCTACCATAACAGAAAAAGGAAAATGAAACATTTTTCACACCTAGAAACCACAGGGTGGAAAGAGAGAACCAAACACCCCAAAACTGTCCTTCCACCTCCCCACGCAGGCCCGGGCACATGTGCGTGCACACACAATAAAATGTAGTTTTAAAAAGAAGATAGGTACACTTAACTTGTCCGATGTTATGAATTTCCATCTAAGAAAGTTTATTATCCGAAACAAAATGTGGAATCCAAATTCCAACCCCAAAGGTGTTTACTCCATCAGCAACCTCCAGTCCTCAGAAGATGCTTGTACTGTGTTCCCTATGTAGCACCAACCTCACATCCCAAGGCCACTAACTCATTGGCCTAACCTGCTTTTATCCCTACTCCCCCACCACAATAATCTATCAAAAAGCCAAATATGACTTTTGATGGTCATTGTAATTAGTATTCTGTGCACTTGAGCCTAACACAAGGCAGATACTACCATGCAGTAGGCTGTTTCTGTAACCATGTGCATGAATAGCAAAAGACAAGGGACAGAGTCAGCATTGTTGAAGCACCGAGGGAAAGGTTGTTCAGAAAGGGAGATCAAGACCAATGTGATTCAACATGGAAAACCTTGAAAACGTCATGCTAAGTGAAAGAAATCAACACCGGTGGCTGAAAATAGGTAATTCCATAGAAACAGAACAGATTAGGGGTTGCCAGGGGCTGCAGGGAGAGTGTCTTAGTTAGGGTTTCTGTTGCCATAAAGAGACACCATGACCACAGCAACTCTTATATGGAAAACATTTCATCATGGTGGCTGGCTTAGTTTCAGAGGTTGAGTCCATTATCATCGTGGCGGGGAGCATGGCAGTGTGCAGGCAGACCTGGCCTTGGCTACCTCTTGCTCAGAAGGCAACAGGAAATGTTCTGTCTCACTGGGCTTAGCTTGAACATCTCTGAAACCTCAAAGCCTGTCTCCACAAAGACACACTTCTTCCAATCAGATCACACCTACCCCTACAAGGCCACTCCCTTTGGGGGCCATTTTCTTTCAAACTACGGCAAAGAGGGGGGGCTAATCAGCTTCTCTTGGAGGTTCTGAAAAAGTTTTAGAATTATATACTGATAATGGATCACAGCTTTATGGCTTTACCAGAAACCATAGAAACAGATACTTAGAAGGGGTAAATTGTATTGCATAAGAATTATAACTCAAAAAAGAAAATTAAATGCTACTCAGTGGCTATTCATTATAATCTTAGCTGAATTACTGTTTTAGCAATTAATTGGGGGTTCAGTCTTGAGACATCTTAAATGTATTTTTTGTGTGTACTCCCTGCCCCGACTTAACTTCCTGTCCCAATCACTTCACTCCAGCCAAAGGACATTGTATCGACTTTCCTATATATGAAAACAATGCATGTGTAATATGTTTGGATTAAGAAAATATAAAAGGATATGAATAAAATAACTTGAAAAGCCCGCTCAAAGAGAACCATTATTAACATTTTTGGTGTGTATTTTCCAGATTGTTTTTCCATGCATATATAAAGAGGACAGTATTTTTTTAACTATATTACTGTGATTTTTTTCCTTGCACACTCTGTGTGTGTGTATGCCCCCACTCCTCATTCTGTATAAAGCATTCTTTTCCTCGGATAATTAGGATTATTAGGGCAAGAAAGAAAGGAGTGGGAAACAGCCTACATTCTGCTTTTTACTTCAAAACTGAGAATTTTGAGCCAACGTTAAGAAATTTGAAGCCAGATATAGTAGTGCACACCTGTAATCTTAATAATTGGGAGGTGGGGGCAGGAGAGTCAGGAGTTCAGTTCATCCTTCAAGTTCATCAGTGACACCAAAAGTTAAGACAGTCTCTCAAAAACACAAAAGGAAAGAAATTGAAACCAAGCCGTAGACAGATTTTCAACATTCTGAAATCTAAGGCGAGAGTATAGAGGTCAATCTACGCTGAGTACATCATAAGATCCTGGAAAGAGAGAGAGAGAGAGAGAGAGAGAGAGAGAGAGAGAGAGAGAGAGAGAGAGGAGAGAATGAAAAAACAGCTTTGTGAGCCAAACTTTGAGAATACGGTATATAATTGTAATGACTCCATCAGGAGAGATGGACTGTCCAAACACATCACAGAGTTTTTCACTAGAAGCCAGAAAAAAAAAGAAATCTCAAGCTGTCTGAAGTGACTGGCTGTGGGGGAGGGGGGAATAGAAAAAGACAAAGTAGACAGACACAAGGATTATGACCACCCTCTGAGAATGAATTCCTAGCGGGGGCAGGGGGCCATGTTTGACAGATCCAAAGGTAAGCTAAAATGAGGAGACAGCTTTGTCCTGCTCCCTAAAAGACACCTGGGAGGAAGCCTCATCCTGGCATAGGGTGAGCCCTGGTGAGCAACAGCAGGGCGTGACTGCTCTGTGAGGCAGAACAGCAATCACAAACTGTTAGCTAGCTGCAGTATAGCGGAGCATCGGTCTGGAGCATGTAGTGCACACATACTAGACCAGTCGCCTGCCGTGAACTCTAGCCCCCAGTCGATGCCATGCCATGCAGACTGCAGAGTAAAGAAGCCACACGCTTTTGCTCCTGACTTGTGAATTGTCTGTCCCACTCCAGAGCTGACAAATATTTTTAGCAAACTGAAATGAATAAAAAGCTATGTTTTGAGCACATACACTTTTTAAATTATGTTTATTTATTTATTTATGCGCATGTGCAAGTATGTTCCACGGCACTCATGTGGTGATCTCATAAAAACTTGTGGAAGCTAATTCTTTCTTTCCATGTGGGTCCTGGGGATCAAATTCAAGTCATTAGGCGGCTTGTTGGCAAACACCTTTACCCAGCAAGCAACCTCAGCAGCTCTTGCGTACATACACTTCTACAGCCTCATGTTCTTCACTTGCGATATTGTTTAATGTTTTTATTTATAATTCAGAGAACAAAGACCTTTTTATACCTCTCATTATGCCTATTTATTTGTTTGTTTGTTTGTTTGTTTGTTTGTTTTGAAACCACATCCCATGAGGCCTAGGCTAGTCTTGACTGCATGTGGCCAGAAAGCCCCTGAGCTCCAGGTCTTCTGGCCTCCACTACCCCAGTGCCAGGATTACAGGCATGTACCACCATGCCCAGTTTATTATTTTTTCCCCTTTGTCTACTTATTTGAACCACCCTCAGTGCTGTTCAAAGCAGACACTCTTTATCACTTCCATCTAAACTTTTCTGGTTATCCCTGTGCATAAACAATTAAAACCAAAAGCCACCCCTCACTCCTCACCCCTCTCCCCCAAAAGTACAAAAACAAAGAACTCTGCAGCCAGCAGAAGAGTCTGGTGGTGGGAGCACTGAATAGCCATCTGAGTTGTCACTGATTTTAGGAAATCACCTTTTTTCTTTCTGTTTTGTGAGCTCCATCCATGAATTGTAGATAACATCCTTTTTTTTTGTTTAAGATTTTTATTTATTATGTAGTGTTCTGTCTGCATGTATGCATGCAGCCAGATCTCATTACAGATGGTTGTGAGCCACCATGTGGTTACAGGGAATTGAACTCAGGACCTCTGGAAGAACAGCCAGTGTTCTCATCCACTGAGCCATCTCTCCAGCCCAATAACATCCTTTATTACCTTACATGTCCTAGGTGAAACACAAAGAAGAAAATGTACATGACATCATTTAAAAAGAATGCAAAGTGATCAAATACGTTTTGGTTTTGGTTTTGGTTTTGCTTTTGTTTTTGTTTTGTTTGGTTGGTTTTTTGATTTTTCAAGACAGGGTTTCTCTGTGTAGCTTTGGTGGCTGTCCTGGAACTCGCTCTGTAGACCAGGCTGGCCTGGAACTCACAGAGATTTGCCTGCCTCTGCCTCCCAAGTGCTGAGATTAAAGGCAGGCATCACCACCGCCTGGCTGATCAAATACATTTTTTAGTACCAGCCTTATTTATTCATTGGGCCTGTGTACTTTCATGTGCACATGTGTGAGCCATGGATACACACGGAGAGAAGTCAGTTCTTTCTTTCCACCGTGTGGGTCCCAGTGAGAAAACTCAAGTTGCCAGGCATTAGCAGCAAGCCCCCTTCATCCGCTGAGCCATCTTGCCAGCCCTACCATCTTATTTTACCAGTGACCCCTGACCAGAATACCAAAGAGCCAGAAAGGAGGCTTTCATTGCTGACTCCCCTTCTCCAATACTCTTTCTTGCAAATGTGTGGCTTTACAATGACTCTGCCACACCTCTCTACCCACTTCAAACCACCACTATGGGCTCTGCCTGCAGCCGCCGTCTGTAGTTGAAAATTACTAGGTTAATACTGGTCTTTAAGGACAACCGAATGGTTTTTGTTTAGCTAATGTGTGGCCATTGACTGGCAATGGTGGGAAAAGGTAATTTAGAAATGGGAAAACAAACAGGGCATTTTTCATTCTAACAGTGATTAAAGATCACTACTCTCTTCTACTTCCCCAATTAACTGGCCTTACAGGTCCCGATTGGAAACAAACAAATAAAAATTGAGATTTTTCTTCACATATCAATAGTCTTAGTTTATGGGGTAAGCAATCAGAAAGCCAGACTGTCTCCTGGGCAAAGGCCTGGTTTCCGGGACAGGTGGTGTCTGGTATTCTGTTCTGTGGCACATAGCATGTGCCATCTCTCCAGTGGCGTGGTCCTGAATAATTCTTTTTGCTGTGTTTCTGATCAAATTCAAAGTCAGATATTCACTATCTGAGAAAATCTTCTTGAAAGAAAAATTACTTTTATCTGTTGGGCTTCATTTAATCCCAGCCCTCAGGAGGCAGAGGCAGCTGATCTCTGTGAGTTCTAGGCCAGCCTGGTCTCGATAGCAAGTTCTAAGCCAGCCAGGACTGTTTAGTGAGATTCTGCTCCCTGTCTCAAAACAAGACATAAAAATCAACTTTTTGGTTTTACTTTGCTGGGTAAAAAAATAAAATAAAATAAAAATAAAATACTTTTTATTGCTGAAGCAATTATTCACTTAGAAATATTAAATGAGTATTTTTTATAGACCAGGGCTTATGTTAGAAAACAAAATGAATCCAGCCCAGATTGGTCTGAGAGGCACTTAAGTAGAGGCCTCCTCTACTCTGTGCAGTAATGGAGGCTCATGGGCCTACCAGGAGCTGGCAGAACTTTCCCTAGGTAGGCCAATGGAGAAGAGTTAGGTCCTAGCATGCTCTTGGAAGGGCTGTTGAAACCCTGGCCTCTTCCTTTTTGTCTGTTCCCCACCACACGAGGATAGGAACAGGCATCTTCCACGGAATGCTTGTGTCATGATGTATGATTGGACTTCAACGGGCTCAGAACAGCTGGACCAACCAACCGTGGATTTAAACACAACAAACCTTTCGTCCTCTGAATTGATTTGTCTCGGGGATTTGTTCCAGTAGCAAAAGCTGACTAACACATCTGGCCTACATTGTTCTCCATCGTTATTTTATTATTTATTTATTTACTTATCTATTTACTTCACAGTGTCGAGGGAGTAGTGGGGAGGTGGGGGGGTTGGGGAGGGATGGGGAGGCTAGAAACATACCTTGCACTTACCAGGCAAGCACTCTAATGTGGATCTATATCCTTGTTCTTTAATTATCGCTATTTTAAAATAAAATTTCTTTTATTCCATTATAGATGTAAGACATGCTTATTTAGAAAATGTAGATGGAGAGGGAGAGATGGCTCAGTGGTTAAGAGCACTTGCGGCTCTTGCGTTGGACCAGAGTTCAGTTCCCGGTAACCATATAGGGTAACTCACAACTGCCTATAACTCCAACTCCAAGGGAGCAACACCCTCCTCTGCCAGGGGGGCAGTGTGTGTGTGTGTGTGTGTGTGTGTGTGTGTGTGTGTGTGTCTTCGTGTATGTTTTCACACACACGTAGACACACACACACACACACACACACACACACATATAGATAAATAAAAAATAAAATGTAGACTTAAAAAAAAGATCCAAGGTTATTTTAAAATAGGGTGTTTAGGTTTGGTTTGGTTTGGTTTTATCTGTCTGTCTGTCTGGTTTTTGTTTGTTTGTTTTTGTTTATTTTTAGACAGGGTCTTACCATGTAGCACTGTCTGGCCTGGAATTCAGTAATTAGACCAGACTGGTCTCAAATCCACTTACATCTGCCCGCCTTTGCTTTAAAGTCCTTTTAAAGTCTAAGGAAAATTCAAAGTTCTCTTTTGTCTTTGTATAACTATTACATTTTAAATTTCTAAAATAAATAAATAACATTTGCCACCACAAATTTTCAGCTCTCAGTCTGCCATAAAATGAACCTGGATGCACTGGGATACATTAATATTACACACCAGACACTTGCCTCCCTCTGTCCTCAGTACCGTCAACAAATTAGGACGCATGTGAATGTGCTTTGGGACTACTGGATACTTCGAAAAGAAAACAGTGTTGCACGTTCAAAACAGCCAGCAGCGTTTCCTGCGCCATAGTTGCTTTACAACTCCTTCTCATTCTTAGCTGTAATTAATTTACTGGAAAGATTTTTATGAGAGTTAATTGACAATGCAAACACTGTTCTCTGATTTAAAAAGGAAAAAAAAAAAGTCTGCCTTGTTATTCCTCCTATTGATATATATATATATTTTTTTTTTAATTACAACTTTTTCAAAGAAGCTATCGGGCATTAATCAAATTATGTGGCGACTGTAAAACTCGGCGATGTAAACATTCTCAAGAGTCATCTTACAGCCTACAAATGACTTCTGAAGAGTCTTTGACGAAATCCAAATGCCAATCCAGCATGATGGCATCGCTAACACTTGTTGAAGAGGAGCTGGAGCCGCGATGAGGAACTGGTGTGGCTGCGGAGGGAGCATTTCCTGGCTGCTGTTTCAGCCTCGTCTTTATTAGGCTTTTCATAACGTTGTTGTGATGGGGAAAGGGATCCTGGTTAATGATCTCCGTGCCTGTTGTTTTGCCCATGTCTTTCAGAAAGCCCTTTCAAGACTCTTTGGAATCTGGCTTCACGCATGCAATCCAAGCAAAAGGCGAGGCATCAGCTAATCAATCCGAGTCAGTGTCCATTGTCGGCGCCCAGTAACCCTCTGCGCTCATGCTGATAATTTCAGCTCTCAGGAGGCTGAGGCCAGAGGCCAGCCTGGACTACACAGCAAGATCCTGTTGGGGCGTGGGGAGGAGTCTTGGGTGCTAATTCTGATTTTGGCTCTGTCCCTTTGTAGCGTGGTGTTTCTTGGCAGTCCACTCCCACTAGAAGAGCTATCAATTGCTCATCTGCATAATGAAAGAATAACTTCCCTAACTACCTCTCAGCTACTGTGGGGAACAAACAGAACAATACAAGCCACAAGTACTTCGAAAATTCTAAAACCCTCTGCAGCTATTAACCATCACTTATTGTGGTAAAACAGCATGCAAAAGCCTGTTTTCATGTCTTTAGGAGCGGGGTAGTAAATACTGCCAACACTGTGATGCAACCATCTCCAAGACTCCCTCTTCCCAGACTGCGAGTCTCCACCCACTGAGCATTCCACCGGACTCTTCCTCCCCTCAGCCCAATGCACCTCCTCCATGCCACCATCTACATCCATGATTTGACCACTCCAGGTAGTTCTGCTTTTTTGTCTACTTCACATAACATAACAACATCACAGTCCATCCTTGATGAAGGATGTGTTAAAATTTCCTCATTTTTATTTTTAATTTTGGGGGACACCAGGGTCTTGCTATGTTGTCCAAGATGGCCTCAAATACCAGGACTTAAGCAATTCTCCTGCCTCATCCTCTAGAATATCTAGGACAGCAGGTAGACGGAAAGACTCTCTTCTCCAACACCGTGTCTGCCTGCATGCAATGTAATGTTTTTTCCTTTTTAAGAGTTGCTGTGATCGTGGTGTCCCTTCACAGCAATAGAAACCTTACTAAGACAGAAGTTGGTACCAGGGACTGGGGGTATTGCTGTGATAGGCCTGACCATGGTTTTGTTTAGAATAATATGGACTTTGGGAGTTTGGGTTAGGAAAGCAGTGGAATAGTTTAAGTGCTACTTAATGGGCCCTCCTAGTAGGAATATGGAAGACAGTGGTGCTGAGTGTGATTTGAACTGTGGGGGCCTGGATCAAGATGTTTCAGAGAAGAACGTTAGTACTCAGCCTAGAGGCCGGTCTTGTGATATTTTGGTGAAGAAAGTGGCTGCTTTTTGCCCTTCTCCAAAGAGTCTGCCTGAGGCTAAACTGAAAAGTTTTGGATTAATTCCATTTGTAGAATAAATCTCAAAAGAGCCTAATTTAGACTCTGGTGTGTGGTTATTAGTGGTAACTCTAATTAAGATTTATAATGAAAAGGAGCAAACTGAACAAGTGAAAATACAAAATTTACAGATTGAGAAACGGGGCACCAGGAAGTGGAATAGAGCTAAATCCTGTGCTCAAGGAAATAAACAGATGAAGAAATGGAATAAAGGGAGTGGTGACCTCAGGGCAAGATCCTACCCAGCTAAGTTTCCAACTTGTGAAAAGGAACTAAAGAAAAGCTTAGAGCCAAGAGTGGTGGTGCACACCTTTAATTCCAGCACTCAGAAGGCAGAGGCTGGCAGATCTGAGTTTGAGCCTAGCCTGGTCTACAGAGCAAGTTCCAGAACTGCTTAGGCAGTGAAGGAAACCATCTAAAACAGAAAGTTGGTGAAGAAGTAATTGAACAAGGAGGCCATGTTCCAGCCCCAGCAAGCAGCAGAACTTGGCAGCTTTGGCCACATGGTTCTGGCGTTAGAGACAAGAAACGATTAAGGAAAGCCACAGAGACCAGGCACATGTCAGGGATGTCCCTGAATGGAGGCCCAGAGAGGCCATTGTGTGAAGCTGTGAAGGTGAAGCCTGTATTGCCTTGGAGACCTCAATATGTTGGAGATGTGAGGAAAGCTGCTGACAGGGAGTGAAAACCAGCCCAAGAAAAGGAAGCATGTTGCAGTCAACAAAGCTGAAAGGAGCTGGAGATCTGAAGTGTCTCCAAGTCAGACATGGAGATGCAGACTTTGGAGTTTGCCCAGCTGGTTTTCAGTCTTGCTTTGGTCCAATATTGCCCTCATTATGCCCCCTTCCCTACATTTTGGAATGGTAATGTATATCCTGTGCCATTATATATTGGAAGTATGTGATCTGCTTTTTTATTTTGATTTTACAGTTAAGAGATTGCATGAACCTCAGAAGAGACTTTGAACTTCACACTTTTAAGTAAGTTTGAGACTATAATAGATTATGGGAGCTTTTGAAGTTGGGCTGAATGCATTTTTGCATTACAATATGGCTACAAGCCTTTGAGGGGCAGGGAGTAGAATATAGTGGTTTGAAAGAAAATGACCCCAAAGGGAGAGGCACTATTAGGAGATGTGGCCTTGTTGGAGTAGATGCAGTTTTATTGGAGGAAGTCTGTCATTGTGGGTGTGGGCCTTGAGATCTCCTATGCTCAAGCAACATCCAATGAGACAGACCACTTCCTGCTGCCTACAAGCCAAGATGTAGGACACTCTGGCTACTTCTCCAGCACCATGTCAGCCTGCACACCACCATGTTGTACCATGACAATAATGGACTAAACCTCTGAAAATGTAAGCCAGCCCAGTGAAATGGTTTTCCTTTATAAGAATTGCCATGGTCATGGTGTCTCTTCACAGCGATAGAAACCCTAACTAAGATAGCAGGTGAATGACTTTAAGACTGAAAATTATTTCCCAGAAGCCCACATTTATGTGTCCATTCATCTGTCAATGGACATTTGAGTTGTTCTTACCTCTAAGTGACTGTGAATAATGTTGTGATGACTGACAGGCTCAAATGCTGCTCAGGGGGCTGCCTGCGACTCTTTTGTTGGGTAATTCCATGTTGAGCATTTTGAAGAACTACCATGTTGCTTGCTACAGCAGCAGTACCGGTTTCCAATTTCTCGCTTCGCTTGCCAACCCTTGTTATTTACTGTCTTTATTTTTGGTTTTCTCAGACCTATCCTTAATGGTAAGGTTGTACCTCATTGTGGTTTGAATTGGGTTTCCACGGTGACTGGTGATATGGACCATCTTTTCACCTGCTTGCCGGACATTTGTCTTCAGAGAAACATCTATTTAGTCATTTGCCCTTTTTAAATTCGGTTGCTTTTTCCTGTTGTTGTTATAGGTGTTTATACATTCTAGAGAGTCATCCTTTACCACATACATGACTTGCAAGGATTTTTCTCTCATTTCATGAGTTACCAATTATTTTTAATTTGTATTCATGGAACAGATTCTATTTAAAAAATATGTTCAAACCTTTACCTTGACTATTTAGAAACTTAGAATCCTTCGACAAACAGACCTTATCTATATAAAAACTATACCACAGTTTAAAAACCCAATGAAGGGCTAGAGAGTTCTTGCTGCTCTAACAGAGGACCAGAGTTCAGTTCTCAGCAACCACATCAGGCAATTTACTACTGCCTGCAACTCCAGCTCCAGTCAATTCTATGATGTCTGCTGGCTTCCCCCAGCTCCCCACCAGACACACACACACACACACACACACACACACACACACACACACAAACCTTTGGAAATCACAAGAACTTTTCACTGGCAATTTTTTTCCTTCAATTTTGATATTAATATTAAATTCAAAATAATGTTAAATATATTTCAAACTTCCTCAATTCACAACTTGTCTCAGTAAGATAGAGTCATGCAAAGCCTGACTATTACTTGGTTAATGACAGACTGCATAGGCATAGGTGGTCCCTCAAGATCATATCACCTAGTGATGTCATAGCCATTTAAATTTGTGTAAATACACTCAAGGATGTTGACATAATGTTGAAACTGCCTAGCAACACATTTCTCAGAACTTATTCCTGTCATTAAGCAATGCCTGACTATGCTTAGTTTATTAGCAAACTGGAAAGTGTATTTCTTGACTTACATAATAATTAGATAGATTAACAGATTTGACAACAGAAAACTCAAGCTGTAGATGCCTGTGGGGAAAATATAATAATGCTTTTTTTGAAATATCGTTTCGTGATCATGCTTCACCATTCACAAAGGAAAGCCAACAGGCCATGCTGTAGCAGAGAATAAATACCCTCTGCAGAAGCCAACTGCTAAACTTCCCGGGGAGAAATGATGTTGAAATGCATACAGAGTGTGTAGGAGCCTTTCACTCGTTCTTCTGTTTTATTGATAGGTTTGACTCTGTCTCAGACACTGGGATCAGGAATGAGTGAGCCCAGTCTGGCCTTCAAGAAGCTCTCACTCTGCCTGGAAAGATGGCTCAGCAGTTAGGAACATTGGCTGCTCTTTCAGAGAACCTGGGTTCAATTCACAGCACCCAGGAGCTCACAACTGTCTGTAACTCCAGTTCCAGGGATTCTGACACCCTCACACAGACACACAGACAGGCAGAACACCAATGCACATACAATAAAAATAAATAAATCATTAAAAACAAAATGCTCAGGGGCTAGAGAGATAGCTCAGAGATTAAGAACACTGACTGCTCTTCCAGAGGACCTGGGTACAATTCCAAGCACCCACATGGCAGCTCAATACTGTCTGTAACATTCTGGGGGATCCAACACTATCACACAGAAAGACATGCAGGCAAAACACCAATACATATAGAAAAAAAATACATTAATAAATAAATAAAAAAGCTCTCACTCTGATGGGAAAAAAAAAAGGATCAAGGAAAGAGGCAATTATAGTACAATAAGACAAAGAACTAGCTCTGAGGAGTGTTTACATCCTGGGCAATTCACAGCTAATTGCTGTGAGGCATACTTCAGGACTACCATGCCAATAGCTGACATGTAACGGCTTGTGAAACCCATTACCAATATAAAACTTTACAAAATGTGCACTGCTGTCTTATTACATTCCCAGGGCCCTTTCAGTACTAAGAGATAAGGTGCAGACGCCTGGCATTGTGTGTGTGTGTGTGTGTGTGTGTGTGTGTGTGTGTAAGACAGAGACAGAGACAGAGAGGAGAGAGAGAGACAGAGAGAGGAGAGAGAGAAGAGAGCGACAGAGACAGGGTTTTTTGGGAGTTTTTGGGTTTTGTTTTTGTTTGTTGTTGTTGTTGTTTTTGGTTTTTTGAGACAGGGTTTCTCTGTAGCTTTGTGCCTTTCCTGGATCTCACTCTGTAGACCAGGCTGGCCTCGAACTCACAGAGATCTGCCTAGCTCTGCCTCCCGAGTGCTGGGATTAAAGGCATGCACCACCACCGCCCGGCCTGAGACAGGGTTTTTTAATTTGCTTTCATTATAAAAGTAATATATTATTCTTGTTAAAAAAGCACATACAGAACTACTGTTAACAGCCTGTGATGGTCTATTTCATCTAAGATGCTATTAAGATACATTCTAAATTGAAAGGTACTAAAAAGTCAAGAAAAGAAAAAACACAAACAAAAAAATTCCAGGATTTCAGGAAGCTTTTGAGATCTCAGATCTACGTGAATGCAGAACAGTGACATCAAAGTAGGCCTAGGCAAACTGAACAGAGAAGTCGGCAAGAAACCTGGATCGCATATTTAAAAGGGGTTGATATTTGTTTCCACACCCATGTTTTGTACTTCAAGTTAATATCTACATAGATAACTACTCCCAAAGACCTGGCCCTTAGAAGATCCTGTTTATCTTCCAAAGTCATACTTCTTACCTTAGGAATGGGTTAAAGAATGCAATCCTTGCCTTCTCAAAGATTTATTCTGTGTTACTCAAGTGAAGCTTTCCCTGAGAGAAGATAAATCTCTGGTTTCTGAAACATTGGTCAATATGAATATACTGGTCCCATGTGGGCTTAACAGACATGAAGGAGAACGTGGCTTCCTTATAATCATTGCCTTATATTTATTTTCTGTGCTGAAGTCCAAAGGGTCTTACGAGATGAAAAATGGTAAGACACAACATGTCCAACTCTCAGGTCATGTAGTCTCAGGAAGATTAAGGATAGCGTAATACACAGGAAGACACACGTGTGTGGAGAACCCTGGATTCATCTGTTATGGCTCCTGTTATCTTGCTAATTAAATGCATAATTTTAAATAAATCACTTCACCTCTCTACACCTCTGTCTTTTGTCTCTAATTACCCTATTGAACACCCAGCTATTAGGAAGATCAAAAGAAATTGTACAGATGGAAGTGCTTCAAAAATGGAGCAGATTTGTATTATAAGGTATTATTAATACTTACATTTATTATTTGTCTGCAATGTACTCTCATACTCAAGCAAGAGGGGTCCTTGCTCTAAGCCTTGCTCTTAAGAGGGACCTTCATATCAAAATACACATGCATGTAAATTCATTAAGTATCTATCAACATGTCCCTAAATGTGGCTTCAAGGCTGACAATAGTATTGACATTCCTTGGAGTGATTAAAAAATTATAACACATTCTGGATCATTTTTATAACACACACCAAATATGACCTCTAAATCAGTGTCTGCTGACATAGGCTATGCCATTTAAAATGTCACTTGAGTTGTTACATTTAATTTGAACAAGACAATGAGCATCACTAAGAGTGTAAAATGAACTAGCAGAGAATCCTGGAATAGATAAGGAACTGTGGTCTATAGTAGAAGATGCCTTTTGGTTCTTTGCTTTGGTTTTGCTTTAGTTTTGGTTGTTTTTTTTTGTTTTTTTTTTTTTTTTTTGAGACAGGGTTTCTCTGTAGACTTTACTCCGTAGACCAGGCTGGCCTCAAACCCAGAGATCTGCCTGCCTCTGCCTCCTAGGTGCTGCGTGGGGTTAAAGGCGTGCACCACCACTGCCCCACCAAGATGTTTTTCTAAACAGCTATTTTAATTTTTTTCATTTTTATTATTTTTAATTATGTGTATGTGCACATAAGTGCAGGTGCCCTTGTGTAGGAGGCTAGAAACAATGGATTCTCCTGGATCTAGAGTTACAGACTATTGTGAACCGTCTGATTGGGAACCAAACTCAGGTCCTCTGGAAGAGCATGATACACACCTAACCACTGAGCCATCTCTCTCGCCCATAGAAAAGAAAACATTTTTGCTCTTGTGTCAACCACAGTTACTTGGTGTAGTCTGTTGCTTGTTTTGCTAGTAGTGCTAGAAAAGGCTCATAAAAGGCTAGAAGAGCAGCACATGTCCCTACTCACCATATCACCGAGGCTAAGCAGAGTGGGGAGCCAGCCTGGGCTCACAGGGAAGCCCTCTCTCAAAAACAAAACAAAAAATCAACAAACCTTATAAAAGACACAGATATGTTTGACTAGTTTACTTTTTAAATAGTTTGGAATTATGTCTGAAATCTTTAAACAATGTTTTTCTCGGAGGAAAACACAAATGTGGAATACGCAACAAAAATGAGATTCTAGTGAGAGAAAATTGGAATGAGGAGACAAACACACAGCATCATGAAAAAGGAGTTCATGTGCAAATCTGCATCTATTTTAAATATGTCTATTTCCTATACATCCTAGACAGCAGTCTGGCTGCCTTCAAATAAGATTTTAATGAAATGAACCACAGAGTGTTCTTTTGGTTTTTCATTACAATATACTAACATCCAAAAAAAAAAAAAGAAACAAAAAATTCAATACTTCATGGATACACATTGTTTTAGGGGCTGGCAAAAATATCAATGAAAGTAATAGAATTTATATTATAAATATTCATAAAATTTTCTATGATAATTATCATTATTTCATCTTCTTTAAAATGTGTAAACATTATATGTGGAATTTATGGCTCACTTTCAAGTGTAAGTATTGATGTAGAAACTGTATTGACATTGCCAGGTGCTGCTGCCTCAGCAGAATACAATTCCTCCAATTTAATTGAAATGCATTTAAAATTAACATCTAATATTAAAGATTATTGTTTGACATGAAAACACCATTAAGGTAGAGATCCTTCTTGTTCAACATGCAGATTAATATACTCATGAACAGAATTATATGCTATCTAGAATATACTTTAAAATAATTGGATAGGGAGCTGGAGATGATGGCTCAGAGGTTAAGAGCACCACCTGCTCTTCCAGAGGTCCTGAGTTCAATTCCCAGCAACCACATGGTGGCTCACAACCATCTGTAATAAGATCTGGTGCCCTCTTCTGTATGCACAATAAGTAAATAAATCTTTTTAAAAAATAATAATAATTGGATAGAATTGGGGAATATAAATTTAAAAAAATTGATCAATAGTTTATTGTTATTGAGGTTAAATGAAGGGTACATGGAAGACCTTTTAAAATATTTAAATGTGTGTGTGTGTGTGTGTGTGTGTGTGTGTGTGTGTGTGTGTGTGTGTACTTGCCCATCTGTGCTCATGTAGAGCCTTTTGGTCAAGTCACAGATATTCCTCAAGCTCCACAGACACTCACTAACTCTGGACTCACTGATTGGCTAGCCTGGCTGGACAGCCAACTCCTATGACCTGCCAGTCTTGCTAGCCCTACACCACCAGTATTGGTGGGCATGCTGCTGTGCCCAGTTGTTGTTGTTTGGTGTTTTTGGCTTTGTTTTTTTTGACACAGGATCTCTCTATATAGTCTTGGGCAGCTTGGAACTTGCTATGTAGACCCAGATGGCCTTGAACTCACAGAGATCTGCCTGCCTCTGTCTTCCAAAGAGAGTAAAGGATGGCTGGCTCCAAGCCCAGCTTTTATCCATGTGCTGGGGATTTGAACTTGGGTCCTCATGCTTACACAGCCAGCACTTACCTGATGACCCATCCCCCAGTCCAGGAAGATCTTTAAACTCTATTATCTAATTCATAAATGTTTAAAAATTTCTATAATAAGAACATAACCAAAAATCTAAGTGTTCTAGTGGGAGCTCCACCTCAGCCCCTGGCACCCTGGCAACCATGTACCCAAAGAGTCTGGAATGTTCTGGTGGAAGATCCACCTCAACTTCGCTCTCCCATCTCTTTTCCCAAATCCACCCCTTCAAAGCCGCCAAACAAGGCTCCTCCCCCAAAGAGGCTCAAGACCACTCCCACAGGGTATTTAAGCTGCATCCCAAAAAATAGACACATGGTTTTCCAGTCTCTCGTCCCCATCTCCTCTCTGGGGGGGGGGGGGGGGGGGAGGCGGGAGAATCACCCAGGAACACTTCACCCATTAAACCAGGGCTTTTTCTAATTCGGTCTGATTTGGTCTGATTTGGATAGCTGAGTTGGCAGAGAGGCTTATTGGGGTGCAAAAACCTTTCACTAAGAAGTGCATAGAAGAGGAAAAACCTTTTCTTGCATATTTAGAGGTTCTTTTGCTGGGGCCTGAAAACCAAACTGAGGAAAGAGACATTAACAGGAGAAAAGATGTAAAAGTTTTATTCAATAGTATTTTTTTCTTTTATTTATCTATTTTATGTGTAGGGCTGACAAATGCCCTGGACTGGAGTTACAGATGGTTGTATTCTGGCTTGTGGGTGCTGGGACTCAAGCCCAGGTCCTCTTAAAAGAGCAGCCTATGCTCGTAGCCACTGAGCCATCTCTCTGGCACCAGCTTTTATTCTCTTTTGTTTGTTTGCTTGTTTGTTTTTGTAGACAGGGTTTCTCTCTGTAGCTTTGGAGGCTGTCCTGGATCTCACTCTGTAGCCCAGGCTGGCCTCGAACTCACAGAGATCCACCTGCCTCTGCCTCCCGAGTGCTGGGATTAAAGGCGTGTGTCACCACTGCCCGCCTGGCAGCTTTTATTCTTATAAGCATGGGAAGTCCCAGGAAATGAAGGCACTGGGGGTTAGAACCTGAGACTCACACCCACCATTGAAGAAGGACTGGAAAATTGTCAAGTGACTAGAAAAAGGAAAGGGATCAGAATTCCAGAAGCAGCCTGGCCGTGGTGGCGCATGCCTTTAATTCCAGCAACTGGGAGGCAGAGGCAGGAGGGAGGATCTCTGTGAGTTCCAGGCTAGCCTGATCTATGGAGCTAGTTTCTAGGACAGCCAAGGCTACACGGAGAAACCCTGTCTCAAAAACAAGAGAGAGAGAGAGAATGAGAGAATTACAGAAGCAGTAAATTATGGGAAATATGAGGGAAAAACAAATGAAAGATGAGAGTTATTTAGTGAGATTATTTATACAGACTCACCTCAGCCCCAGCTTTCTGGGACCTTAAGAGAGGGAGGAAAAATCCTCAGCATCAGAGGAGCAGGAAGTCGGCTGTAAGACTGTATCTTCTAACATGGAGAAACCCTGTCTCGGGAAAAAAAAAAAAAAAAAAAAAGATTGTCTTCTAGATATAACAGGGGAGCTGCACCATGAAACCTCCACAATATGGCCGCCTAAGACCTGCACCATGACACCACTGGTTGATGTGTCAGCTTGGATGGGGAAAATCTCGTGGGCCCTACCTCTAGAAGAAGGTATGCAGTCCATTAATGATTGCTGGGAGAGGGACAATTCGTCTTTCCCAGAGATGAACACCCCTAATGTAGTCAGCCCTAAAAAGATATGCATACAAGCACCACTAAATGGATTCAGCAGCTGCACATATATACTTGCTCCCATATATATGTAGCAATAATAAAGAAAAAGAGGCCATAGCTCAAAATAATCCTTGTGCCAAAGTTGCATGTTTTCCGGAGGCACAGTCTGAGCTCCTCCGAGAATATTAGCACACTGGCTCTATTTTGTCTGTTTTACTATTATTATCAACACTGCGCAAATTATGTGAAAATATGGATGGCGATTATGTAACCATTTTGTTGAAAAACAGGAAAATGCAACGTTTTGTATAATGAATACAAAGGGTTTTGTTTGGCTGTGAGACAAGGCTGTGAGACACAGCCCTGTGAGTCCTGGGACTCACCATGTAGACCAGGCTAGCCTTGAACTCAGAGATCTGCCTCCCAAGTGCTAGGATCAAGAACGTGAGCCAGTAAGCCTGGTCTGGTTTCTGTTTATTTTGTTTTTGTTCCTTTTTTTTTTTTTTTTTTTTGGAGACTGTGTGTTACTATGTAGCTCTGACTAAACATGAATTCACTCTGTAGACCAGGCTCACTTCAAACCTTTGGTGAGAGTCTATGGAGTCAAGTCATAGAACCATCATGATGCCTTGAAGTACTTGGTCACCTACACCAAGGATGTTCCTGAGAGAGTTAGTTCTATGGAAAACCCCAGCCTTGGCCAGACAGAGTGGTCCCTGCCTATAATTCCAAAACAAAAACAAAACAAAAAAAACCACAAAATCTTAAAATTGAATAACAATTGTGTGTGTGTGTGTGTGTGTGTGTGTGTGTGTGTGTGTGAGAAACAACATTTCTACATGTAGAGGCCAGCCTGGACTATGGAGTCCCTGTCAAAAAGAAAAAAGAAAAAGAAACAGTGTATACTGGGGGGGGGGGGGGTTGGTGTGGTGTGGGGGTGGGCTAGGCATATAGCCTGTGTCACAGAACTTGCCTGGGATGGCTGAGGTCCTGGGTTTTATCCCCAGCACCACAAAAACAATTCTATAAAGAAGTGAGGGAAAACGTATAAACCTCAGACTTGCAAAAGCTCTATATTTTCTTTAAAATGGATTGTCTTTTTAGTGGGGTGTGTGTGTATGTGTGTCTGTCCATCCATACTCACACATATACCACAGAGCACATGTGGAAATCAGAGAGTCAGGAGTCAGGTTTCTCCTTCACCAAATGGGTCAGATCATCAGTGAAGCTTGACAAAGTCTTTTACTGACTGAGCCATCTTGCTGGCCTGAAATTACTTTGTAAAGCTTTCTTTGGAGTTAAGAGAATTAGTGGGAGGCCTTGGTGAGTGACAGGAACCAGAGAAAGGTGTACATGTGGAACATTAGCAGGGCCAGCATCCCATCCCTCAGCTCTGGTCCTAAAGCCCTGACAAGGAGGCACAAGGACCTGGCTGGGAATGAGCAAGGAGGGGAAGGCGCCTCAGAGCAGCCATGGGTCATGTGGGAAGAAATGTAAGATGTTACCTCACCAGCTTGCTTCTTCCTGGCTCCGATTTGAAATAATCCGAAAGAAACAGAAGCCTGGGGGAGAGGTTACAAAGGTGGGCTCTCACTTTGGAAACTTCTTCCCTTGATGTGTTTTCAAAATGTCACCAGTGGACAGAGCGGACCTTTAAGCTAGCCTGCGTGCGAAACTGGGCTGAGTGCTCCCCTTGAACATGTCCAGTAATAGTCAACCTCTTTTTCAGGCAGGGGAGGTGGCTCAGTGAGTAGCACACTAGTTGCTCTTATAAGAGGACCAAGACTCAATGCTCAGCACCCACACTCACAGCCAGCCTAGACTCCAGTGAGCAGACATCTAAAGCCTCTTCTGATTTCTGAGGGCACCAGGCATACATGCGGTGCACACACATATTTGCAGGCAAAAAATTTATATACTTCAAATAAAATATATAAATCTAAGAATATCTTTAATGTTTTGAGTGCACCAGGGGAAACAGTCCTAGGGTGTTATTATGTTTACCTAATAATTGAGCCCTTTCCTGGAATGTATAAATCTCAGCTTCAGACCAAAAAAATAAATTAAAGAGAAAGCACGTTCCCCAACTGAAGGTCAGATGAGCCCTTTGTAACCAGGAGTGAGGTTTCATGGTAAATTGTGCTGGGCATCTGGTATTTAGTCCATAAAGGCCAATAAGGAGCACTTCTAAGCCTGAGCTATTGTAGCGGACATGTTTATGTAATAATTGTGTCCTTATTCCTTGAAGAGTAAACAGCACAAAAAGTGTGAGCATCTCGTCTACAAGGCTACCTAAGCAGGAGCTGAACAAGGATGACACCTATAGACAGACTAAGATAATGGGGAAGATCTCATGGGGCCTCAACCCTAGACAAACAAGTAGAAGCACACATATATATTCTACATATGGGTCTATATGTGTGTGTATACACATATATATATTCCATGTATGTGTGTGTAACAAAGAAATAGAGGCCATGAATTTGAGAGAGAATAGGGTGGTGGGGGTACATAGGAAGGTTCAGAGGTAAGAAAGGGAAAGGGGAAAACAATGTAATTATATTTTAATTTCAAAACATTTTTTTTCTGGGCTGGAGAGATGGCTCAGAGGTTAAGAGCACTGACTGCTCTTCCAAAGGTCCTGAGTTCAATTCCCAGCAACTACATGGTGGCTCACAACCTTCTATAATGAGATCTAGTGCCCTTTTCTGGTGTGAAGGTACACATGCAGGCAGAACACTGTATATATAATAAATAAATCGTAATATAAATATGTATGTATGTATGTATGTATGTATGTATGTATGTATGTATTTCTATGTATACCCCTGGCTGCCCTGGAACTTTCTCTGTAGACCAGGCTCAAACTCAGAGCTCTGCCTGTCTCTGCCGCCCGAGTGCTGAGATTAAAGGTACATGCCACCACTGCCTGGTGCTTTTAAAAAACATGAGCAATGAGAATCTTCATAGTCTAGGGATAGGATCGGTGTTAGGACATGGAGGGCAGAAGCGGTTATAGGGCACACTAAGATCTTGGCAGCTTTGATTCTGTTCTTACCACTTTCAAAGTCTCCGCAGATAAAAAGGATACAAAACCTCTTCCCCAACTCTCCGTAGACCTTCTAGGCAAACATGGAGTTCTCGGGCTGAACACTTCCATTTGTGTGTATTACTCTGTCTCTTAGCTCCCCGTAAGAAGGTATCAGATACACAGGAATTTGCCCTTTCCTTTACGGTGTTCCTACACGGGCCGGGCCCTATGCTCCACACCGCAGAACCAAAGGAACCAGGGGAGAGTCTCTGGAAGCTGGACCGTAGTGAGGAGAGGGAAAAGGGTAGTCAGTTGAGTAAACATGTCCTTAAGCTTGGGGTACTCTGACAGTAGTCAACTGCCAGGAAAGGCTGATGATCAAACACCCCTAGGGTTGTGTCTTTGGAGTATGATCACGCCTTCAGCAAAGAGAAACCTAAGCTTTTCACCCAAATGCCTACCAGGCTGCTCTGTAATCCCAGAATTAGGGAGACTGAGGCTGGAGGGTTAGGGATACATATTGAAGCCTTGTTTAAAAATTAATAAATAAAATTTTATTAAATAAATAAATAAGCAAGCAAGTACCCTGGGTGGTGGTGCAGGCCTTTAATCCCAGCATTTGGGAGGCAGAGGCAGGTTAATGTCAAAGTTCAAGGCCAGCCTGGTCCTGGTCTACAGAGGAAGTTCTAAGACAGGGCTATACAGAGAAACCCTGTCTCAAAAAAGCGAAAATAAATAAACAGATAAATAAATGAAATGAAAAATAAATATATTAGCCACAACGAATAAAAATTAGGCCCTCGCTGGAAAAAGCTTTCTTGGTAGAGGGTAAAATAAACTTGGCAGAAATTGGTGAGTCAGCAGAGGGTCTGAGAAAGAGGAACCTCCTCCAGGAAAAGGGAGAAGCCAAAAGGGTGAGCAGAGAGGTCAGATCAAGTTTCAGTCAGATCCTCTATTGGCTCTACTTTGGGGGTCATCCCTTTCATGTAAAAATGTATTTAAAGGCTTATTTATTGTATTGACCTGTGTATGTGTGTGCACGCTCATGCCTATATGTGTTTATGTGGCTCAATCACATGTGTGCCAGAGTCCCTGGAGGCCAGAAGAGGGCATCAGACACCCTGGAACAGAGCTACAGGTGGTTGTGAGCTGCTGTGTGGGTGCTGGAAGTCCAACCCAGGTCCTCAGCAAGAGCAGTAAGTGCCCTTAACTGTGAGATAGCTCTCCAGCCCGCCCCTTTCCATTCTTGAGTGGTCTCTTTTTCCTGCCATAGCTTCCACTTTGGCTCCAGTAAAGACCAGGCTAACAGAAATAACAGGCCCTTCTGGATTTGGCAAGTCTCCATCTTCCAAGCCTGCTCTATTTTCTTCCCAACATGAAACTTAGTCTCAAAGCTGGACGTGGTGGCACATGTCTTTAAACCTAGCACATGGGAGGCAGAAACAGACAGATCTCTGGGAGTTCAAGGCCAGCCTATTCTATATTTCAAGTTCCAGACCAGCCAGAGTTACATGGTAAGACCCTGTCTCAAACAAAAACAAACCAGAAAACAAAAGAAAACAAGTAAACAAATAGTCTTAGTTTTATATTTACTGATTTTTTTTTTTGTAAAAACAATACATTTACTCAAAACTGTTAGGGTTTTGTGTGTGTGTGTGTGTGTGTGTAGTTTTGTTTGTCTGTTCATTTTGTTTCATATTGATTTTGTTCATATTGATTTACAAAGAAATAACCAAGAGCTACTAAGCTTCAAGAAAGCCACAGATGATAATAGCTACAGCTGGGCTGGGGATATTTCTCAGTTGGTGAGTGTGCC
Organism: Onychomys torridus; assembly: GCF_903995425.1. Lineage (NCBI taxonomy): Eukaryota > Metazoa > Chordata > Mammalia > Rodentia > Cricetidae > Onychomys > Onychomys torridus. Next base: position 15,994,590 of record NC_050463.1, read on the forward strand.
CAGTTTGGTCCTAAGCACCACACAGACTGGGCACACTGGAACACACCTGTAATCTTAGCTCTTGGAAGCTGACACAGGAAGACCAGCAGCTCATTATCACTGTCAGTCAGTTGCATAGTGAATTCAAAGGCAGTCTGGGTTACATGAAACCCTGTCTCAAAAAAAGGGAGAGAGAAAAAGAAAGAAGGTACAGTCCCAGTATTGGGGAACTATAGCCACCATACTTTAATCAGAACCATACTTTGTGATGAATATGAATATCTTCTTTTTACTAAAAAGGAAACTTCCTCAGAGAAGTGCCATACAAGGTGGGACCACCAATTAGTGACACAGGGAACAGGTAAACCCAGGTCTGTCTGACTTCGGGACCCAGGTTTTCCTACTTCATTATACTGTCCACGTCATCTATATCACAGAGAATATGCATGCCTCCATGGGCAGCTCAGGGTCCACACCCATAGGCAGGAGCCGAGCGGGAAGAGATAACACAAATAAGAAACTCAATAAAAATAAAAAATAAGATGCTCAATAAAAGTGATCCAACGCAAGACATCAAAGAGAAGACATGAGCGGTTGGAGTCAAGAGACGCCTGTGGGTCCTAGAAAGAGCTTGGAAGGGCTTTTAGTCAAGATACCAGGGACATCAGGCTGTACTGTTCAGCCTACTCTGGTTGGTAGGCAAGCCACCCTGGCCCTACCCACTTCTCCCAGAGGATACTTGCCTAAACACTAATAACAAGCCATCGTTTAAAACAAAGATAGGCTCAATTTCATGTTAGGCATTCATTAACATAAGTCACATAAGAAAGTTGATCTGTATCAGGAGAGAAACATCCTGGGATGAGGCTTGGCCCTCTAAATGAGGTTTGTAATGACTGGAGAGCTCTGGCTCCCTCTTGTTAGGACAAGATAGTTTCCGGGTAGTATCCTACTCACTCCCAAATCACATGCTTCTGCACTAAAAGCGGTCCACCTTGATGAGTATCTCTGTTTATGTTCTAGCTAAGGGGTTTTAACGCAGGGCTATTAGAACACGGGGAGGTGTTTAATCTGTCCATCTGTTTGTTCTCAGAAGTCTGACTCCATTTGTGGTCCTAGGTAAGCAGTAGCTTGAAGGGTTTTTACCTATACACAAAAGATCAGCTACCTAATTGTCGATTTCCATAATTATTTAGTGGGGGGGGAGGTCTTGAAATGGGGGAGTGGAAGTTATCAGGACGAACTGAGATTCCCTGCTGCTTGTAGTATAGGCTGCTGCCTTTTCTCAGTTCTTACCATCCTCCTCCTCTCTGCCCCCACTGCTCCTCTGAATTTTCAGGAGGAGCCTTGAAAGAAAAGAGCTGTATGTATCACACTGAGCGGCCAGTCACACAAAGTAGGCAGAGGCAGCTGGACTGTAGGGGGACAGAAAAGACTAGCTCAAGGCACATGGGAGGGAGCTTTGGGTAAAGGAATACTCAGGCACCCCTTCAGCCCAATATCCTTTAAATGGCTGAGGACAGAGAGAAATTCATTTTCTGTTGATATAAAGTGTGCAGCTCTTTATGGTTAAAAAAAAGGATGTATTACACTCACTGAATAGAGTAATATTGCCATTGCTTTGGAATAGTCTCTCACTTCACACTTTTTCTATCACTGGAATAGCAATAGTTACTCACCAAGCAGGGAGGCCATTTACAGTTGCAAAATCTTACTCAAAATGTATTAATAAGGGCTGGAGACATGGCTCAGTGGTTAAGAGCACTGGCTGCTCTTACAGAGGATGCAGGTTCAATTCCCAGTACCACATGGCTGCATGCACCTAGCTGTAACTCTGGGTCCAGGGGATCTGATGCCCTCTTCTGACATCTGCAGGTACCAGGTATGCATGTGGTACACAAACATACATACAGGTAAAACACTCATACACATAAAATAATATAAACATACATACATACGTTTTGCTAGTTTTCATGTCATAAAAACAGTTCTAGGGGGCCTGGAGAGATGGCTCAGAGGTTAAGAGCACTGGCTGCTCTTCCAGAGGTCCTGAGTTCAATTCACAGCAACCACATGGTGGCTCACAACCATCTATAGTGAGATCTGGGACCCTCTTCTGGTGAGCAGACATACATTCAGACAGAACACTATTCAAAATAAAGAAATTTAAAAAATAATAAAAAAAAAGTTCTAATTTTTTCAAAGTTCTTATTCTTTCTCGATTTTTCTTTGAAGAATTTGTGAGCTGGACAACCTCTTGCAAGACATTTCCACAGCTTTCAAATGCAGAAAATAACCAGGTGAGCACACACCTGTAATTCCAGCATTTGGGGGTAGAGGCAGGAGCATCAGGGGCTCAAGGCTAGTCTAGGCTACATAAAACTCTGTCCCCAAAGACAGAGAGATGACTCAGCCAGGGTCTCGGTCACAGTCCTATTGCTGTGAAGAGACACCATGACCAAGGCGACTCTCCTGAAAGAAAGCGTGTAATTGGGGCTTGCTCACAGTTTCAGAGGTTCAGTCCATTCTCATCATGATGGGGCATGAAGGTAGGCACTGGAGCAGGCTGAGAGCTACATCCCTATTCATAGGCAGAGAGAGAGACTCTGGGTTTGACATGGGCTTATTTTATCCTCCAAGCCCATCCCCAGTGACACACTTCAACAAGGCCACACCTCTTAATCCCTTCTAATGGGAGAATTCCACTCAATGGTGTGACCCTGTGGGGCCATTCCCTCGAAAACCTGAGATCCTGAGTTCAATCGCCAGAACATAGAGTGGAAGGAGAGAGCCAGATTCCCAACGTTATCCTCTGACTTCCACATGTTTGCTGACAAGCACATGCGTGTACACACACACACACAACATACACACACAACACACCAAGCACACATGCACCATACACACACATACAATACACACACAATATGCACATACACCATACACACACACCCCATACACACACATACCACCACACACATACATACAACATACACACACCATACCCATAACACACACATAACACACACACATACACACACAACACACCATACCCATAACACACACACATACACACACAACACACACACACCATACATGCAACAAACACACATACACAACACACACAACACTAATAATAAATTAATAAATGCAAAAAAAAAAAAAGATGGCAGGAAATAACCTACCCACCCCCCAAAAGTATTTGAACTTTGTAGTAAAGTTCCCAACCTGGACCCTGTCAGAACCATTTCTCTCACCTGACCTCCCTGAGGAGTGAACACACCTGGCCTATCCCAAGGAGAACCCTGCGCCATTTTATTGGTACAAGCTGACAACGCCTGGCTTTAAACTGAATCTTGGAGTCAGAGTCTCCAATTCTAAAACAAAATCTTGGGACTCCTCTCAAGGGAGCCACAAGAGACTGAAGATAAGGCCAGGACTCAAGTGCAGTGATCCCAGCAGCCACACTGTACTTGGGTCTACCTGCCAGTCCCCAGGCCAGAATGACACTGGCTAGCCAGAGCCACAGGATGGGGAGCAGGGAGGGGAAGAAAAGGCGGCCATCTTGCCTCGCCAGCTCCTGTGTGTGTGTGTGTGTGTGTGTGTGTGTGTGTGTGTGTGTGTGTGTTTCTTGTTCCTAACAGTAGGAAATGAAAGCACAGACAATAAGAGAGATGCCTTTCAACATTCCACTCCCTCCCTCTAGGAAAGTGTCCCCAATGGCTCTGACCAGATTAGCTTTTGTCACCTTGGCACACTCTAGACATGTCTGGGAAAAGGGAACCTTAACTGAGGTTTCTCCATCTGATTGACGGTAAGAAAGTCTGAGGCATTTTCTTGAGGGAGTACACGGCCAACAGTGGGTGATGCCACCCGAGGCAGGTGGTTCTGGTTGTGTAAGAAAGCAAACTGAGCACGCCATGAAAGCAAGCCAGTAATCAGCATCCCACCATAACCTCTGCTTCAGCTCCTGCCTCCAGGTTCCTACCCTGACTTCCTTCAATGGTGGACAGTGACTGGGTTGTAAAAACCCTTTCTTTCCCAAGTTGCTGTTGGTTGTGGTATCTTTATCACAACAACAGAAATTGACTAGGATATCAGACTAGTACCTTTTTTCTAAAAGTGTATAGGAGAGTGGCTGAGGTTTGGATGAATGTTTTCTGTCTCATGTGCTTGAGCAGAAATGTTGAGAGTCACAGCAACCCTCCTAGGCTTCATCATTTTTAACAACTGAATTTGACTAAATCCTTGTCACAGGGGACTGTCCAGCTAAGAGAGATTAACAGCCCCCTCCATGCTCACCACTGGTTCTCACTGTATCTTTCCAGGACCAAAGATCTATGCAGTTAAGCCCTCCCTCTGAAGATACTCTATAATAGATCGTTATGGCATGTAACAGGTCATTAATCAACTTAACTTCAAGGCTATCCTACACCCTGGGACACATCCTCACTCTCTGGGTCTGTTTCCCATTTGAAATTACATCTAATCATAATGTCCAAAGTCTGTCAGCAAAGAAAAAAATACTTTCAAAAGTCCAAATAAAACAACAGGGGGGTGGGGAATGGCTAAGAATTGAACAACATAAAAGCCTTTCCCACTGGTAAATTCCCAGGGAAAGTCAATCCAGAGTGAATTCCTTGGGTTGGAGATTTAGCTCAATGGTAAAGTGCCCAGAGCCCTGGGTTCGATCCTCAGCTCAAAACAAACAAACAAACAAAAACAGAGTGAATTCCTCGTCTACTGTAAGCCAGACTCACTTGAAATGCTTCCGCCTCTCCTTGTTTGCTTTTCCGGTCTCATCAGATCGCTCACCCTCAAATGTCTGTGGGTGTGCAGTCTTCCATCATAACAGCATTTTCGTTACCTTCACAATTAATCTACCCAGATCTCGTGTCTCATAGTAGAAACAGTCTCTACAATAATAGCGGATGCTGTTCTAGAACCCATGGAGAGCCTTGCAACCGTACCCATCAAAGACACTGGCCTGGGGTTGGGGATTTAGCTCAGTTGTAGAGCGCTTGCCTAGCAAGCGCAAGGCCCTGGGTTCGATCCTCAGCTCTGGCAAAAAAAAAAAAGACGCTGGCCACCTTTAACATTCTATGGGGAAAGGGAACCACAGGGCAAGGAAGAGAAAGATGTCTCCTACCTCATCGCTCTTCATTCTGTCTTCCAAATTCCCACCCGAGTGGCCCATTAAGCTCTGCTTGCAGCCTTCTAGAACTTCACTAGCCCACAGCTCCAAACTCTTCTATATTCCTCCCTCAGAACATTTGCAAAGGCTTAAAATCCATAGTGAGCTTTGTCACCAGAACTTGCAGCCCCAGGTTCTACTTCTCTACATCAGCTTCTTTCTTCACTGCTGTGGCACCATTTAAGAAAAGCTGAGGATATATCTCATGCTTGCCTAGCGTGCATAAAGTTCTGTAGTCAAGTCTTCAGCATGGTTTAAAAGAAAAAGAAAAAAAAGGAAGAAAGAAAGAAAAGCAACCCGAGGGGCCGAAGAGATGACTCAGCAGTTAAGATGTGTTTTCTTCTCTTTCAGACAACTGGAGTTCAGTTGTTGTCACCTGTGACGTCAGCTCCTGGGGACCCAGCACCCTCTTCTTGCCTTCACAGGCACCTACATTGTACATACACACAAAAATAAAAATATTTTTGAATGGGCTGGAGAGATGGCTCAGAGGTTAAGAGCACTGACTGCTCTTCCAGGTTCTGAGTTCAATTCCCAGCACCCACATGGTGGCTCACAACCATCTGTAATGAGATCTGGCGCCCTCTTCTGTAAACATAATAAATAAATCTTTAAAAAATATATATATATATTTTTTGAAGAAGAAAAGCCAGCAGGGTGTGGTGGCACACACCTTTAATATCAGCACTCAAGAGGCAGAGGTAGGCGGCTCTCTATGAATCAGGCAGATAGATATCTGTGAACTCAAGGCCAGCCTGGTCTACATAGTGAATTCTAAGCCAGGTAGACTTATACAGCAAGACCTTGTCCCAATTCCCATTCCCCCCTCCCCAAAAAAGTCAATGTAAGGAAGAGTTGTTTATTATATTCCAACCCCAGTTTCCACTTCTTCATCTGCTCCCAGATCCCCCTACCTGCCTACCCTTGTGATTACACACCTCCTTCTCTCTCTCTTTAGGAAACAAAACAAAACAAAAACAACAACAATAAAAAAAAACAATAGAAGAAAACAAGATAGAGGGAAAAAAACAAGAAAAAGCATATGCAGTACACACACACACACACACACACACACACACACACACCATAAAAACACAAAAAAAAACAGAAACCATAGAGTAGAAGCCAATGACCAGTCAAGCAAAAAATAAAAATAAAAGTAAAAATAGAAAACCCAAAGCATTATGAGACAAAAACTCTCCAAAACTATCACTGAGTTCATTTCCAGTTGGCTGTCTTCTCTTGGGCATGGTGCCTGACCTTAAGTGTGGTTTGTGTACCCAGTGAGAAGGAGGTTTGTTTGGTCCGTCCATCATGGTGGGGAAGGCATAGTTCTGCCCTCAGAGAGAAGCTAGCAGACAAGCAGTAAGGCCAGGCTGTACATCTTCAAGGCCCACACCTACTGACCCACTTCTTCCATCCAGACTCCCCCTCCTAAAAGCTCTAGAACCTTCCAAAACAGCGCTTCCCGCTGGAGATCAAGTGTTTAACCATTTCACATTCAAACCATTGCACTTTTAATGCAACATCTTCCTTCTGCCCCTCCCTAGACCCCAGCTCCCAACGCTTCCATATTCCTCCCTCAGAACAGTGGCAAAGGCCTAAGAGCGACAGTTAGGTCCAGTGGCCACCCCACTTCTGGTACTATTCTATATTCGCTGCTTCTCACAGCTCTGACAAAAATACCCGACAACAGCTTTAAAACAGCTGTCATTCTTCTGCTAAAGACCTTCATCTCTTCATCAATTTCATTCCATAGGAAGATCAAGAGCCAGTCCGAATGGTCTGAGGGCAATTCCCTCTTCTTTGCCAGAGATCAAGAACTGTCATGAAGACAGTTATGGATGTGAGGGTTTCGTCTGGTAGCGTCTCAAATGTCTAGCCCGTTCTCTAGCCTCCTTTTTTCCCCTTGGAATCCTCTCCATATCTTGAATGCTTTTTTCCCTTTTCCCTTTCAGCCTGGTGTTTCTGGCCTAGAAACACAACGTTGAACTTATTCTGGTTTCTGCCCAATGACATGAATCCAGCACTCCACATTTACAGTAGTCAACTCTACAATCCATGCTTACAGCCTGGCAGCTGACTTTTCCGGGATTTGCCCATTTCCAGAAAGAACTGGAGACTTTTTCAACTGTAGGGCACAGCTGCTGCCACTGTTTCTTTCTCTAGACATCTGTATTAACCTTGCTTCCAAGGCCTCCTTTCCGACAGTGTGTCCTAGCTGCACAGATCCTGAATCCAGTTACTGCTGCCAAGGGCCGTAATCACAGCAACACAGTGGGCAGGGGTTAACATGTTTGAGTGTGAACGACTTAGCTCACTAAGACATATGCTTGTCTCCAAACAACCTTCTTCTGTTAGTTGCTAGAACCTCGTGTGCATTCATTTCTGCCTCTTTTCTTCTCCTGCCACATTTTTTTCTATCATTTTCTACTCTCAGTGGGGCTGAATTGGTGTTTTGTTGTGGTGGTCTCTTTAAGAGACAGGAACTTGCTCTGTAGCCTTGCCTAGAACTGGATATATAGACCCAGGTGGCTTCCAAATCAAAGCTCCTGCTGTCTCTGCCTCCTGAGTGCTGCTGGGACTAAAGTCATGCGCCACCTTGCTAGGAAGAGTATGCAGATTTTAACCGGCTACTTAAGTGGGTCCAATTCTTTCTAACACAAATAAACCTTCAACTGCTACCCCCACCCCAGCCATATTTGCTTCTTGACCTTGACCTGTCCCCAGCAGTTCATCCTTCATCTCCAGGTCCAGGTCTTGCTTGAGTGGAGAAACCCTTCACAGGACTCTCCTCTCATCAATTCCAACCTGTGTCAGTTCATGCCTATAGCCGAACTAAGTTGCCCTGCCTCTTTCTTTTCTTTTCTTTTTTTCTTTTTTCTTTTGTTTTTTTTTTTCTTCGAGACAAGGTTTCTCTGTGTAGCTTTGCACCTTTCCTGATCTCGCTCTGTAGACCAGGCTTGCCCTCGAACTCACAAAGATCTGCCTGGCTCTGCCTCCCGAGTGCTGGGATTAAAGGTCTGAGCCACCACCACCTGACTTGCCCTGCCTCTTTCTTTTGTGTGTTTCTGGAACCTTAAAAAAAGTTCTCGCCGGGTGGTGGTGGCGCATGCCTATAATCCCAGCACTCGGGAGGCAGAGGCAGGTGGATCTCTGTGAGTTCCAGGCCAGCCTGGGCTACAGATCAAGTTCCAGGATAGCCTCCAAAGCTACAGAGAAACCCTGTCTTAAAAATTAATTAATTAATTAGTTAATTAATTAATTAAAATAAAAATTCTCATTACCTTCATTTTCTAGGCACATTTCCTTACAAGAGCATACCTGCTCCCCTATGCCCCTCCACAGAAATGTACCTTCACATTGATCAGATAATGTGTGAAGTAAATTCATCGCCAGCAGCAGGGACCAGAATGGCTAATATGGACTGGACTTCTACTATGCAGTAGGCACGGTTTAAACATAGACTCCTCGTTTTTGTTTGTTCGTCTTTTTGTTTGGTTTTTCGAGACAGGGTTTCTCTGTGTAGCTTTGGAGTCTGTCCTGGAACTCACTCTGTAGCCCAGCCTGGCCTCGAACTCTCCAAGATCCGCCTGGCTCTGCCTCCTCAAAGGTGTGTGCCACCACCACCCCCACCACCCCCACCCCCACCCCCAACCCCCCGGCAGACTATGTTTTTATAGACACTCATTTATTTAGTCCTGGTGATGAGCCTGCACAATGAGAACTATTATCATAACTCCCCACCCCCATTTTGCAGATGTAGAAACAAACCCAGAGAGGCCAAGGAATTTGCCCAAGGTCACCCAGCCAGTGACTGCACTTCCTGTGGCCTTCTCCCTCACAGCTACTTTCGCTCCTGTGGCCTCCCAGGCCCTCCTAGGACAACTTCCACACAGTACTTTGGTCTAGTCTTCTCAACACTAAGCAATTGGGTTCTCCGTTTTAAAAGCAAATGTAAAGATGTATAAATATGGACCACATCCACCCTAAATCCTGACTATAATTAACCTCTTCTTCTGTGCTGGCTACATTATTCCATGGGGAAGGGGATTAAAGTTACTTTGTAATTCTTTAACGATGACCTCTAGTGTAAGTATCGCTTGTTGGAGGTCACCAGGCTTTTCCACATAGACATTCACTTCAAGCCTTAGTTCCCAGTTAATTTTCACTACCTGATGAAGTATTATCTGAGCATGTGCTAAAGAATGACTTTCTGGAATTTAGCGAGATAAGTCATTCATACTCCAACACGGATCTCTTAAACAGAGCTGGTTATTCCTGTAGGGGAACTATATTCAGATCAAACTAATTTCTTAAATGACATAAAAGGAGCGTGTCTTATGTAACTGACTGAGTGCTGATGGCTTGGGACTAGATGGTAGCTGACAGGGAAGCTGAATCTTAGAAATGGCAGAAATTATAATCTAAAAATTACAATAAATATCACCTGCCAGGTATTAAAATGATTAAAGGGCTTATTCTTCTGCACTTCTATGGTGGTAGGTTTCATAAGCAAATAATTTTAAGAACACTAACCTGTTAAGCACTAGTAATTAGTTGAAAAAAACAAACACAAATGTTCTTGAAGACGGAGTGAACCCTGAGGGAATTCAGTCCTCTGAAATTATACTAAGTGTTACTGAAGTAATTCTTGAAGACTGCTACCCCAAATGAAAACCCCCTTTACATTTTCTTCTGTTTCCCATCATCTAATACCAATGTCTGGAAAAACAAAATCAAAAACCAATGAAACAAACAAGCATCCCAGGGGATTTGGCTCAGTAGGCAAGAGTGCTGAGCAAAAATGAGCAGCAGCACCCATGTAAATAGCTGGGTTTATGTCACTCACCCACATGTAGCCACAGGGACATGGGAGGCAGGCACAGCCGTCAGAGCACTTGGGCCTGCTGGCCACCAGGTGACTGAGAGACCCTGTCTCAAAGGAGAGGGCATAAAGCATGGGTGGGTGATAAGGCGGGACACCTGACGTCTTTCTCAGGCCTTTGCGTGTGCACACTGGCGCACAGCATACCACCTACACCACACACACACACACACACACACACACACACACACACACACACCAGGGTCTCTCTGTAGCCCAGACTGTCCAGTAAATCAGTATGTAGCTTATGATGGTCTTAAACTCACAGCAATCCTCCAGCCTCAGCTTCCTGAGTTGGATTACAGGTGTGAGCTAGCATGCCCAAGCTCATTGACAGTTTCTCTGGCAGCTGTCAGGATCACTTGCTAATCTAGGCGGGTCTGGTGATGGAAGAAAACCCTCCGGAATGTTTTGGGTTTTCACCAGAAGCATTAAATGTTTGTGAATGGAAGGACATTGGACTGGCAGACAATGGCTCTGTTACTGAGTAGTTAATGGGACATGGTTTTGTCATCTTGTGTCTCTGGACTTTGGTTTTGCAGTCTGTCAGATAGAGAAATGAGATGAAATGGTCTCCAAAGCACACCCTAAAAACTCCGAGCTCCACAAGTTTAAGACGTTTTTTAAACACTGTTGCGCAAACAAGATTCTAAGGCTTAATTCCATAAAATAAACTAAAAATACGTCTAAACCAGTGACATGGGAATAGGATATTTTAAAAAATATCTCCCCAAAGATCTATTATTGTTAAACTAGTTTCTCTCAGTCACTTCACCCAAGAAACAGAGCAGAGCAAATGCCATCTCAAGGAGGAAGAGGCACCTGTGTTCTCAGTAATGCAGGGTTCAGGCAGGAAGGATGTAAGTTCAAGGCTAGCCTGAATACAACATAGATCATATCTTAAAAAAATAAGTAGTACATAAGGGATGTTTCCAAAAGAAAAGAAATCCATCGTTTGTGGGCCCTGGAGGATGAAGAAAAGAAGACAGGGTGACAGGGAAGAGCTGATTTATTTTCCATGCCCTCCCGAGGTGGAAAGGGAAGTTGGAAGTAGGCAGCGGACAGACTCACATACATACGGAGACATTCAGGGAGCCAGAGAGAAAGGGTGGCTTTTCTGGGCACGCCTGCGAAAGGCCAAGGCCTCTCTCTGAGTACACTTGCAGCCTCAAAGCATGTTCAATGAGAGTCAGGGAGAACAGGGCAGCCTTGGGAGAGAGGTGGCCCCGGAAGGGCAAAGCAAGTCCCCTGCTTCGTCAAGGCCTGCGTGGGGGATTCAGGAAGTCCAGAAGTGATGGTGTGTTTCAGTGAGAAGACAAAGTACCACTCTGAGGATGAACCTGGAGACTTGAGTTCCATACGGACGCTGGGGTGTGGGGGAGGGGAGGAAGAGAACAAATACCTCCAAATGAATTACCATGCAAGGAAAGCACATAATATCTCAAAATGATAGACGTGACCAATTTTACCTTGGGGGTTAGTGCTCTTTCTGAAGCATAGTAGGGGCCACATTAGAGAACAATATACAGTGTGGCTTTTGTGGCTCAGATGTCCTTTCCTCGGGCCGTGAAAACCTCCTATCCCTCAGTCATTAGAAAAGGGTGTTCCTGGGTGAGCAGTATACATACGGCACCTGGCCTTAGTATTTGGGAGACAGAAGCAGATGGATCTTTGTGAGTTCAAGACCGGCCTGGTTTTACATGGTAAGGTTCCAGGTCATCCCAGACCACATAGTGAGACCCTGTCTGGAAGGAAGGAGGGGTGTTCCTTTTCTTAGAACACTTAATTTTTATGTATTGGGAAACTGTCACAAGAAAACAAGAACTGCTATGTTATAAACAAGGCACGTTGCCCTCACTGGCCAGATAACAGTTGATTCAGAAATCTAGGATATGCAGAAGACAGCCTCCGTAACTTTATTCTCAAACATACTTTGGAATAAGCAAATTGTGAAACAAAATCTAAATGGTGGTATTTATGTAGAAGATGTAGAGCTGCATGGAGCTGAGGGTAAAATGGACAGGAGACAGGGACAGTTTGGCCCTCAGAACCCACGACGGCAGAGAACCAACTCTGCCTGTGAGTTGTCCCTTCACACGGCCATCACACACATGTGCTCACACACATACACACGTACGCACACGAAATAAAAATCAGAGGAAATAAGCTACCGTTTCTACATCTGATTAATGTGAATAAATCTTCAATTCTATTACAACAGAATTCAAACTCATCACGGCTGAGGCTTGGCCTTTGGTATTTTCTGTAGTACCTTACGTACTATGTTTACATCGGAGGAACCCTGTGTACTTGCTGAGCAGAATATTTTTTCTTTTTCGAGACAGGGTTTCTGTGTAATAGCCGTGGCTGTCCTAGAACTAGCTCCGTAGACCAGGCTGGCCTCAAACTTACAGAGACTTGCCTGCCTGTTTCCTCAGTTCTGGGATCAAAGGTGTGCGCCACTACCGCCCGCCTCTCTTCCCTCAATGTTTATTTAAGCTAAGTACCAATGTTTATTTTTACCTAGTTAACCATAACATTTTTAATATTTATTAATGTATTTACTTAGAGGTGGCCCTTATTATGCAGTCCAGGATGGCCTACAACTTGACATTCTTTTGCTTCAGGCTTCAAAATCCTGAGGTTATAGGCATGAGCTTCTCATGCATAACTCAAGCTGTTTTTTTTTTTTTTTAATAAAAAAAAATTGGGGTTGGGGATTTAGCTCAGTGGTAGAGCGCTTGCCTAGCAAGCGCAAGGCCCTGGGTTCGGTCCTCAGCTCCGGCAAAAAAAAAAAAAAAAAAAAAAAAAAAAAAAAAAAAAAATTAAGTTTAAGAGTATAGATGTTTTGCCTGCATGTCTGTGCAACACGTGCATCCTGGCGCTTTCAGAGGCCAGATGACAGGTGCCCTGGAACTGGAGTTGCAGACAGTTGTGATCTGCCATGTGGGTGCTGGGAATTGAACCTGGGTCCTCTGGAAGGGCAGCCAGTGCTCTTAAGGGATGAGCCATCTTTCTAGCACCTCAAGCCATTTTTCAAATAGCTGTCTTCACATAATAGGTTTTGAAAAGATTATATTCAAGGGTCTCTCCATTTTCAAAAATCACATGACCCAAACAAAAAAGAAAAATAACAATAGTACATCATATGGTAAAGTTTTAGTTAAATGGCAGGCGAGATGTCTGATACTCTAGAGTCACATAAGGCATCGGGGTCTCACACAGCACAACATCGGCTCCTCTCCTTGACCTTCTCTCAGGGTTCACTTTTCTCGCTCTCCGTCTCGCTTCCATCAAGCTTTGTAATGTCTTATCTATCTTAAGCCTAGAAAGCAATCAATGAAATTCAAGGAGGAAATCACTGAAAGCTCTGAAAATAAGGGAACCCAGAGGTAAAGCAGTAGCTATGCCAGAATGAATAAATAGTGAGAAGAGTACATTTTCAGCCATCACAACGGCAGCCAGGGAAGAGAAACACGATTTCCTTGGGGAGAGATTATGCTAAGGGGACCAGATACAGATACAAAAGATAATTCCTCTTGGGAGTTTCTCTCTCTTTTTTTTTTTTTTTTTTAGTGTGTGGGACCTAAAAAAACAATGAAATAGTCAATCACGAACACAATCTTCACACATTTATTTCTTCTGGAACATTATGTAGATCACTTTTCCAAAAGCTGGCCAAGATCTAAAACATTCTGGTTTGGTCTGGGTGACAGAAACTGGAACCGACTCTAAACTTCCAAGCTTTCAGCTCAGTCCCAGCAGGTCTCTAAGGTTTTTTACCCCGAGCCGGGCTAAAGGGCACAGAGCCTGTGGCGCTCCCTACAGCTCAGAGTTAGAACCTCCCGAGCACAGAAATGCCGAGTTACCAAAGACAGACTCCCTCACTCCACTTTCCGTTTAAGAAAACCAGGTGAAGGCTGGGGTGGAGGGAGGCTGAACCGGCAAAATACAGGATTAATCACTTCTCCCAATTACATCAGCGGCCCCCGCCCTTTCTTCCGAGCACCTCCTCTCCCAGAATCTTCGCTACGTACCGGCGCTCCTTCGCCTACCCCCAGCTCCATTATATGCCCCGATACCTCCCCATTATCACCCGCCCTGCCACACTCCCCCTTTCCTCTTTCCTCCTCCTCCGCGGGGGAAGGAGGAAACCCGAGAGAGGAAACAGGGCGTTGGAGGAAGGGACTTCGCGATAAGAGAGGAGGCCCCATTGGCCCGCAGACTGTACGGGCGCTCCCCATTGGTCAGGTCCGGCCGGAATCCCCGCCCCCCGGTCCCCGCCCCCCGCCCCTCCCCCGCCGCCCCCCGGCCCTCCCCCGCGCCCCCCGGCCAGCCCCACGGCGGGGAGGGACCGACTAGGCTAGAGTGGAGGCTCCGGCGGTGTCAATGGCTCCTCCTGCCACGGAGCAGCAGCGGCGGCGGCGGCGGCGCTGGGGCTGAGGAGGAAAGGCTCCTTTAAGGAGGAGGAACGACGACGCCTCTTTTTGCCCCTATCTCCTCCCTTTACACTCATTTCCCCTTCGCTGAGGAGGGGGGGCGGAGGAGAGAGAAGAGGCCGAAGAAAGAGAAAATTCCTCGCAGGGCGCTCTTTCAGGGGGTGTGGGGGGAGGAAGAGGAACGGAGGAGCCGGGCGCCCCCCGCGCGCTCCCGCCCCGCTCGCCCTCTCCGAGATCGCCCGCCCGCCCACTCCCCCCCGCCGCCGCCGCCGCCGCCGGAGACGCCGCTCGGGAGTCGGCGGGCCCGGCTCGTCTGCTCGGCCGCAGACGCCGCCGCCGCCGCCGCCGCGCTTCGCCTCGGGCTCCCCAGGCGGACGGACGCCCTTTCTTTCTTTCTCTCGCCCGGCCCCGTCTTTCTGTCTGCGTCCCTCGCGGCCGCCCCGCCCGGCGGCCTCGGCCTTGCCCGTGCGCCAGGCCTGGCCGGCCGGCCTCGCTCGAGCTCCGGCTGTGTACCCCGGCCCTCCCCGCGGACCCGGGGGCTCACGCCCGCCCCGGGCCCCCCTGTCCCCTCATCCCCCGGCCGCCCCTGCTCCTTCCCGCTCCCCACCCCCTTCCCCGGCCCCCGGAGCTCGCGGTGCGTGTGCGCGTGAGTGTGTGTGTGTCCCTCCGCCAACGCCGCCACCTCAGCCCGGCAAATGAACTCCGTCCGAGCCGCCAACCGGAGACCCAGGCGAGTGTCGCGGCCGCGCCCGGTGCAGCAACAGCAGCAGCAGCCCCCGCAGCAGCCGCCGCCGCAGCCGCCTCAGCAGCCCCAGCCGCCGCAGCCGCCCCAGCAGCCGCAGCAGCAGCCGCAGCAGCAGCAGCAGCAGGCGCCGCCGCCGCCGCCACCGCAGCAGCAGCAGCAGCAGCAGCCCCCGCCGCCGCCACAGCAGCAGCCGCCGCCGCCGCCACCGCCGCCTCCGCCGCCGCCTCAGGAGCGGAACAACGCCGGCGAGAGGGGTAAGGCCGCGCTCGGGACCCGGCCGGGCGGGCGGGGAGGCCGGGCGGGGGCGGCGGCGGCGCGCCCGGGGTGGGAGACGGAGGCCGAGCGGAGGCGGGTCCCACCGTGCCGCAGTGTTCGCTTGGGCCCCGGCCTGGCCCGGCCTGGCCGGCAGGAAAAGCCGCGGCTGCGCGATTCGCCCGGGCTGCGGCTCAGGCCGCGCTTTGTTTGGTTTCGGGGCCGGCACCCTCCGTCCCCACCCCTCCTTGGGGCTTCCCGGCTGGCTCCCCACCCCACGGGAGTGTGTTGGCGGCCGGGGGCGGGCAGAGGGTGGGATTTCCCCCCTTTCTGCCGCCTGGCTCGGTCTGGGCTCCCCCTTTCTCGTGGTAGGTGGGGGGACGGCTGGCAGCGTGGGGCGGTGAGGCTGGCTGGGGAACTTGTTTTCCCCTTCTCTGTGGGCTCCCCCCTGCCCTGGAGGAGGGGGAGAGGGGCACCCGAGTGGTCCGCGGCTCCGGCTAGGGAACTTGTGCGGCTCCCCCCCCGACACCCCCCCAGGTCACGGGGCAGGGGGAGCCGCGGCCGCTCTCCCAACCCCACGATGTTTGCTGCGCAGTTTGCCTTTAGTTACAGAGCCCCTGGGAAGGACCCGTTAAATCAATACCTTTAAATAAATAAATATAGAAGCCATCGGCCATTTCCAGCCCCCTCCCTCGTGTGCGGTGCAGTTACCCTTCCGCTGTGCCGTCCCCCTCTCCTCTCCTCTCCTCCCCACTACGCCGTGGTGCTTCCCCTCTATCTCCTGGTGGGTTTGAGCACCCCTGTCGTAGAACCGGCCCCTTGGGATCCTGTGTGTGTGTCTGTATGTAGAGTCGCGCGCGCGGGCGCGCGTGTGTTGTGACCAAGGCCTAGTGAAATGTGTCATTTGGACCCAACTGTGCTGCGCTGTCTGGTAACCACCATTGTCTAAGGGCTGAGGCTCCCTGGGGTTGGATTCCTGCTTTAGCAAAAATAATGTTCGGCTTTGCCTGGATGATGTGGTTATTTGGAGAGGTTTGTGAGATGAGAGTGTTGGCACCTTGATCTCTGAACATAACTAGTCTATTAATGAGCTGCTTGCAGTGGGTGTAAGTCAGCACGGTATTTTTGTGTATGGTTGTTTAAAGGAGGAGACTTGTTAGGAGACATTTTGCGTGTTTTGGTTGGCGGATTAAGGTTAATTTTTCATGCTTTGCGTTGGTTGTCACACCTCCTTTGATTAAGGAGACTGCGTTTTAAATGTATTTTTTAGATTGTACATTCTTTCCTTAACTGTTTCATTGTGTTTGATCAAAATATTTATTAGGTGAAGGAAATTGTTAGTTTGAAAAACAAGTGTAAAAGGTTTGCATTAGTCACTGTTACAATAGTCTTTGAGAAAGCAGTTTGCTGTATGTTGTTTGAAAGAAGGGGATGTTTCCAGCCAACTAGAGGTCTTTTGCAACATGGTTGGTAAAAATGTTTTAGCGATTCTTTGATACGTTTACCAATTTATGACAAATTAAAAAAAATGTATCTCATGGTTACCTTTCGCTTACACATACCAGAGTTGTACCGTGTTCCATTCAAATAATTACTAGGTCTTCTAGAATTGACATTAGGGGAAACAAGCAGAATTGAAATGTTACGTGTTTAATGTTAAGGACTCTGTCGTTACAGTCAGCCTGATGTCCTGATCTGTTAATAGGAGATCACTGAAAGTGTCAGCAACACTCAATTCACTTCCATTGTGTGTTTTTAAACGTTTATTCTGCATTCCCGGCTCACGACTTGTTCTAGTTTCCGATCTAGTTGAGGTAGACCCTGGGCATTGCCTTCATTTATTCTGAATTATTAGTTACCAAAGTCCATTTCTACCTACATCTTGGTCATTGATGGTCACATACCAGAGTGTCAGTTTTCTTTTTATTGTTGTTCAGACACTGACAAAGATGTTCTCGGATCGCGGCTTCATTATGTACTTAACCAAACAGTAATTGAAGTGCACTGGGGTTGTTGCTGTGTTGTAGGAGTAGGAACTGTTTTTGAGCTTCAGTATTGGTACACAGGGGATAAGGACTTGCTGGTTAGCCTTGGGGGAGACTGGTGTGAGGCTTTCAGCAGGCAAATATATGGCCTCAAAATGAAAACATTAAGATAAATTAAGACTAAAATAGTGAAGATTTTGCTAGGCTTGTGCAAACATTCGTTGAAAGATTGGCATTTTTATTACATTTTAAAATGTACTTAAAAAGTTTTAGAGAGTATACAGATTATTTCTAGTTTAAGAATATATTAACACTCATTTAGGAATATAGTAACTATGATTAGTAATTTTATAAGGGGGCTAGAAAAATGGTTCAGTGGATAAAGGAGCTTGTCACCAAGCCTTGATGACCTACCTGAGTGTTCCATCCTGAGACCCACATAGTGGAAGGAGAGGATCAACTCCCTTAGGTGATTTTTCCGACCTTATATACCACCATAGATATACACACATAAATAAACAAATAATAAAATTATAAATGATTTTATATGGGGATTAGGGAACTAAAGCTAATGTGTTTATGGTTTATTTTTCTTTAAGTCTGATGAGTATGTAACTTATATTAGTCTTGGTTAGAGTTAGATAATAGTGGTTCAGGGAGTAAATCAAAGTGAGAATTAGTTTTTAGACAAATTAGTTAAATCTGTGCATAATTGACTTCATATGAAGATGTACTGTAAGCTTTTTAGTTGTAATACAGTTAAAGACATTTTTCAAACAAAAATTCCTTCAGATTGCTTTTTTATCCACAAGTTTAACTAGAATAAAAAATTCTTGGCAGTGCTATTAAATATGTATCTACAAATAAGTGTATTGGTCTGTTTTGTACACATACATTTTCTCTTGTATGTCATGACTAGTATTTGAAGTGCAGTAGAAACCGGTGGCATCTTAGCAGGATTCTATGCCACTTACCTGGAGAATTTCTAATAGGCTACACTGGGAGAGGAAGCCAGCATGCTTCTTGGGAAGTTATCATGCAATCTGAAATGGTCTACCATTCAGAACTGTGCTCTAATAGGCTTTTTGTTTTAATCTGAAAGTTTTTAGTTTGGGATTTCGCATACTACTAAAAACTAGAAGAAAATTTGTGTTCCATGTAGTCACAGTTGGATAATGTATTCCATGATTTAATGAAATTGGAAGACATTTGGTATTGGATTTTGTTTGTTTGGTTTATTCATATCTTTCACTTGTTTACTTAGGGGTTCTCCTTGGTAGCTCTGATGGGCCTGGAACTCACTATGTAGACCAGGCTGACGACCTACTCACAGAGATCCACTTGCCACTGACTCCTGAGTTCTGGGATTAAAGGCATGCACTGCCATGCCAGGCTATATCATATACAGTGTGTGTGTGTGTGTGTGTGTGTGTGTGTGTGTGTGTGTGTGTGTGTGTTTATTTAACTTCATTTTATGTGCATTGGTGTGAAGGTGTCAGATCCCCCGGAACTGGAGTTACAGACAGTTGTGAGCTGCCATGTGGGTGCTGGGAATTGAACCCAGGTCCTCTAGAAGAGCAGTCAGTGCTTTTAACCGCTGAACCATCATCTCTCCAGCCTTTATACTTTTAATTTACATATTTATGGGATACTCAGTTT
The DNA here is from genome assembly GCF_903995425.1 of Onychomys torridus. Lineage (NCBI taxonomy): Eukaryota > Metazoa > Chordata > Mammalia > Rodentia > Cricetidae > Onychomys > Onychomys torridus. The sequence continues at coordinate 16,013,731 of NC_050463.1, forward strand.
TAGTACTTGTATATATCATGCGTAAAGTTCAGATCAGGATAAGCATCAAATATATCTCTCCTTGAATATTTATAATTTCTTTCTGATTAAAAACAGTCCTTCTAGTTTTTTGAGATCCGTAGTACATTACTGTTCTCTGTAGTCACCCTACCATAACAGTAGAGCTCAGTTCTCTTCCTGTGACAGTGTGCTGACCCACCTTCCTCCAGCTCTCCTGGTGTGTCGCTAATTCTGCAGCAGTGAGGTCAACTTTTGAAGTTCCACACATCCATTTGTCTTTCTGTGCTTGGCTTGTCTCACTTAGCATCATAAAAACAACAGATTTCATCCCTCTTTCTCTCTGAAAAATGTGTATGCGTGTGTATGTACGTACCTGGTCTTCATCAGTTGATAGGTTCTTGAGTTGTTTGCATCTCCTGACTCCTAAGAATAGTGAACGAACGAGGCAGTGGAGGTTTAGCATACTGAATTCATTTCCTTTGTTTAAGCATGCATGTTTGTTCTAAAATTCTAAAAAGGACTTAGCTCTTGCAACCTGTCCCACAGAGTTCATCCTCTTTATTCTTCAAACCTATTTTCTACTTTCTCTAGAAATACAGGGAAAGCAAATCTGCAGATGTGCTATATAGGTATTCTAACTAGTAGTTTTTTTAAAAAAATTTTATTTAATAACATTTCTCTCTGTGTAGGTGTGTGTGACTGTATGTGTGTATATGGGTTATGTACATGTATGAATACAGAAGAGGGTGTCAGATCCCCAGGAGTAGGTACTGGTAGTTATGAGCCACTTGACAAGGGTTCTGGGAATAGAATTTGGGTCCTAAAGAGTAGCAAGTGCTCTTAACGGCTGAGCCATCTCTCTAGCCCCCCCTTTTTAAAAAAAAAACAAACAAAAAACCCCCACTGTCTCACCACATATCCCTGGATGGACTGGGACTCGCAGAGCCTGCCACTAGCTCCCAAGCACTGGGATCCAGTACCACCATGCTCAGTTTCTTAGTTACTTTTCTGTTGCTATGGTAAGGTACTATGACCAAGGCAACTTATAAAAGAGTTTATTTGGGGCTTATAGCTTCAGAGGTTTAGAGTCCATGACAGTCATGGTGGGTAATATTGCAGCAGGCAGGGCACTAGAGCAACAGCTGAGCACTTACATATTGTTCTACAAACACCAGGCAGAGAGAGCTAACTAGGAATGGTGTGGGCTTTGGAAACCTCAAAGCTAGTCTCCCATGGCATACTTCCTCCAACAAGGCCACACCTCTCTCAGACAGGTCCACCAACTAGGGACTAAACTTTGAAACATGAGCCTATGGGGGGCGTTCTAATTCAAACCACCATACCTGGTTAACCAGTACTTTTTCTATGCTAAAATTTATTTATTTAAACTGGATATGATTGACCCATTCTTATAATCCCAGCTGTAGGGAGGCAGACAAGATCATGATTTGTATGTAGGCTTGCCTGGGCTACAAAGCAAGACTCAAATAAAAATAGTTAATACATGTGCACAGTTTAAAATTCAATTCCCTTTTTTATTAGATATTTTTATTTATTTGGGTTTACTTGTAAATGTCTGTGTATGAGGTCAGAGGAATGTCAGATCCCCCAGAGCTGGAGAAACAAGCAGTTGTGAACTGCCTGATGTAGGTGCTGGGAACTGGACTTGGGTTCTCTGCAAGAACAATATGTGCTCTTAGCCACTGAGCCATTCAGCCAGCCCTGAAAGTCCCTTTTTATATGTGCCTTCACCTCCTAAATTCTACTTGCAATCAGTCACTCTTCCTAGCTTTTCCATCATGATGATGTTATAAGAAAATTTGAGTTGTGTAAATATATTTATATAGAAGTTTCTAAAAGTAGTGGTAATTTCTAGTATGTGGGAAAGAAAATGACAGTTTTAGGTGCTGAAATTTTAACTATAAAGTATTATTCAAGAAATGTACTAATTCTGTATATTAGTAGATGTTGCTATTTATCATCTGAAATAAGTTCATAGCACAAAAGTTTAGTCTTAGCCTGGTGGTGGCACATCCCAGCGCTTGGTAGGCAGAGGCAGATGGATCTCTGAGTTTGAGGCCAGCCTGGTCTACAGAGTGAGTTCTCGGACAGGTCCAAAGCTACACAAAGAAACTCTTGTCTCGAAAAACCAAACCAAAACAAAACAAAATAAAACAAAATGAAAAGAGAAAAGAAAGAAAGAAAGAAAGAAAGAAAGGAAAAATTATTTTTATTCTCATACTTGCACGATAAAAATGTCATCTGTGACTGTGGACTCTGGTCACGTGTGCAGGGTGTACATTCTCTGTGACTGTTTTGGCTTATAGAAGGAACCTCTGAGACCTATTTTTGGATCCAAAGTATGATTTTCCTTTTTTGAGGAATTAAGTGCCTGGGACACTATTTAGTGACATAACGCTCACAAGAGCTCCCACGAGAGGAGTGTTGTGCTTTATTCCTTTCTTAAGGGAGACCGTGTTCCCAAAGCTTAGACACCGAGGAGTACCAAGCGGTAATGTCAAAGCTGTGCTGGTGAGGCCTCCAGGCTGTCATTGTACTTCTTTCTTTCTTTGACGCTCTTTGAGACTCTGGCAAACCCAAGGAAAGGCCACCTAGCTTGGGAGTCGGTTGGGTAGACAAGAAGCCCCAGCAGGTCCTGTCCAGTAGTGAGGCCTGCCTTCCACACCTCACATTTGGCAGAGTTCAAGGTTCATCCTGCAGTGTCCTGAGGGAGGGGCCTGTTGTAAGACCCTATACCAAAATCTGGGTCTTTCTAAAGTTTCTTCTACGAAATGGCCTAGTACAGAATCTGCATATAAGCTTCATGTGTCCTTCCTTCCAAGGACAAGAAGTCGTCTCTGGGTTACTCATAATAATGCAAGTGAAGTGCTGTGCAGACTGCCGCACTGTTATCTGGAGTAGTAATAAGGAGAGGCTTATACACACGACAGTTTTCAGTGTGGATGCAGTTGCCTCTCCAGATTGTTTTGTTTTGTTGAAACAGGGTCTTTATTCTGTAGCTCTGGCTGTCGTAGAGCTTGCTATGTAGGTTAGTCATTTGGTGACTTAGTTTTTTCTTAATGTTGGAAATAGCTTACTTAAGGTCTGGCATGGTAGCTTCGTGTGCCTTTAATGTGAGCACTCCGAAGGCAGAAGCAGGCTGATCTCGGGGGTTCTGGGCCAGGCAGAGTTTTATACTGAAACAAAAGAAGGAAGGAAAATAAGCAGCCTGTGGGTCATTTCAGTGTAAGAGTTCTTGACTTCCTGTTTCTCTGTCACTAATAAGTGACTCTTACTTTGTTAAATCTGTTGTACCTGTCTCTGAAGAATTCTGATTTTTACTTTCCATTTCACTTTATTAGCTTGAATTACATTCTTCCAAATGAGTAACTCAGATTAGTGACAAGGTGGTACTCCTCAAATTGCATTTGTTGTCCATTGGAAACAAAATTAGGGAAACATAAAATAGAAGGGTTGACAGATAGGCAGCATAGTGCGACAGGCTTAGCTGTAGAGGGCAAGCAGCACACTGCTGTGCCTTACTTTATAGTCTGAGGAGAGGTGAGCACTTGAACTATACCAAAATGTAAGAATGAAGATACAGAGGACCTATGATATGTACATATGATGATCGCTCAGTAATGACAAGTCTTTCAGATAATTTTTAAAAGGAGGTTCTGATCAGTTGTCAAAATTAGGTACAAGAAAATAAGTGCCTGTGAGACATTAAAGACTTTGGTAGATCCAGAAGTTTTGATCTAGATGATTTGGTATAAATTGAGCAACACTGATTTTTTTTTTTCTTTTTTCTTTAATGGATGTATTTATTTTATGACTGTTTTACCTACATGTATGTATGTGCACTATGTGCATGCTTGATGTCCATGAAAGTTAGAAGAGGGCATTGAATCTCCTGGAACTGAAGTGACAGATGGCTGTAAGCTGCTATATGGGTGCTGGTAATTGAACCTGGGTCCTCTGCAAGAGCAGGAAGTGCTCTTAACTGCTAAGCCTGTCTCTTTAGCCCCAGTTACACTTTTTTTTTTTTTAATTGTAAATAAGTAATCTTAAATATAGTAGATTGAATTAGTTTGGTTTGTTTGTTTGTTTGTTTGGTTTTTTTGTTTTTTGTTTTTTGTTTTTTGAGACAGGGCTTCTCTGTAGCTTTGGAGGCTGTCCTGGGACTGGCTTTGTGGACCAGGCTGGCCTGGAACTCACAGAGATCCACCTGCCTCTGCCTCCCGAGTGCTGGGATTACAGGCATGTGCCACTACTGCCCAGCGTGAATTAGTTTTTAGATTTATTTTTTTTTTTTAAATTCAGAGGGTTTTTTTGTTTTTTTTTTTAAAGATTTATTTATTTATTATGTATAAAGTGTTCTGTCTGCATGTATGCCTGCAGACCAGAAGAGGGAACTAGATCTCATTACAGATGGTTGTGAGCCACCATGTGGTTGCTGGGAATTTAACTCAGGACCTTTGGAAGAGCAGTCAGTTTTCTTAATCTCTGAGCCATCTCTCTAGCCCCTTTATTTTTTTATGTAGATGTGTGTATATGTAGGTGTGTGCACATGAGTGCAGGCGCTGAGGCCAGTGGCATTGGATTCCTTGGATGTAGAGTTAACAGCTGGCTGTAAACCTCCTGACATGGGCACTGGGAATTGAACTTAAGTCCTCAGGGAGAGCAGCAAGTGCTCTTAGCCACTGAGTCATCTCTCCAGCCCTTGGTTGTTTTTGTTTGTTGTTTTTAAGTAGGAAACAAGCAATAGGGATTGAACAGTAAACATTAACTTTGTGCTGTGCTGTAATCTGCAGGCACATTCATAATACTGTCTCATTGGTAGCAGAAAAGGAATTTCTAGATTGACTTTTGTCACCGACTCCATATAAAGGGAATTGGCCAGAACATGTTTGGTTGAATGCCTCCATCATGTTGAGAGGAGGATTAACCTTGCCCTTACAGCAGATCTGCCCTTTATCTAATCTCATCTAGTTTTTCCGAGGTCAGTATGTTAGTTTTGTACTGTTAATGCATCACGTGGCTCAAATGTTCCCAAATAACCTAATGATAATTTGTCTCACTTGTGGACTAGTTAGTAAGGTGCTGTTCTGCTTGACCAACATGGTTTTTTTTTCCTTCCTAGCATGTTGATGACAACACTAACAATTACTGTACAAAGAAGTGTTAATTTCCTCTGAATTTCATATAACTTAAGAATAAAAAATTTGAAGCCATTTTAGCTCATGGTTGCAGGAGCTAAATATTTTAGGAGGGGGAAAATGTGAGTTAAATAATAGTGTTAGACGTAATTTTAACTGGTTTATGAACTGGGAATGCTTTCCTTACCAGAGGATTTTTGTTTTGTTTTAATTTTTGGTTAATATAATAGATGTGCTTAAACTTATTGTTAGAGAACAAAGAAATGAAATTAACTAACTTCCTTCATATAATTTACTTGGTTTTAGGCAGATATCCAAAATAATTTGTTTCATTTGTTTTACTTTAAAGTGGACACTAATTGCGTTTATTTATTTTAAAACACTTTGAATGAGATACGTTAAAGTGAGTGTAGGTTCTGTATGATTATTGCTTATTCTCAGTTTCTAAAACTTGAGACCGTCTGCTCTTTAACACGTAGGACACTGGAAAGTTAGTGACTAGAAGTGGCGAAGGAAAGACTACTCAAAGCTGTTCTCCTATTTGGTGACTAAACATTAAAAAAAACTATTACTGCTACTATATTATGAGAAAAGAAGGGTTATTTAAATCTTATTCTTTGTTTCATGAGAAGAAAGATTACTGGGTTTGTTTTTTTGTTTTTTTTTTTGGTGTATGACAGTTTTGTCTGTATGTGTGTGCACTTGGTGTGCGTGCCTATGAATGGTTGTGAGCCACAGTGTGGGTGCTGGGAATTGAACTCAGGTCCTCTGCAAGAACAGCAAGAGCTCTTGACTACGAAGCCATCTCTCTAGTCCAGATTCCAGTTGTTTTTTTTCAAGTGTAAAATTTGAAGGGTAAAACTAGAGTTAGGAACTTGTGCTTTGAACTAGTTTTCAATAGTAATGGTAACCTTAGGTTCACTATTTCCTTGATTGAACAACACTTTTCCAGATGCCTGAGTTGGATTGTGACAGAATCTATGTTGAAGGTTTTTCTTTGATCTGGAATTAACTGGCTATGCTGTGGGTTCAACCCTTTACGTTACTTCTTTAGTAACTGATACACCCATCTGATTTGAATTAGATTAGTCTGCTAGTTCGCCAGCTCCACTTGGGTTTAGATGCTTTCTTGCCTGGTGTTCAGAGTTTATGAAATTCTGTTTTCTGTGCATTGATTTTATATCTTGTACACATAATATATAACAGTGCATGCATATAGGGGCATGTTGTTTTTAAGAAACGATAATTTGGGGCTGGAAGTAGTTAAGAGCATGTGGTACAGAGACAAACAAAACACCAATAACACACAAAATTATAATTTTTAAGAAAAGTTTTATATCTAAGAGGAAGTAGCTGGAGAAAGGAAGAACATAAAACCTTTTAATTCACTTTTTTAAAAGTTCATTTATTTTATTTTTTATGTGTTTACCTGCTTGTATGTGTGTGTACCATGTGCATATGTGTTGCCCACGGAGACTAGAAGAGTGTGTTGGATCACCTGAGCCTGGAGTTGCACATGGTTATGACCTGCTATGTGGTGCTGGGAATTGAACCCTGATCCTCTCCTAACCATTACTTGTTATGTTTTAAGATGGACAGAATTTTGTTTGTTTGTTTGTTTGTTTTTCGAGACAGGGTTTCTTTGTGTAGCTTTGCACCTTTCCTGGAACTCGCTTTGGAGACCAGGCTGACCTCGAACTCACAGAGATCCACCTGCCTCTGCCTCCCGAGTGCTGGGATTACAGGCGTGCACCACCACCGCCCGGCTGAGATGGACAGAATTAGTATAAATGTGTCACTAGTAATTATTTCTTCCATGTAACTGGTCATACACCGTTTTGAAAAGATAAAGAAAACAAAACAAAACCGACTTTAAAAAGTGAGTTTAAGCCGGGCATAGTGGTGCATGCCTGTAATCCCAGCTCTCAGGAAGCATAAAAAGAAAGACCGGTGGATCTCTGAGGCCAGCCTGGGCTACAACAGTGAGTTCCAGTACAGCCAAAACTACATAGTGAAACCCCCTACCTGCCCCCCCCCCCAAAGTAAAAGTGAGTTTAAAGTAAATGAAAACCAGGGGTCTGTACAAACTTGTATCTTCCAGCTAAGAAAGATCAAGGACTTATTTTAATGAGACAGAAAGAAAACACTTTTGAATCTGTTTTAACGAAGTGGTTTTATAATATAGGAAGTTGTGGAAACATTATGTTTCTTTTTACATGCTCTACATTACTATGTTAATGCAGCCATTGAATTAACTCACAGTTGTGTGGGAGTGACTGATAATGCTCTGAGGGCATTTACATTTAAGAATCTTGAGTACTGGGTATTTTAGTATTTTATGCCCAGGTTGAAGCAGAAAGTGAAATTCAGTGATCGGAGTGGAAAAGTACATTCCACACGGCTTTTCTGAATACACTCTGTCTTTAGTTCTCTTAAGGTTTCCCTCTCCGAAACTAATTTTGGTTTAAGCATTGGGATAGAGAGAAATAGATTTGGAATAGTTGGTAGTACATATGGATGAATCATTTGAACCAGTAAAGGACATTTGGATCAAGAGTCTTTTTTTAAGTAGTTTATTTTTTATTTTATGTGCATTGGTGTTTTGTTATGTTCCAGGATGTCAGATCCCCTGGAACTAGAGTTTCAGACAGTTGTGAGCTGCCATGTGGGTGCTGGGAATTGAACCCAGGTCCTCTGCTCTTACCCACTGAGCCATCTCCCCAGCCCCATTAGTCTGTTCTACACACACACACACACACACACACACACACACACACACACACACACAGAGTGAGGAGAAGAGGAGAGAAAATATACATTACAGAAATAATTGTTAATCTTTTTTTTAAAAGATTTATTTATTTATTATGTATGCAGTGTTCTGTTTGCATGCATCCCTGCAGGCCAGAAGAGGGAGCCAGATCTCATTACAGATGGTTGTGAGCCACCATGTGGTTGCTGGGAATTGAACTCAGGACCTCTGGAAGAACAGTCAGTGCTCTTAACCTCTGAGCCATCTCTCCAGCCCTGTTAATCCTTTTTTAAAAAAATGTCTTATGCTAGGTGGTAGTCGCTCATGCTTTTTATCCCAGCACTCAGGAGGCAGAGGCAGGCAGATCTCTGTGAGTTCAAGGCCAGCCTGGTCTATAGAGCTAGTTTCAGGACAGCCAGGACTACACAGAGACACCCTGTCTCGGAAAACAAACAAATCCACCAAAGAACAAACAAAAACTCAGACTTTTAATCAAAGTTGTTAAATGCACAAATCGTGTCCAGTTTGATGCCTCCTGACAGGTGTGTAAGGAGGTGATAACACCTACATGAAGAAATAAACATTACTAGCATCCTAGAAGTTCCTTTTAAGGTTTTTGTGTTACTACTCCCAACTCTTTCTAATTCTTTGGATTACTTGCATGTGTTTTTAGCTTTATGTAAATAAAATCACTGTGTGTGCACTCCTTTGTTCCTTGCTACTTGCCTCTAGTATCTGGGTTTTATCGCTGTAGCATTAGCCTGTTCATTCTTATTACATTGTTTAAATATGTTGCAACGTATCCATTCTACAGTTGAACCTAGAGACAAACATAGAAACTGTTTTTGTATTTAGATGTCAGTGAAAGTTATTATGTGTATCATTTACTACACACACACACACACACACACACACACACACACACACACACACGGTCACAAACCAGGGACAACAATATATGTCATCATATTGTTGCATTTTCCCAAAGAAATTGACACGAAATGGAAGATAGGACATTTTGAAGACAAGTAAACCTTCTCATGATTGTCACTAAAACTTTATCACTTCAATCCGAGGGTGATAATCCAAAAATGTAGTGGAGGAGAATACTCTGTCCTCAGTTTTCATTTTTGCAGATAGCAAAATTATTTTTAAAAATTAATATTAAAATATTAAAGATATTAAAATAAAATAGCTGAGTAATGCCAGAGACATTACTATAAACATGTTGGTGCTTGTTCCCCACCACCACCTTCTTTTTGTTTGGTTCTGTGAGACAGGGTTTCTCTGTGTAGCTAGCTATGGCTGTCCTGTCCTAGAACTCACTCTGAGACCAGGCTGGCTTGAACTCAGAGATTTACCTGCTTCTGCCTTCCAAGTGCTAGGATTAAAAGTGTGGGCCACCACCAGCCCGAATGGCTCTTTTCCCCTCTCTTACATTACATCCTGACTGCAGTTTCCCCTACCTCCAGTCTTCCTTCTCTCCCCTCCTCCCTCCACTCTCCCTCAGATCTATTCCTCTTCTGTTTCTCTTCAAAAAAGGAAGAAAAAAAAAGAGCAGGCCTCCAGGGACACCCACCGAACATGACCTAACAAGTTACACTAAGACTAGCACATCCCTCATATCAAGGTTGGCAAGGTGACCCAGTAGGTGGAAAAGGGCCCCAAGCACAGGCAGAAGAGTCAGAGACACCCCCCACTCCCACTGTTAGGAGTCCCACAAGAGCACCAACCTATACAACCATAAGCTATTTACAGAGGACTAGCTCAGACCCATACAGGGTCTGTATTTGTCTCTTCAGTTTCTGTGAGCCCTGCTCAGTTGATTCTGTGGGCCATGTTGTTGTGGTGTCCTCAACTCTTCTGGCTCCTACAATCCTTCCTCCCCCTCTTCTGCAGGGTTTCCCTGATTCTGCCTAGTTTGGCTGTGGGTCTCTGCATCTGCTCCCATCAGCTGTTAGAGGAAGCCTCTTTGATGACAACTGAGCTAGGCTCTGATGTATGAGTACAGCAGAATATCATTAGAAGTCATTCCATTGACTTTTTGGTTTTTTGTTTTTGGTTTTGTTTTTCCCTGTCATGTTTGGTTCTATCATAGGTCGTCCTGGGCTGTCCTGCCTCTGGTCCAGGCAGTGTCAGGCATGGGCTCCCTCTCAGTCCTCTGGTCCAGGCAGTGTCAGGCATGGGCTCCCTCTCGGTCCTCTGGTCCAGGCAGTGTCAGGCATGGGCTCCCTCTCGGTCCTCCTGGCTTTTTTTTGTTTGTTTGTTTGTTTGTTTGTTTCTTAAGGGTAAGGGATCACTATTAAGTCTGGTTTGGCCATGTATTCTTGGGCTCAAACAGTCCTACTTCAGCCTCTTAAGTAGCTGGGATTTAACATTTGTGCACTACTGTGCCTACTTTGTGGGTGTGGGTGTGTACACACACGCATGCGCGCATGTGCATGAATGCATGCACATACATTTTTGTGTGAATGTGGGCCATGCATGCTATAGCATGTGTGTGGAGGTCAGAGAATATTCTTGAATGCCAGTCTTCACCTCTACCTTGTTAAGAGACAGTGTCTTTGTGGTTTTTCCCAGTTGTACACAGCACCTAGCTGCAAGCTTCAGAGGTTGGCTTGTGTCCCTCCATTTTCCTGTAGGAATGCTGGGACTGCAGTGCTCCGGGTACTTGTCCAGCTTTCACCTGGGTCCTGGGATTGTAACTCAAGCTTTCACCCACCACACTCTTTTCTAGCCCATAAGAACTGCATTGTTACAGAGTTTACCTGTCAGTGCCTGAAATTCCATTTACTTGGGAGGCTGAGGCAGGAGGATTATAAATTTAAGGTCAGCCTGGGGAGTTTCTATCTGAAAATACAACTTTGTAAAGAGAATTGGAGATGTGTCTCAGTAGTCCTGAGTTCAATTCCCAGTACTGTTTTCCCCTCTCCCCCAAAAATTTACCTACAAAAGTAAAGAACTTCATGCATGTTCCACTCAAAATTACAGGTGTAAGTGGTTGCGGGAGAGCGTCTTTTTACCTTTAGAAATTTTAAACTATTACAGACTTTGACGTGATTTTTAAGTATTCACCCCAGAACTAATGGCTACTGAAGTGGTTTGGAGTATTTTTGTTTTCACATTTAAGTTTGAAACATGTTTCTAGCTGCTTTTAAGCTTATCCTTTTTAATGGCTTTCAAGTGTCTTGCAGTGGGCAGGTACCACATATGGAGGCCGAAGGATTGAGTTCAACACCAGCCTGGGCACAGAATTGAGTTGCAGACCAACTTGGACTATATAGTGAGAACCACCACCCACCTCCTCAGGATAGTCTCAAGTAGCCCTGGTTGGTCTGGCACTCAGTGCTGGGATTAAAGGCATCACACCCAGCAAAGAAGCACTTTTCTGTTCTCTGGCTTTCTGCTCGTTCTTAATTGCTCTTTATTGTCTTACAGTCAGCATATACTGAGAATTGTAAGAAGTGGGGCTGGAGAGATGGCTCAGCGCTTAGGAACACTGGCTGCTCTTCGAGGACCTGTGTTTGGTTCTTGGCACTCACAGGGTGCTTCACAACCGTCTGTCCTCTGGCCTCTGTGGGTACCAGACATGCACAGTATGCAAAGACATGTATGCAAGCAAAAGACCTGTACACATAAATAAATCTTAAAATATTTTTTTAAAGAATTGTAAACTTTTTTGGTTTTTTTTGAGGCAGGGTTTCACTGTAGCCCCAGCTGTCCTGGAATTTACTCTGTAGACCAGGCTGGCCTTGAACTCAGAGATCTGCCTGCCTCTGCCTCCCACATGCTGGAATTAAAGGTGTGTACCACCATTGCCTGGCTAAGAATTTTAAACTTTAACTGAAAAATTGAGGCATATTTTGCTATCTGTTTTTCTAGTTTTTGACCTTATCATTCCTGACATATAGGAAAAGATGAAATCAACATCCTTGGTAAGTTCTCAGGTAAAAGCTTATGCTAAGTGCCTTGTAAGCTTGTGTCTCCTAGGATATAGGTTTCCCCTGAGAAGGACTACTTGATTGAAATGGACAATGTGGTAGCCTTAGATAACCAAGGAGAAAGGGGTTTATAAAGTCTATTTTTACTTGGGAGGCTGAGGCAGGAGGATTATCTAAAAGCGTCTAACAGTCTGTCTTATTATTTGCCAGTCTAAGCTGAGGTTATCTTTCCTGCCCACAAAAGCAGGTTAGAAAGGATTGCTATCTTCCTTTCCCAGACTGACTTTTTTCCAGACAGGGTCTTACCTTTGTTTCTGTTTGTTTGTTTGTTTTACTGAGCTGTGTTTTGTAAATGTTGCCTAAAACTTGGGAGATAAGAATCTTCCCCACCCTCCAAGAATTTCTTTTTTACATTTACTTTTTCTTTTTTTGGGGGGTGGGGTGGGGGGTGATCTCATTTGTAGACCAGGCTGGTCTCATATTTCTGGCAGTTTCAATCCCTGGAATTCTAGGATTATAGGTATGAATCATCACATCCTGCTGAGAAGGATCTCTTAATTAGGGGCTTTTTGAGGAGGATGATTTCTGAGACCTCTTAAAATTCTTCGTGTAGTTTTTGAGTTACTAGTATAAGTCAGTGGGGTTTTAATTTATTAGTCATTATTATGTATACATAATTCTTGTCTTACGAAACTTAAGGTTGAGTTAAGAAGGTGACTTTAAAATAAAATACAGGATCAAGATGGATTGTAAATAAAGATAATGCTTTCACTTTTTTTTTATTTTTTTAAAGAAAGGAACTTACTATGTAGCCCAGGCTGGCCTTGAACTCAGAGATCTCCTACCTCTGCCTCCCGAGTGCTAGGGTTAAAGGCGTGCACCCCCACCGTCCTGCTTTTTACTTGTGTCTTTTTTTTCTAACAAGTAGAAATCAATGTTTTCATTGTTTAGAATAATAATTTATCAACCCATATTTTTCTGCTTAAATCAGATACACATTTTCAAGTATGGTGACTGATGTAGATGGGTGCTAGTCTGTGTGTATCTTCAGTTCTGTGTGGGGGGGGGTCTATTGGGACCCCTGCTGTCTAGTAATATTTTTGCCTTTTAATGGCCTTTGTGTCATTTCAAAAGTTGTTGTAACCTAACCATTAAATTTTAGGGGTTTTGTGTATGTACATTTTTTTAAAAAGTATACCAGCTAAGGAAATACCTACAGAATTAGAGTCACTCACTTTATTTTCATGGTATTGTCCTTTTTTTTAATTATACTTTCTTTGAACTTATCTAGGAATTAAAGGTAGGAAGATGGGTTTAAATTAAATTGTATGTTGCAAGAGTTCCAAATACCTCAACTGCAAAGATTAAAAAAACACTTGAGGTTCCTCACATATGAAATAGTAGTTAACTTCCCAGGGCCTTTATGGAGCTTTTGGATTTCACAAGAAACCTATATATTGATTTGGAAGTTTACTTAGAATCGCTAAGAGTTGAAAAACTAAAATGTCAGGAGCTTGAACCAAAGCTGCTACATTAAAACACTGGGTTTAGGGAGCTAGAAAAATTCCACATACCTAGTGTAGACATGATTTTTGTTTTTGTTTTTGCTTTTGTTTTTTTTTTTTGAGCTGAGGATCGAACCCAGGGCCTTGCGCTTACTAGGCAAACGCTCTACCACTGAGCTGAATCCCCAATCCTGTAGACATGTTTTAACACAGAAACTGAGAAATATGCATTCTTTTTTATTTTATTTTATTTTATTTTTTGGTTTTTCAAGACAGGGTTTCTCTGTGTAGCTTTGGAGCCTGTCCTGGAACTCGCTCTGTAGCCTCAACTCACAGAGAACCTCCTGCCTCTGCCTCCAAGTGCTGTGTAGGGCTTGTGCCGCCGCCACCGCCGCCACCCTGCAAAGTGTGCATTCTTGAGTTGATAAACTATCTGAAATGTTTTAACGAGAAACTTGGTAAGAAGTCATGATGTTTTTTCACCTGTGCTATTTAAAACAACAGCAGCAAGAAATGATGGGGCTGGAAAGGTGTCTCAATGGTGTTAGGAGTGCTTACTGCTCTTGCAGAGGACCCAATCCAACCTTTCTGTCACCCATTGTGGCAACTGACAACTTGCCCCTCTAGTTCCAGGTTATCTGATGCCTTCCTCTGACCTATGCATGCATGTGGTGCACATAAACTCATGCAAGCTTGCATGAGTTTACATTAAAAAAGAAAATAGGGCTACAAGAGTAGCTCAGTGGCAGAGTACTTGGCTAGCCTGTGCACCCCCTTCCCTAAAGAGAAGTATTTGGGGAGTTGAGGCGTGTTAGAGGACTGGAGCCTTATTAATCACTGTTCTTAGAATGTAAAATAGTTCAGTCTTATAGAAGACAACAGGCCAGGGGTTTCCAAAAGGTAGAGTGTTATCCAGAAATTCTACTTCTATCTAGTTAGTGACTCAGAAGAGGGTTGAAACCAATAGCTCCCCTCCTGTCTCATACTGGGAGTTATACCCAGAGTCTCTTGCCCAGCAGGCAAGCACTTTCCAGATGAACTCTTTCTCAGCCACAGACAGCCTCAGTATTTTGAAGAGATGCTGACTTTCTTGTGTTCATAGCAGTAATTATCCAGAGTAAGTAAGGTATGAAAACAATCCACTTTTTATTGACGACAAGTGAATGGAGAAACAATGTATACACACACAGAGGAATGTTATTCAACCTTCAGAAAAGATACTGTGCAATATGCAATGACATTGATATACTGTGAGAATATTAGCCAGTCACAGAAAGATAAGCACTGCCTAATTTCATTGAATTTATATTTATATGAAGTATCTAAAATAGTTTCCTAGAATCAACCAATCCTGGAATGGGCTTGCCAGAAAATAAGGGAGGGTCAGTGGAGAGTTAACATCAACAGACATAAAGTTTCAGTTAAGCAATATAAGTAAGTGCTAGAAATCTGTGTGTCCTCAGCACAGGTTAAAAAAAAACAACAAAAGTCACTTCAAGTGATCTTGACTAAATAAAAGGAATTATATAGGAAGTTGTGATTTAGTAGGTTTGGTTTTGTTCTTGAGACAGGCTCTGTAGCTGAGTCTGTCCTGGAACTCCCAGTGTAAACCAAGCAGTCCCTGCCTCTCTGCCTCCTGAGTGCTGAGATTCAAGGCATGCACTACCACACCTGGCCAGTGGTTTTGATTGTGAGATGAAGTCACACTACTTGGTTAGTTGTGTAATCCTCAATACAATCTTTTTAAATTAGAAAAGCTTTATATTTTTCAGCACAGTTTTAAATACTTACTAATTTATGAACAGTTTTGGTATTTATAACCACAGTAACTTTACAGTGGCAAGTGGCTAAAGTTATTGTGATTAGGAACTGAGTAGAACTAATACCAGAAACCCAGTTGAGAATTTAAAAATTAAATATTTGGGACTTTGAGCAGGCAACTCTTTCCAGAGTAAACTTGGTGAGTGTAGCATAAAAAATCTTTTTGTGTCAATTAGATTATGATAGCAAATACAAAGAAGTTTAGTTTCTAATTAAACTGAATGGTTTGAAAGGAAAATGTATTTTTGTTACAATGATTGGCTGTCTTTCCCTAGATACCAGTGGTATAGATGGTGCTTCTCATGAACTGGGTTTGACTCTAGAGAAATTAATGACTATCAGTTCATGAAGTTTTGAAACAGATTGATAGAAGAAATTGTCATCAATTAAAACACACACGCATGTTCCCTTTTTTGTGCACGTGTATGTTGTATGTGCATACTGGAGCATGTATGAGTAGTCAGAACAGCCTTGGGTGTTGGTTCTTACAGCCTCTGCCTCATTGAGACAGGGTTTCTCGTTCACTCTGTATACCAGGCTTGCTGGTTCCACAAGCTTCTACAGGTTGTTCTGTGTCTGTCTCTCATCTCCTCTTAGAGCACTGGTGGACAGATTAGAATTACAGCACCTAGATTTATGTGGATTCTGGGAATACAACCACCTCCTTACTTCCGGTTTGTGAGACCTAGCATGTTTGAGAATAAGTAACCATTTCCAAAAAATAAGGGCCTTTGAAATAGAATTAGTCACTAGATTTTTTAAAAATCTTTTACTTATTTTTATATCGTGTGCATTGCTGTTTTGCCTGCATGTATGTCTGTATGTGTTGGGTCCCCTGGAACTGGAGTTACAGACAGTTGTGAGCTGCCATGTGGGTGCTAGGAATTGAACCTGGATCCTCTGGAAGAGAAGCTGGTGCTTTTAACCACTAAGCCATCTCTCCAGCCCCTCACTAGATTTTTTAAAAATTGATTTATATATCTGTAGGATTAATTATCTGTAGGATTCTTTTTTGGTTTTCTGAGACAGGGTTTCTCCATGTAGTTTTGGTACCTGTCCTGGATCTTCCTATGTAGACCAGGCTGGCCTCGAACTCAGAGATGCACCTGGCTCTGCCTCCCAAGTCCTGGGATTAAAGGCGTGTGCCACCACCGCCCAGCGTAGAATTCTTATGAACCTAGACCAAGAGAAAACAAGCACTTACCTGTTTTAAATACACTAGATACCTACCAAAAGAAGTGAAAGATGTTTGTCTTAATCTTAAAGTAAAGAAAGGTTAATGACATGGGAATGTAGCTTAGTGATAGACTACTTGTATAGCATGCTCAAGTGCTAGGTTTAATAATTAGTATCTACATAATACCCTGTCTGAAGAAGAAAAAAATTAGAGGCTACTGATTGATTTAGGAAAAATCAGTAAGAGTAGATTCTAGGGCCTGGCGGTGGTGGCGCACGCCTTTAATCCAGCACTTGGGAGGCAGAGGCAGGTGCATCTCTGAGTTCGAGGCCAGCCTGGTCTACCAAGTGAGTTCCAGGAAAGGCGCAAAGCTACACAGAAAAACCCTGTCTCGGAAAAAAAAAAAAAAAAAAAGAATAGATTCTAGGTAATAATGTGTTTCTCTGAAACTTTTTTTTTTTGGCCAAAAAATTAGTAAGAGAAACAAATTCAAATAAAACTTTTATGGAACAGTTACATTTGTGGTTTTTGTTTTTGTTTTTTTTCAGTTGCAGGAAACTTTTAAAAGTGTTTTTAGGAAAGCTGTAACTTACAAAGTTTGCATTTGCAGCAGATACTTAGTTTTCCTTTCACTTCCATCTCTGGACCCAGCTTTGTTCATACAGTTACTGATTTACACTACTGAACATTTTGAGTATACACTAGATAACAAATTTGAAATTATGTTCTTGAAGAAAACAAGAAATCAAAGTATTTGTTATTTTTAAGACAAACTTTTGATGTGTACAAGCAAAAAAGTAGACTCAAATACTGGAGAGAACTGAGTATGGATGGCTATGGGTAAAAACTAGAGAGCGAGTATGCACTCGTGCACAGACGTGACATTACAGCAGTAAGTTTACAGATTTTTTAATGTCTTGGCTGGGTGTGTAGTTCTGTTACAGTGTATGCCAGCACCTACACAGCCCTGGGTTTGATATCCAGCATCCTGTAAAGTAGGCATGGTGGTACATCCCTTGACACTGGTATGCAGCCTTGGGAAGGCAGGAGGACCCAAAGTTCACAGTCATCCTCAGCTATACCTGGAGTTCAAGGACACCCTGGAATACATAAGCTCCTGTCTCAGAAAACAAAAGTTGGATGCAGGGATGAATGCCTCTGCTCTCAGCACTCAAGAAGTTAATGAAGGACTCCAAGTTTTCTGTTTGAATGTTTATGATTGCTTTTCTTTTTTAATTAAAAAGAAGCCACAAGCTACACAGAAATTAGTTGGTGTTTTAAGTTTTGCTTTTTAGTTAAGATACCCTGAGTATTCATTCCTCCATATCCATCACTCATGCTTTTTTTAAAGTTGCTGAGTAGTCTATATAAATACACTGTATTTATTAGAATATTTTTCTACTAATAGACACAAGTTTTTTATTTTTGCCTTTATTGAACTGTAGCAATTAACCTTATGCCAGTATCTTTGCATATTTTATGTCACAATCTCAGGAAACAGATTCATAAAATTGGGTCAAAAGGACCTGGGAGGCAGAGGCAGGCAGATTTCAGTCAGTTTAAGGACATTTTGGACTACAAAGTGAGGTCCAGGACAGCCAGGGCTGCACAGAGAAACCTTGCCTTGAAAAACCCCCCCAAAAAAGGGGGAGTGGGTGTACAATTTATAATTCCCATTAATGTAAGAGATTAAGTACAATTGAATGAATGACTACATCAGATACTTAGGGAACAGCTAGGCCTGGGGTTGAAATGCTCTCCGAAGTTGCTCAGAGGAAGTGGACAAAGTAGACTTGCTTGTTTGGGGTTGGTTCAGCTTGCCTGGATGCTGGGTTAGGGTGGCCCTTCTGTCTTTGCTTCCCAAATCCTGGGTTGGAGGCCACCCTGCTGGCAAGTACAGTTTGAAGAATGAGTATATACCACAGATAGAGGGAAGAGAAAAAGAAGTTTAAGAAAACAAAAACCAAAGATCTCTGTTAGTGAGAGGATATGGGTAAAATGTAGAGATTAGGAGAGTTACCAGTACTATCTTTTCACTCTGTTCATTTCTTGGTTCACTTTTGTTGGTACTTTCTTGTCTTCATGGTTTTTGCCTCATGGAACTCAAGGTCTTGCACTGCTTTCATGGGATTCTCCCTGAGTAGACCATTTATACATTGTTCTTGAGTGAACCACAAAGATGGCACCCCACATTCTTTAGGTACTGCTGGAAGATTTTTAACTCAGTAGTCATCTTAGTAGGTGCTCATATCACAACCTCAGGTGCTTACTGTCCCATAGAAGGATCATTTTGTTCACTGTCTTGAGTATGCCCTCTTATATAGTTATAAAGTCAAGAGAGCTCTGAACTCAAAACTGTTATGTTAGCTTGTGTTGTTACTCAAAAATTTAAGATTTTTGACCCTTTGGAATTCTGGGTTTTTGGAATAGCAGTGTTGAGTTGGTAATGCAGGCAGATAGAAGTCAGAAATTCGTGGTGACTATAGTGAGTGGTGCATGCTTATAATCCCAGAACCTGGTAGTTAGGGGCAGGAGGAGCCGGCATGCAGCCTCTACCTCTAGTGAATATTCCAGATAGTTTGAGACCTTATCTCAAAAAGAACTTGAGGGTTGGAGGAGCCAAACTCTTATCCCAAGCATTTCAGATAAAGATTTCCGCTAGGCCATGGTAGCATGCCTTTTATCACAACAGAGGGAGGTAGATCTCTGAGTTTAAGGTCAGCCTGGTTTATATAGAGAGTTTAAGGACTACATCGAGAGATCCTGTCTTGAAAAAACAACAACAAAAAGATTTCTAAGCAATAATGCTGTTCGATAATTAAGTTGATAAATATTTAACTGGAGTATATTTTCTTTGTTTAAAAGTGTATAATATCAATGCCTGGACTTGTAATACGCAGTAGAAACTGTATAATTTCTGTTAAGCATGATGAGATTTTTTGGAAGTATTTGTGTGTGTTCCAGTTATTTAACTTGACACATGGGGAAACAATATAGAAATTTTCTAATAATGGTAACAAACACTACTTATAGCACTAATGATGACCATTACTTAC
Source organism: Onychomys torridus (assembly GCF_903995425.1). Lineage (NCBI taxonomy): Eukaryota > Metazoa > Chordata > Mammalia > Rodentia > Cricetidae > Onychomys > Onychomys torridus. The sequence goes on from NC_050463.1 coordinate 16,033,142, forward strand.
TGGTCATTATTCTGGGGAAGCACTCACTGCATCATGTAACAGCCCTCATTAGACAGATCATATTTTATACAGTTTACATTTAGCAGACAGAAGTTTAGGAAATGTAAAGGGATTAGAAACTGTGTCTTTCTGATTAAACAGCCTGGGTAAACCTTTAGTTGCTATATTATACTGTACCAATAATGATTATCTCATGTAAAAGATATAAAAATATTTCTAAGAAATGTCTTTTTGTTACATAAAATTTATCACTAATTATGCTGCAGTTACTTGCCTTTTTCTGAAAGGCAGAGAAATTATCACAGCACTTGGGAGGCAGAGGCAGGCGGATCTCTGAGTTCGAGGCCAACCTGGTCAACAGATTGAGTTTCAGGATTGCCAAGACTACACAGAGAAACCATGTCTCAAAAAACCGGGGGTGGGTGGTGGTGGTGGTGGTGGTGGTAATAAATTAGATACTTACATTTTTTTTAAAAAAAAAATTCAGGATGTTTAAAAATTGAAAAATTGTAGCAAAAGCTGTACTCCTTTCATTTGGTAAAAGTAAATATCCAAAACATAGAAATATGTAAAATTGTGTCTACTATAATCATATAATGTTTACTTTCATATTACTATTTATTTTCCCACTATAAATGTACATGCGTATGTATTCTTTCAAAATGTTTTGGTTTTGGTTTTGGTGTTTTTGAAGACAGACTGCTCTGTGTGGCCCTCTCTGTCCTGGAACTCCCTTTGTAGCCCAGGCTGGCCTCAAACTCACAGAGATCTACCGGCCTCTGCCTCCCACGTGCTGGGATTGAAGGCGTAGGCCACTGCTCCCTGGTCGGAAATGATTCTTAATGGGTTCTTCATAATCCTTTACATGTATACTGAAGCTCGTGTCGTCACTAGACCTGTGACCATTTGAAGTTGTGCTGTAGCTAGAAGGAGACCAAAAGAACAGTGGTGTTGATTCAGCTCGGAGAGTCTGTCTCTCTTCAAACAGAGCGTTGACAAATGAAGCTTTCACAGCTAACAGTCTTCTGGAACAAATAACAGCTGCCTTTGCCTGTGTCTTTTTCCTCTAGAAATTCTAAAAAAAAAAAAGAATGAGAAAAAACCTTAACCTTCATTCTCAGTGATTGTGATTATTAAAGGCTATCAGAAGTTTCTGAGAAGGACAGAAGCTGTAAGCCTAAGGATATTTGCTGAAGGGGAGGCTTCACCTTGAAGTTATTTGTAATGGGAGAGTTAGTGGCAGAAATATCTGGTTTGGTTTAAGAAGGAAGAGAAAATACAGCAATACAGAAGCATACCCAGCCCCAGGTTCACAGACAGCCATTCTCTGGTTTGCACTGTGACATCTGCCTCCCTCCCACCCCACTGCCTGCCCTGCCTAGTCACTAGGAACCAGTGTTTTCCAAATCAAAAACAAAAGAAGTGGTCATGGTAGCACATTTACCAGAGCACATTAGGAAAGCGTTCTACAGAGCGTGTGTGTGTGTGTGTGTGTGTGTGTGTGTGTGTGAGAGGGAGAGAGAGAGAGAGAGAGAGAGAGAGAGAGAGAGAGAGAGAGAGAGGAGAATTGAGGATCTTACATTTTTACCACCATGTCCTTCTGCTCACCCTCACCCCAAATCCATTTTGATTTTTTAAAACTTTATTTATTTATTCACTGTGTATGCAGCATGTATGACTGCAGGCCAGAAGAGGGCACCAGATCTCATTACAGATGGTTGTGAGCCACCATGTGGTTGCTGGGAATTGAACTCAGGACCTCCGGAAGAACAGTCAGTGCTTGTAACCTCTGAGCCATCTCTCCAGCCCCCTCATTTTGATTTTTGAGACAAAGTCCCTCACTGTATACCCTGGATGTCTTGGAATTCACTATGCAAACCAGACTGTCCTCATTTGGAGTGGTCCTCTTGGCCTTTGTCTCACAAGAGCTAGGATTATAGGTGTACACAGCTGTGCCTGGTTTGTTTTTGAGTTGGAAACGCTGTAAAAAATTCTACCAAAGATGACCAAAGATCAAGAATACAGGAACTCAGAAAAAAAAATGGTAAACTAACAAAGAGATGGAATATGAATTGAGAAACCTTAGAAAAGAATTTGAAAAGGCAAAAATCCAGAAATTCACATGAATTAGAAAGGAGATAGCTTTGAAAAGCAGTAAAGAGATAAGCAGATAAAATAAGAGAAGCTGGGCTTGGTGGCACATTCTAGAACTGGGGATCCTTAGTTCCACATCCTTAGTTCCACGGTGAATTTAAGACCAGCTTGAGCTCTACCAGACCATGTCTCAGAAGGGAGAGGAGGGGAGCTAATGGAAGGAAGGGTAAATGATGGTCCTTGTCTATAACCCCAGTATGCATGTGATCTCCATTAGGTGATGAAGAAGGAAGATTGTAGATTTGAGGTTAGTCTGAGCTGTGAAGTATGAAAAAGAGATGTTCACACTTGTAAAAAAAGATGATCAGAAACTCTGGATATACTGTATACCCAGCACTGAGAAGCAGGATTTGAGGCCATCTTGGACAGCATACAAACCTGTCTCAAAAAGCAAAACAAAACAGATGGAAAATAAAACTGATAGGAACTGCTGTAGATCCAGTACTTAGAATTGGAACCTCTATTGAGAACCAAGAAAGTCCAACAAGATGAGTGGGGAGAGATGCAGCTGAAGAGAAGCTAACTGAAATGTATACATTAGAGACTATCTGTGCTGAGAAAACTGATCATCTTATAGCAGGTGGATAGCTACACCCTACAAATCTGCCCAAGTAATTTATAAGCTGTTGAAATCAGGCTGGCCTTCTGTAACACTGAATAATAGTAAAGCTACATTTATAACATACAGGAGGAGTAGGGTAGGAACTAAAGATTTCTCATGCCCAATCACATTATTCTTGAAGTAACACACGGAGCTCAAAGAACATTGTTCTTGTTTTTTTTTTTTGAGACAGTGTTTCTCTGTGTAGCTTTGGTGCCTGTCCAAGATCTCGCTCTGTAGACCAGGCTGGCCTCAAACTCACAGAGATTCTCCTGGCTCTGCCTCCCAAGTGCTGGGATTAAAGGCGTGCGCCACCACTGCTGGTCAAGAACACTTTTTTGTTTTTTGTTTGGTTGAGTTTTTGGAGACAGGATTTCTCTATGTAGCCCTAGCTGTCCTGGAACTCTCTCTGTAGACCAGGCTGATCTCAAATTCAGAGATCCATCCGCCTGCCTCTGCCTCCTGAGTGCTGGGATTAAAGGCGTGCGCCACTACGCCCAGCCAAGAACATGGTATGAACCCTTCTGCAGAAGCACAAGACAAACTTGAACTAACAGACATCCGGAAGGAACTTTGGTGGTAAGTATTGAATGTAGATACACTCCTAAGGACTCAGAAATACAGAGGCCGCAATGGCAGATCTAATCCTGAAGGTGACTAGTCTTGTCGGAACGTGATGTTGATGTGATGGAATGTTGATGTCATGGAAGTCAGTAAGACGGAAATGATAGAAATAGTAAAACACAGGCCTGTAATCCCAGCTACTCTGGGGTCTGGGGCAAGAGGATCACAAGTTCAAGGCTGCCTAGACAGACCACAGAGAAAGAAGGCAGAATATTCTCATTGCCTTATCAGAATAACTGATAACCAAAAAGATAAAGATCACAAATCAAGTAATAAACTCAGTCAGTGGAAGTATAAACATACAAAAGAAACATTAAAGATACCACAATTAAATGTTATTAAACCAGTGCATGGGTGGGGGAACATACTAGTTTTAACTTTGTCCTTAAGATGTAACTGTTGAATTGAGAAATATAGGTGAATTACGGAAATTAGTTAATCATGCGCCATATAAGATTATAACCTGGTGGGACTGCACATGACTAACTGTTATTTCCCTAATACATGGGCAGAACTAGTTTTGCCTGGAAAACATAACCTCAAAATATTTCTCTTGTTAAGACTAAGCCCACTGCCTGTTCTGTTTCAGTTTTTCAGCAAGGGGATTGAATTCAGGCCTTCCAGAATGCTAGGCAAGTGAGACAGTGAGCTAACCTTACATCAATCAAGCCCTTTAATTTTTTCTTTCTTATTAATGAGGCATGTAGGGGTCTTAAGACTCCTTGTTTTCCTCCTTGTACAGTTGCATGTAAATTTTCTTTCACTAGATTTTAATGGATTTTTGGTTCTTTCAATATTAAAGAAAACTTACATTTTTGCTCTGAAAGTTTCATTTAACAGTTCTGAGTCACCTAACTAGGATATTTCCTAAGAAATGTGTTATTAGGCAATTTTGGTCCATGACATCATGTGTCCTTCCATGTCCTCACAAAACAAGCCTTGAACAAATGAGAGGACACACTGTTTTTTTGGAATGGCAAAGTGACATCAAAGATAGCAGTTCTCATTGAGGAACTTTGTATAAATTAATTTTAAATAATAGACGTGCTATTTTCCACAGTATAAGAAGAAAATGAATTGAATGTTGTTTTTTCATAGGATCCACATGGATCATTGTATGCCTTTAATCCCAGCACTCAGGAGGCAGAGGCAGGTGAATCTCTGTGAGTTTGAGGCCAGCCTGGTCTACAGATTGAGATGAGATCCAGGACAGCCAGGACTACATAGAGTAACCCTGTCCTGAAAAACCAAAAACAACAAAAGATACACACACACACACACACACACACACACACACACACACACAAAGCCAAAAACATGGAATCATGTAGAATAAATACTCATGCATAAAATAAATTTTAAAAATTTAAAAATACATGGAAGGGTCTTATTATAATCTTTGTAAGGAAAAGCATTGAAGTGATCTGAGCTAGGTATAGTTGGCGGTAGAGTGCCTCTTTAGCCTGCACAAGATTCTGCTGCAGAATCAACAAACCAACCAACTCAATTAAGAAGTAATAAATTGACAAATGTGTACATAAAGTAAATACATTTTAAAAAATAAATAAAGAGCACTGCTCTTCCGGAGGATCTGGCTTCAGTTCCCAGCACCTACATGATGGCTGACAACCATCTGTAACTCCCACCCCAGGGGATCTGGTGCCCCCTTCTGGAGATGCCTCTGTGGGCAATGCATGCATGTGGTGGTCAGACACACATGCTGGCAAAACTCATACACATACATAACAAGTAATAAAGTACTAATATGGTTTACTCCATGAAGAAGTGCTCTTGCAGCTGAGGAGTTGACTCAGCATGTGAAGGTACTTGCTATGCAGATCTTGTGGCCTGAGTTTGATTCTCAGATCCCAGGTAAGGGGGAAAGGAGAGAATGGATTCCGCAGTTGTTGCTCCTTCACATGCTCCCCACCTTATCATTTGTATACACACACAATAATAATAAATTTAAAAACACGCACTATTTTTTTGAAAGCAACTATTGCAGTCCCAGCACTTAGGAGGCAGAGGCAGGAGAAACTGCAAGGCCAGGGTGGGTAGGAATCTTATTTCCAAAGGAAAAAAAACTAAAGGCAAACAGATGCCTATCTGAATGGGTAAGGAAGATGTGGTTTGTGTATTGTGTCATAATCAGCCTTCCAACTTTAAGAAGCATGGACACACCAAGAGTAAAGCTTGAAGGTACTGTGCTGACCAAGCCACTCACAGCTTGGCAGATACTGCTGAGCATCTTGGCATAGTAAGAGGCCACAATGGAAGGAGTGCTGGGAGCCCAGGCCAGCCTGTGTTTCATAGCAAGGTACAGTCTCCAAATTAAAAAAAAAAAAAAATAAAGACAGACATATTGGGCAGGGTTTACTTAACTGAGTAGAATGCTTGTCTAATGTGTTCAATTAGCTTATGATTGCATTTGTACCAGGTATCTCAATTAGTTACTCATAGAAAGTTGGGTTGTTCAGTATATATATATGGATTTTTAGCTAAAATATATTTGCATCATAAAACTTACAATTAAAAGTGAATGGACTGGATGGTGCATACCTTTAATCACAGCACTCGGGAGTCAGAGGCAGGCGCGGCTGTGAGAATTCAGGGCTAGCCTGGTCTACAGAGCTAGTTCTAGGATGACCAGGGCTACACAGAAAAACCCTGTTTTGAAAGAACAACAACAAAAAGTAAATAAATCATATTATAGTCATATACAGTGCATCTCCAGACAGTGGGTAATAACCAAATAGATAGTTCTTAGGAGCTTAATTTGTTTTTAAGTATATGAGAAGTTGCCAGCCTCATTCACAGAAAGAAAAAATGAAATTTACAATGTTAGAGTTTACTTAGGCCTAAACATAAAGGTCAGGTAACATGTCCTGCTGGCTGTGGTGGGAATGATGTGTACAATGTGATGTTGCATTACAGAATATTTGTTGCATTACGGAATATTCAGCCTTTAGAAGGCTGGCTTCAAATCCAGAGATCAGCCTTGTCTTTGCCTCCAGAGTGCTGAGGTTTAAGACATACACCATTGTGCCCAGCTTATGAGTCCTAATATTATATCCTGTATGAATTTTCTCAAGAGAACTCATCAGCAGGCAAGATTTTTCTGATGAATGAATTTCCTTTTTGAGACAGAGTCTCACTATGTGAACAAGATTGGCCTTAGACTCAGAGAAATATGGAATTATATTGTGGAATTACAGACTTGTACCACCATACCCATTCCACACAATATGTCTCTAAGGATAAAAATAAAATAACCTACTTAGTCATTTAGAAATATTTGCAACATAAATCCCAGCTATCTCTGAAGAGAAAAGATGTCATGAGAGTGCCCTTATACTTTATATGATGTCGTGTGCAAAATTTTTCATGGTACCAGAGACTTGATGTGCTTAAACCTTCCTACTAACATTAACAGCCAAGCATGGTGCCCTTTGCCTAGAATCTCAGTCATCAGGAGGCTGAGACAACTAGATTGAGTTTGAGGCTAGTTTAGGCTACAGAGTTGAGATTTTATTTCAGAAAAGATAAAGGGGAAAAAATTAAAGATCATTTTGTACTTTCCCTTTATTTTTCTTTGTGAAACGATAGAAAACCTTTCCTGAGGAAGACCATTTGCGAGCTCATAGTAAACGATATGCTGAGGCATAAAGTATGAGGAACGATGGAAAGAGACAGTAGGAAGTTTAAAAGGGTAGTTGTAGCAGGGTAGTAGACGCGCTCAGTCACAGTTAGTGTGCTAGCAGTGTGTGTTTAAGAGTTCTAGTGAGGCCTTTAAAAGAGTGACAGTTGCATGTTGGAGCTGGAGAGCCTGCAGAGGACCAGGGTTCGGGGCACAGCACCACACGTGATTTCCTGACCTCTGTAGACATCAGGCAAGTGTGTGGTGCGTAGATACACATGTAGGCAAAACACCCATACACATAAAATAAATCTTAAAGGCTGATCCTCATAAAGCAAAGGAACATGGATTGTAAAAAGATAAAAATGTAATGGACACATATATATCTTTGTTTCCTCCTGCAACACCTTAATATACTGAAACAATTTTGTAACTGCCTGAACTCAAAAACAGAAAGGAAAAGACACCCTCCCCCCCCCAAAAAAAAATCATTTTGCAAACCGAAAATTAAGCTGGTAACTGATTTAGTGTGTCCAGTAAAGTTGAAAGTGAGCTTGTAGGAAGCTACAAAGAGCAAGCCAAATCGTGTCAAAGAATCCCAGAAAGATGATTGAGAGGCACAAGTCCTTTGAAGTCTAGGTCTGCAGCAGGACTAAGACCTAGCGGAACCATAGTGAAGGCTGTCATAAAACCAGTTGGACATCCAGCTCCCTTCCTGGTTAGGCATACACCTGTTAAGGCAGAAAAGCTGGGGCCTGTTAGGGAAAAGATACAGATCGGGGTCTTCACACCTAAGATGGTAACTGAAGTGGGAAGTGTGTATATGAAAAGGTGAAAATCCTAATGCCTTAATGGTCGCCCAGTTAAATACTAGGTTTCTAGATTTGTCTTTGTTTGGTTTTTCAAGACAGAGTTTCTCTGTGTAGCTTTGTGCCTCTCCTGGATCTCACTCTGTAGACCAGGTTGGCCTCAAACTCACAGAGATCTGCCTGCCTCTGCCTCCCAAGTGCTGGGATTAAAGGTGTGTGCCACCACCGCCGGGCTTTAGATTTGTCTTTCAAAGATGACATGTCTTTCTACCATGACATTGAAAGAGGGAGGTTGAGCTGTCTAGAAACAAAGTGAGAGCTGTGAATATAGCTCAGTATTAGAACATTTGCCTGCCATACACACAGCCCGGAGTCGGTCTGCATCACCCTACAACATCCTCCCCGTAAACCCTAGGAAGGTGATAAATCTGCCAGTGTTTGTCCTGAAACTTCATCATGACCCTGTTGTATTACTCTGCAGTAGCACTGCCAAGCTTTTCTATGTCAAGACTGGTAATTATCTCCTAGTTATCAAGGTACCCCAGTAAAATTAAAGTGTTAATACAACAGCTGTCACCAAGCTCATCAAGTTAGATCCCCAGGTCCCACATAGGAGAAGGAGGGGATGACTTGCAGATTGTCCTCTGACCTTCACACACATGCTGTAGAATGAAGCACACAAATACAAAAACAGAAACGTATAAACAAAAGAACAATATTTTTTTAGAAACTATAGCAATAAACTTAGGTGTCTGCACGGCATACTTTCTATGAAAAGTAATGCTTTGAATCTGAAATTTCTCCTACAGGATTGTGTACTATTGGGGGCTCAGTTCTCAGCCTGTGGCACTATTTTGGAATACTGTGGAGCTTTTTGGAAGTTGAGACTGGGCTGTCTGAAGGTATAGCCCAGCCCTAATTTCCATCTGGCTTTTCTCAAAGACGTGACATGAGCAAGCATCTACCACGTTCTTTCTGTCACAGAGAGATTTCGTCCTAGCTTTCTTACCATTATGAGCTGTGTACCCTTTGAAGTCACAGCCCAAACAAATCTTTCCCCATAAGTTTTGTATGTTAGGGTTTTTTTGGTCACGGTAATGAGAAAATAAGTAATACACTGACTTCTCCACTAACACATTTATAGTAACATTGTTTAATAGTCTTGTGAATCACTATCCAACTTAACAGATACTTAATTTAATATCTGCTTCTGTATTTTTGTTTCTCTTATTATCAAGTATGTGTGTATTTATACATATATTTATTATTAAGGAACTGGCTCATGTAGTTATGTGGTCTGTGGCATTTAAAATCTGTGTATAGTCTAGCAGGCCTCAGACTCATGAAAGTTGATGGTACAGATGAAGGCTGGAGGCTGGAGATCTTTTTGTTCCATTCAAATCTTTTAGCTCCTGGGATGAGACCCACTCAGCACCTGTGGAGAGCTATTTATTTACTCAAGAGTTTGCTGGTTTCAATTTTCATCTTATCCCAAGACACTCTCCAAATTAATACATTGGCATCCAAGTTTATTTTCTTAAGACATACATAATGTCCGACTGTCCTGGAACTCACAAAAACTCACCTGCCTCTGCCTCCCGAGTGCTGGGATCAAAGGAATGTGCCACCACACCCAGCCATAATCTCATTAAAGATAACCCTCACATAAATCAATAGTGTGATTTTTGGGTTTTTTAAGACAGGGTTTCTCAGTGTATCATTGGAGCCTGTCCTGGAACTCACTCTGTAGCCCAGGCTGCCCTTGAACTCACAGAGATCTGCCTGTGCTGGGATTAAAGGCGTTAGCCGCCACTGCCACTGCGACCACCACCACCCGGCATGATTTTTCTTTTTAATTTTTAATTTTTTTTAAGTCAAGACATGTAAACAGGGTAGTGCACACTTTTAATCCCAGCACCAGGGGCAGCTGGATCTCTGAGGTCCAGGCCATACTGGTTTCATGACAGCCAGAGCTGCACAGAAGACCTTATTTCAGAACAAACAAACAAACAGAAACAGGGAATGAGCTATAGCCCAGTGGTAGTGTGCTTATTTTGCATGTCTTGAGTTCAGTCTATTCAGTTCCTTCCCAAAGGAACATATATGTTACACACACACACACACACACACACACACAAGAGAAAGAAATACTTCATTTCTGTAACTACTTAGATGATTATAGCTGCTGCTCATACCAGTTTGCTTTTGCTACTTATTCTGTATTCTCTTGGCTTTTAACAAGCACTAGGGGTAATTCTTTCTGATTTCTGAAGGATCTGGGCTATTTGTAGTCCCGATTAATTGGGCCATAGTTTTCTGTTGACTTTGATTATATGAACAGTGATACTGTGATATAACCTGGGGAATCTCCTACATGCCAGACATGCTCTTCCTTTTTCCCTTGTGAGTGAGTAATAACAGACCAATTTCCTCTCAGTAGTCCAGATAAAATACTCTGGTAGCCTAATAACTCCATTGCTTTTTGATTCAGATACATGAGTGTTTGAAATGGCCAGGTGGCAACTTTCATTTCAGTGGAATTATTTCATCTCCTGATGGAAGCTTGTCTTCCTTTGGAGCTAACTAAGATCTCCAGGCTGGAAGAGTATGTGCTCACGGTGACACAAAGCAACAGTGTTGTTAGTGTGTCACTAAAGGCAAAAGAAATACCACTCTCTGTTTCTCTCTTGATTCTTAGGCCTGTCAATTCTGACTACTGAAGAAACAGTATCATGTATTAAACACTGATGCAGGGAATACATAGTTGCTTGTAGGTCATCATCCCATCCCTACAAAGTATTAACCTAATAACCTTCAAAAGACTATTTTATTCTATGAAGCCAAGCTGTCTTAGGGTGGTATATTCAGTGAATTTCACAAGCATTTGCTGGGTTGTCTAAGGCAGATAAGATGCTGCTCTTCCATTATGAAAGTGTTCCAATGATATTCAGACTTGAGTGACCTTAACCTTCTGCTGTAGGGAGCTGCCATGTCAAGTCAAAGTATCGATCTCCACTGTTGACAGACTAGGCACTCAACAGTAGCCTTCCTTCTCCCCTCTAAGCCCAAGTATAACCTCCATGCTTCTACTTGCTTAGTGGACACTTTATTCGTGAGTCCATGGTCACTAACCGGGAAAGCCACCACTTGAATATTTATTAAAATCCTTCTCTCATTTTCGGTGGCATTTATCTACATGTTAACACAAATATCTTGGGGTTTGCCCACTTGGGTTTAGCTGCATAGCCCTCCCCCAGGTTTCTTCATCCCCAACTTTGAGTTGCATGTCTCCAAGTTGCTAGCCATTGACCGCTGCCCATGGATTGGTTGGTATATAATTGTGTATCTGGCTGTATCCTGGTGGCCCAGAATAGAGTTGCAGAGCTGTATCTATCCACCCAGAACTGATTTCTGTATATTATACAGAAACATCCTATAAAGTGAGCCCTCTCTTCCTCTGTCAGCTGATGAAGAGACTTCCCCCTGGGGTCACATGTGCAGGTGATGGCAGTGGCGGGGGTGATGGCGGGATTAAGGATCATCATGAGACATTTCATCTAAGTTGTTTGCATCTTAGGGCCTTGTTGGACACAATCCTAACAGTATCACTTCCATTGATGACAGAACCTTGCTCATCACCCACAGGCTGAGGAGAGTGTCAGCTCCCTCGCAAGTGGACTTACAGATGGTTGTGCCCTCCCTGCCCCCTGGGGACTGGGGGCTGAACTTGGGTGTCTGCAAGAGCAGCGAAGTTTTCCTAACCGCTGACCCATCTCTCCAAGTCCTGTTTTTAGCTTTTAAAATGACATGGTTTTTCGAGATAGGTTTTCTCTGTGAAACAGTCCTAGATGCCTGGAACTCAACAGAGATCCACCTGCCTGTCTCACAAGTGCTGGGATTAAAGGTCTGCACCACCACCGCCTCCCAGCCAACAGGTCTACTTGTTATTGAGCTAATTTAACAAGAGTTTGTTTTGGATTTTATTTCCTAGATTGAAACAGACTTCAGTGCAACACAAATCCTTGCATTTGAAACTGTTAAGTCTTTGAACCAATTGTTTTAGGTTTGTCATAGTTACTAATTAGGAGTCGTATGTCTGGTACTATGAAAATTGAGGTTTGGACTTGAATTGTTATTCTTTGCCCTGTAGATTAGGTTTTGATTTTCACTATTATTTTTTAGTTAGTCCACATTACTCCACTTTACTTAATTCCTTTAATAATGTGGGGTTTCATGTTATTACTCCTTGTTTTATATCATGAATGGTGGAACGCTTTCAAAATTAAAGGTGCTTTTGGATGTAAATTAAATTAAACTCAGTGTTTTAAACATAAGAAATATTTCATCCAGCAAGTTTTATTTCTGATTTTCCGCAGTTATGTCTTTGCCCTTGTCACTTGGTCAACCTGGCATCCTGGTTGGTCTTCCTCAAAGAGCTGCGATGATTACCTACTGTAGACAGTACAGCACTCGCCTGTTCTGTTTTGTTTTTCCCCCGAGACAGGGTTTCTCTGTGTAGCTTTGGTGCCTGTCCTAGATCTCACTCTGTAGACCAGGCTGGCCTCGAACTCACAGAGATCTGCCTGAGTCTGCCTCTGAGTGCTGGGATTAAAGGCGTGTGCCACCACCGCCTGGCACTCAATCTGTTTTTGATTCTGCTAGCAGGAATAAAAAGAGCACTGCTATCTTACAACCTTCCTTTTCCCTTCCAAAAAATAAACAAATGCTGCATAGGATCAGCTTGGGCTTGCCTACCCTGAAATAGATGTACATCTGCCATGGGAGGTGGGTGTGTGGAACCAGTTATAGTGGCTAGTCATGTTTTTACAGAGTCTGCAGGTGACTCAGGCTTAAAAATGGGGTGCGGACCCCTCATTTCCCATTGGAGCAAAGTGACTCTTTGTGACTGGTGTATCATATCTTTTTTAAGTCTTTTCTGACATGTCTTGGCTTTTTCATGGGGGGGGGGGGGCAGGACCACAAGTGGAGGTCAACAACAACTTCCTGCAGCTGCGTCTCTCATGCCACCTTTACGAGGCTCCTGGTGTCAAAGCTCCCATCTCCAGGCTTGTTCAGCAGTGTTTTAGCTACTGAGGACCCCAAGGCCCACGTTTTTAGATTAGTGTTGGTTAGAGTCCAGGGTAAAATGTTTAATTAAGGATAAGGATTGAAATCTTACATTCACAATTGTCATTTACATTTACTAGCCATCAATATGAAATAGTTAAATTGTAATGCCCTGGTTGTGATTTCTGGCAAGACTAACCAGTTGGAACAGTGGTTGGAGTTCTCTAAATTGTGTGGGGGTGGGTGGGTGGGGGTATGGGGGGTGTGGGGGTGTGTGCATACGTGTGGGTGTCGGTATGCACAAGTGCACATGTGCCATGTGCTTGTGGAGGTCAATTCTTCACCTTTACATGGGTCTCAGGGATCAGATTGAGATCTGAGTTTACCAGGCTTGTACAGCAAGTGCCTTTAGCTGCCTAGCCCTCTTGCTGCCCCAGAAAATACTGTAATTATTTGAAATGCAATACTCACATTCCATAACACTAAGAAACAGAAGTGATAAGACTTCTATGCAACCTAACGTAGTTTTAAATGCTGTGGACTTTATTTGGGGGAGGAGCACAAAGTTTCCCATTAAGTGTCTGTTTACTTTAAAAGTAGATGTAGATGTTTTGTTTCGTTGGTTTATTAGAGAAAAGATTCTGTACTGTTGGTGGACAGCTAGAAAAATTGACAGCATAATAGCAAGAAAAGGAGACTCCTAGCACTTAGGAAATGGGGAGTATCTAATGAGGCCCTCTCTTAAAACAACAGTACCACATGAAAACTTCTGTGTTTTATTATTCTAACTTACATTCTTCAGTTTTACTAGGATGGGTCCTGGCTCCCACCTCCTTCCTGCCTTTGGTTTCAGTTAATCATGAATTCATTTGTAGTAACCCAAAAGCAGTATTTTTAATGACATTTTGGCGCCATCTGCTGTTCCTTAATGTGATACTCCATTTACTTTGGTAAAGCTTATAAGTAGGAGGTTAAAATATGTTATTTGGTTTTGCTCAGATAAACACAAAATTGAATTTAAGAAGAGAACATGCTTTATCTGCCTTGATTTCTATATCCCGTCTGACATGACTGTGGACTTGAATAAAAATATTTTTATGCTCTTGCATCTGCTGGTTTTGCATGTTCAACCACTGCCTTTTAAGTTCCCTTTTTTGGTTGTTGTTTTGTTTTTTGTTTTTTGTTTTTTGAGACGGAGTTTCTCAGTGTATCCCTAGCTGTCCTGGAACTCAATCTATTGATCAGGCTGACCTTGAACTCAGAGATTCAACTGCCTCTGTTTCCCAAGTGCTAGGATTAAAGGCATGTGCCACCACCGCCTGCTTACATTTACTTCTTAACACCTTTCCCCCAACCCCCAAACAAGGTTTTTTCTTTTTTGCTTAATTTTTTTATTGATTTAATTATTTTTATTTTATGTGTGTTGTTTACAAGTATATATATGCACCATGTGCGTGCTTGGTGGCCACAGAGATCAGAAGAGATTCCCTGGAACTGGATTAACATGGTTGTGAACCACCATGTAGGTTCTGGGAATTGAACCCAGTAGTCTGCAAGAGCAGCAAGTCTCTTAACTTAGCTGAGTCAGCTCTCCAGACCTTTGAAACAGGATTTTCATTTAGCTCAGGCTAGTTTCCAGTCTAACTATGTAGCTGAGACTAGCCTTAACTCCTAATCATCCTTCCTTCTCTTCTGTGATATGCATATGCCTGTGTATAGCTTCTTTTATATAAATCATTTCTACTACAAATACAGCATCTTATTTTATATTCATAATCTTTTAACTGTCTTACATGATCTGGTTCCTTGTCTAGTGTAGCAATTTGTATATATGGGAATATAAATGACTAGTCAGGTATGTCTTTTCTTTCTCAACAGATGTCTCTTCGTGTCTGTATAAGTATAGATGCCTTCAGAGACTAGAGGAATCTGATCCTCCTCCAACTAGAAATACAGAGGTTGTGAGTAACTAGATGTGGATATTAGGAATGAACTCAGAACCTCTGCAAAAGCAGTACACACCCTTAACTGCTGTGCAGTTTCTACAAAGTCTGCATGTACTATTAGGTATGTAGATTTGTGCATAAAGACAGATGGCTACAAGTGGTAGCTTTTGAGTAATGTAGATCATTTGGCCATTCAGAGCTCATCCAGTCAGTTCTATGTTACTTTTAGATGTTGTCTATTGAGTTCTGCTGTGGTGATCAACTTAATTCCCATAAACGTTTTGGTTTATAGCTATAGATCCTGTCTTTAGTATAATGATGACATTCTCAATTCTTTTCATTGAAACACCGTCCTAGATAAGTTCTGCATTTGCATTGTACTGGCTAGTTTTGTGTTGACTTGACACAAGCTGGAGTCATCAGAGAAGAAGGAACCTGGGTTGAGGAAATGCTTCCACGAGATCCACCTGTAAAGCATTATCTCAATTAGTGATCAGTTGGGGAGGGCCCAGCCTATTGTGGTGGTGCTATCCCTGGGCTGGTGGTCCTGGGTTCTGTAAGAAAGCAGGCTGAGCAAGCCATGGGAAACACCTCCATGACCCCTATATCAGCTCCTGTCTCTAGGTTCTGACCCTGCTTGAGTTCCTGTTCTGACTTCTTCCAATGATGGACTATGATCTGGAAGTGTAAGCTAACTAAGCCTTGTCCTCCTCAACTTGCTTTTTGGTTATGCTATTTCATTGCAGCAATAGAAGCCCTAAGACAGGTATTTTGAAGGTTAAGAATGTCTATATTGGGGACTGGAGAGATGACTCAGGTTAAGAGCACCAGCTGCTCTTCTTCCAAAAGACCCGGGTTCAATTCCCAACACCCACATAGTAGCTCATAATTTTTTTTTTTTTTTCCTGAGACAGGGTTTCTCTGTGGCTTTGGAGCCTGTCATGAGATGTATTTTGTAATCATTATTTCTTCCCTGTAGAATTTTCCAAATATTAGATGGAGTGATTTTAAAAAATTTTTTTACCTGGGTTTGAAATAAATTTTGAATATATTTTGTAACTTTCAGTGTCTCATCTCAGTTATAATAACTGATACTGAATGTTGTCTTTATCAGGTACTGTTACCTGTCATCACAATAAATACTAATCTGGAAAACAACACATCTCCACTTTTTAAAATTTAAGATTATTTGTGGTGTGTGATGTATGTGAGTGAGTAAGTGTGTGCAGATGGTCAGGACATCTTTCAGTAGTTCTTCTATCATGGGCTCTGGGCATTAAATTTGGGTTGTCGGCCTTGTACAGTGAGTACTTTCACCTACTGAGCTGTCTTGCTGGCCTGCTTACTTATCTCCATTTTGTAGATGAACTGAAAGTCAGTAAGGAAGTTGAAGTTTAAAAGTGAGAAACTGAGGCCAGGGAGGTGCCTCGGTTGGCTAAAGTACTTTACCATGTAAGCATGAAGACCTAAGTTCAGATCTTCAGTAGCAATACCATTCAACTAGGCCCAGCAGCATATATCTGTAAGCCTAGTATTGGAGAGGCAGAGATGGGACCCCAAGGCTTGCTGGCCAGCCAGTCTAGCTAGCCAGTGAGCTTCAAGGTCAATGAGGAACACTGTCAAACATTTTTTAAAAATAATTTAGGAAAGAGTAGAGAAGCCATTCCATATATCCTATATATGTACACACACACACACGCACACACATGCACACACGCACACGCGCACACACACGCGCACACACGCGCACACACGCGCGCGCACACACACGCACACGGCACTTTCTGAATAGAACAGGGCTAACACTGAATGCTAAACAAAGCCAGTCTTTCTGGAACTCTTGTATCTTTTACTAAATGAAAATATCTAAGGAACTACCTCTTTAGAAAATGATTAAAAGGTGTGTGTCCCACTGCATTGTGTTTTCTACAAGCCTCTAAAATACTGGTAACAAGTATACGTAATTGTACTAGTACAAACAATTTGCATTTAGATAGTGCCTTAGTAATATAAGCTGTAAAACCTCAGCCGGTCACAAACTGATTCCCCTCCGCCTTAGCCATCTGAGTGCTGAAGAGTGTGGCCTTGTGCTCCCATGGCTGGCTTGCTAGGTGATCCTGGTGTTTTGGTTTTCGCTTTGTGTCGTTTGTAGAAACATTACTAGACATTGTTCTGTAGTTACAGTTTACTCTAATACCATGGAAAGAAGAACTGATAAAGCCTTCTTCCACATAAAGTAGGTTGTCTTAGTGACATTCACAAAGCCGAGGTGATATTTTTCTGTGTACTACCTGTGTGTGTGCCTGGTCTCAAGGAAGGCAATAGGAGGATCTGGAGTTACAGGTGCTTGTGAGCTGCAGTGTGGGTGCTGGGAATCAAATCTGGGTCCCCTGCAAGAACAAGTGCTCTGAACTGCTGAGCCCTCTTTCCAGCCTGAGGTAAATAGTAAATGCTTGGAGCTAGACAGATGGCTCAGCGCTCAAGAGCATTTCTTGTTCATGAGGAGGGTCTGAGTTCTGTTCCTAGCAACCACATCCTTCATAACCCTGTGTACCTCCAATTTCAGGGGCTCACCAACGTTTTCTGACCTCATTGGGTAGTGTACATACCAAACACCCACACATACACTTAATAAATCTTTAAAACAATGAAAGAAACGGCCTTAGTCTCATCTTCTTGCTCTTCCTACTTTGCTGCTCTTGGTTATTCTTTCTCCAGTAAATACAAACCCATAAAAGATCATTTCTAGGAATTTCTAAACTTAATGTGGAAATAAAATTAGGCACAGGCTAGATGTTTTCCCCTTAAGCTGTATGTTAAGATTGAGCTCATTAGTTTGGAGCAATGGTCATTCTGATGATAAATTTGATACTTAGTCACATCAGCTTCCACACAGCTCTAACACTGCTTTTAATTACCTTGTTAACTAGTTAATATTGAACTTGGGGAGAATTAAAATGTACACAAGTTGCTGGACATGGTGGTTTGCACCTTTAATCTCAGCACTAAGGAAGCAGAGACAGGAGGAACTTTGTGAGTTCAAGGCTAGCCTTGGCTACATAGTGAGTTCCAGGCCAGCCTAGGCTACATAATGAGACATTGTCTCAAAACAACCTTAGAAAGTCACTAACTTTCAAAATAACTTCTTGTTCAAAAGAATAGGAATGCATTTATGAATGTTGACAGGTGGGTATGATGAAGATTCAAAACTGAATGAACAGTATGAAAGGAGAAGGAACCTCTTTTGAAGGAAAGAATTTTTAGGCTTGCAGGATGGCTTGGCAGGTTAAAATGCTTACCACAGAAGGAAGCCTGATAGTTTGAGGTCAGTCCCAGGCATCCACATTAAGAAGGAGGGAACCAATTCCCAAAAGTTTTCCTCTGACTTCCACACATGACATGCATTTATACCTGCATTCACATAGACACACACTAATAAATAAAAATAAATTCAGGAATTTTTATGATGCTCATTTTACAAAGATAAGGGGCTGTTTTGCACTCTTCTCCTCAAAGCCTAAGAAAAATGTCTTGAGAACACAGGTTGTGGTACGTAACAGGGAAGAGCTAAGTGTTCCCAAGGAAATATAAACTCGGATTAGTAGTTGTCAAAAATGGAGAGATTTTATTTTTCACTTTAAAGCTATAAAATTTAATCAGTTCTGGAACAGATTTTCTTTATGGACACTATCAGTAATTTTGACATAAAAATAATAAGACTAGTCCATTGAGCAAAAATATTCTGTATTACTTACAGTGCAGTTTTCTCATGAATTGGATGACACATCATCTGTGAAACCTGGTCTGTGCTTTCTGATGCAGGCATGCAGCAGTCTCTTTTGGTAGCCCGCACTTGTCGGTCGTGGGTCTGGCCCCTGTTTCACTGTAGCTAGCAGCAGGCTGGCCCAGCCGTTCCTCCTTTCACTCGTTCCGCAAAGGCGTGGTGACCATGCTTCATGCTGTGCACTTCACCACAGAACGTTGTAAACTTCTGCAGTAGAGATGAGTCCTCACTGGGTTTCTGATATTCATAACAGCAAAGATTGGGCGTCTCTAAGTAGGTAGAAAATAGCCAAAGTGATTGATCTTTTTGAGTAGCCTAAGTATGTGTGTTTTTAACTTTTTTTTTTAAAGAAGGATTAAGCTAATCCCTACAGTTATGTGATGGTGAAATTTAATAGACACATGTACCTGTTTATGTAACTAAATATATTACTGCAGGGGATCATGTAGCATTGTACCAAATGGTTAAATTTTAAAAATTTGTAGTCTAAGTATAGCTAGGATCTGATCACATTGTACGGCAGGTCAAGCTTTTTAAAACAAATTTAACATACTTATTTTTTGATTCTCTATCTTAAAATACCTCTGCTTTAGGTAAAAATAGTTAAATTAAAGAATATTTAAAGTAAGTGTTCTCTTGATTTCAGTGTGTCATGGATAGTTTTAAATTGGGAAAAAGCAGCAGTGTTTCCCAGCCGTGTTAGAAACAGTTGTCAAGTGGTAGTGCTTTGCACTGTAAGGCTCGGAGCTGTTTCTAAACACACGGTTGTTAGCAGCACAGCCTCCAGTGCAGCCCGTCCAGCCTGCTCTTTGTAAGTCGTCTTTGTGTGTGGAGGGGTGGCTTCTATATATTAATCTCCATAGACTACATTCTGCAAACCTTTGAGATGGTCACAAATATATGTAAAAATCAAGATGTTCTAGCCTCAGGCTGGATGGATACCAGATTGTTATTTGCATCCTAATACATTTTCATTGCTACTTAATTATCAAGTTGTTAAATATTTACTTTTAAATTAAGAAACCTGTTTATTTTCTGAGGGCCTTCCTTATCCTAGTGGTTCCAATTCATATGGAAAATTCTAGAATACACACACACACACACACACACACACACACACACACACACATAGGATTTGAAGAAAAGTCTAGAAATGTAAAAATAAATTTTGATTACATATGTGTGTGTGTGTATATATATATATGTGTGTGTGTTATGTATGTATATGTAGCTTTCTGTTGAATTGCATAGTAACTTTTTGTTGCTATTCTTACTTTTGAGATTACATGTATGTCTAAGTGCAGGGTTACCTAGCAAAGCCCCAATTGAATTAGTCTCTCAGTATTTGGTAGCTACCATGACCATTGGCTTTATATATTGTTTTTCTTATTTATATAATAAATCTTATTTTATCTATTCTTGTATGCAGAATAGATCTGTCTTGGGGAATGCTTCTATAATTTTAGGAAGGAACAAAAAATAATGTTTAAAAAAATGTAAATCTGGAGAAACGAAAAGTTAAGTCAGTTCCTATCTGTTCATTCTTCAGTAAAGATCATTATAGTTCTCTGGCAGGGCGGTGGTGCACGCCTGTAGTCCCAGCACTTGGGAGGCAGAAGCAGGTGGATCTCTGTGAGTTCGAGGCCAGCCTGGTCTACAGAGTGAGATCCAGGAAAGATGCAAAGCTACACAGAGAAACCCAGTCTCGGAAAAACAAACAAACAAACAAACAAAAAAGATCATTATAGTTCTCATTGGTTGTGGAAATTAAGTATTCTCTATGGAGAGGAATCAACATTTACTGAGTCTTTATAGGTGCTAAGATGAAACAGTGAA
The DNA here is from genome assembly GCF_903995425.1 of Onychomys torridus. NCBI lineage: Eukaryota > Metazoa > Chordata > Mammalia > Rodentia > Cricetidae > Onychomys > Onychomys torridus. Next base: position 16,053,600 of record NC_050463.1, read on the forward strand.
GGTGTAACCCTCAGAGGTTATAATTTTGCTAAAATATGATACAGCAAAGGTAAAAATAATTAAGGCAATGGTCTTAGTCACTGTTCTATTGCTGTGAAGAGAAACAGCACCAGGGCAACTTGTTTGTTTTTGGTTGTTTGGTTTTTTGGTGGTTTTGTTTTGTTTTCAAGACAGGGTTTCTCTATGGATCCCTAGCTGTTCTGGAACTCACTCTGCAGACCAGGCTGACCTCAAGCTCAAAGATCTGCCTGCCTCTGCCTCCCCAGTGCTGGGATTAAAGACTCACCACCACACCTGGTTCCAAGGCAGCTCTTAGGAAAGAAAGCATTTAATTGGGGGTTTGCTTATGGTTTCAGAGGTTTAGCCAGTTATCATCATGGTGGGGAGCATGATGTCATGCAGATATGATACTGGAGAAGCAGCTAGGAGCTGCATCCTGATCTGCAAGCAGAGTGAGAGATGCACTGGGCCTGGCTTTTGAACTCTCAAAGCCCACCCTGTGACACACTCCTCCAAGAAGGCCCACCTCCTAACCCTTCTAATCCTATCAAAGAGTTCCTCTCCCTGGGGACTAAGCAGTCAAATATAGGAGCCTCTGGTGGTGATCTTATTCAAACCACCGCAGCAACTATACCATAGTAAGGAAGATGTACATGTTCCTTCAAAGACAAAACAAAGAGACGCTGGTGGCTAGAAAACAAAGTTGATACTATAGCTGAAGTTTTCCTGTATCCCTCCCAGTCCTGCAGCCGCTCAGACCAGTTCAATACACAGAGGCTTAACATCAGTTACAAATGGATGGCCATGGCTCAAGCTTCTTGCTAGCTAGCTCTTACATCTTAAATTAACCTGTTTCTATTCATCTATAAGTTGCCACGCAGCCATGGCTTAACAGATATTTTCACATTTTGTTTCTCCTGCCGGTGGCTGGCAGTGTCTCCTTCCTCTTCTTTGTCTTCCCACTAACTCTCTTGGATTTTCCCACCTGGCTCCATCCTGCCCTGCCATAGGCCAATGCAGCTTTAATTATCAACCAATTAGAGCATCACATATTCACAGCATACAGAAAGATAGCCCACAGTATGATACTGTATTTTGAGTCTTCAGAACATTACTCTGAAGCATGACTAAACTAGGCTGATAGAAATACCAGTCCAGTGTGTGCATAGACTGCAAACGTAGCAGAGAGACATCACAGAACTGTAGCTGAACCCCAAGGAAGGAGGAGGGGAGTCACGGGTGCTGGAAATGAGAGGACCCTAAGGCAAGAGTGGGAGATAGTGCTGTGGTACGGTAGCACAGGGTCTTGTGTGGTCCTGGCTGTCATATGGGACTCAGGTAGAACTCTAGTACACACATACTTGTTGCTCTTCAAGAGAACCTGGGTTCATTTCCAAGCTCACAGCCATTTCCAGTTCCATGGTATCCAAAGCCCTCTTCTGACTTCCATAGGCACCAGACATGCACGTGGTGCACATAAATTTATGCAAGTGAAACATTTCATACACATAAAAAATGAGTATTTTTAAGTGTGACATTGGGACTTTTTAAAACAGCTTGCACAGACCCAGATATTTGGCTTAGAAGTTGAAAACATCCCTAACTGTTCATAGTGACTAGAAAAAGAACCTACTAGGCCAACACTCAAGAACAAACTCAATGATAGAACTTAAAGATAATATAAAACATGTATAAAGTAATTAGGAGGGGTGAGATGGTAAAGGACTTGGTGCACAAGCCTGACATGGGTTCAGGAATTCATGGTGGATGGAATAACTCCTGAAAGTTGGCCTGTGAATTCACATACAATAAAAAACAAAATGAAACAAAAAATAAGTATTCTAAGAGATTAAAGGAAATAAAGCATGATGAAAGTTTTAACAGACCAGTGTGAAAAGGTAAGCCAAATCAACTTTCAAAAATTTAGGTTGATAGTGCATGCCTTTAACCATAGGGAGAAATGGGTGGGAGGGTCATCCCAAGTTTGAGGCCAACCTGGTCTACATCACTAGTTCCAAGGATATGTGACTATATAACACAACCCTGTTTCAGAAAGGGTGGTGGTATTGCCTAAAACAATGCTTATATTAGGATGCTTGTCTATATTTTTAATGAAAAGAATAAAGAGAGCTATCACATAATTCACCAGGAATTAGTAATCTTGATCTGTATCCAGTTAACATCTTGGAGTATATAAAACAAAGATGTATAGGTTAAATAGCCTACCTAGTAATGCAGTGGGAGATTTTAGCATATTTCTTTCTGAAGCCAGTAGATAACCATACTAGTTCTACTCACAAGAAAGGACAGACAGACTGTTTGAACATCATATTAATAACTTGCTTTTTAGAGATTTTAAAATTGTGTTGTAAAATGTAACTATATTGTACTCTAAAATGCAGGCTCTAGGGGCTGGAGATAGACCTCAATTGGTAGAGTTCCTGCCTGATATGTATCAAAGCTTGTTTAAAAGACAAAAGACTATACATGTTCTTTTAGACACAGATAAACTAACCACATTAAAGCACAGAAGAAGGGGCTCCACACATACCTAGTAAGTCACATGCTGTATTTTCTGACTCCAGTGGAAAACTTGGTTTTCCGAGTTTTATTTGAAAATGGTTTTAAAAGAACACTTTGGGCAGTGGTGGCACACACCTTTAATCCCAGTACTCAGGAAGCAGGGGCAGGAGGAGGATCTCTGTGTTCAAGGTCAGCCTGATCTACAAAGTGAGTTCCAAGACAGCTAGGACCACAAAAACCCTGTCTTGAAAAACAGAAACAAAAACAACAGAAACCACATCTGTATCCCAGAGAAGCCTCAAACTCTTGATCTTCTAGCTTTAGCCTTCTGCATGCTGAGGTAATAAGCATGTGCCTGATACCCAGCTAAAAACAACGTTTAAGTGAAATAATAACAGCTAAGCTTTCAGATCATTTTGATGCTCTTTCCCAGGCTTCTATTCTTCCTGGAGGAAATATAAAGTCTGGTTTCTCTTTTACTTATACTAGGGATGATTGATGTTCAATGGCTAAGTCTGTTAACATTAAGAAATTGCAAAGTAGTGATTCTGCAGTTTTATTATTTTCTTCTGGAGTGTGTGTCTGTAGGGGAGCCATTTTTTGTCTGTTGGTCATTTGATGGTTCAGGTTAAGCCAGGAAGTACGAGTTTTTTATTTTATGAATTTGAGTATTTTGTCTGCATGTCTGTCTATGCACCACATGCATGCCTAGTGCCTGAAAAAGCCAGAAGGTTCCAGCCAGATCACCTGAAACTGGAGTTGTTAACCCTGTGTACATGCTAGGAATTGAACCTGAGTCATCTGGAAGAGCAGCCAGTGCTCTTAACCACTGAACCATCTCTCCAGTCACATCTTTTCTTTAGCCAATAAGAGCCTCTTCAGGTTGACTCCCTGTCTCATGGAGAGTATGTTTGTTCCCTGAACGAGTTCCACATGTACAGGGTTTATGTTGGTTTGTTTCTTTTTCAGTGTTTTGTCTGAGTTTTGCAATTTGGGCCTTGTACATAATAATTGACACTCTTACTAAGCTACAATCTCCAGCCCTGATGTTTGTTGTTTTTTGTTTTGAGTTTGTATTTGTTTTTGTTTTTTTCAAACAGGGTTTCTTTGTGTAGCCCTAGCTATCTTGGAACTCACTCTTTTATACCAGGCTGGCCTTGAGTTCACAGAGATCTGCCTGCCTCTGCCCCCTCTCCTGCGAGTGCTGGCAGCCCTGATGTGTATGCCACCCTGTATAGTGGGGTAGTGCTTCATCACACTGTGTAGCATCCATCGTGAGCTGTCTGACAGTGGGCATTCTGGCTGCTGCCCATGACGACAGCTGCAGGGTCAGCTGTCAGAAATGGATAGCTAAGTTACACTTGCCACACTGCCTTCGGAAAGCAGTGAAGAGGCTTTCCTCTTAGCCTTGATGGCTCTAGTATGCAAATTGTCCTTTGTGTAATGTGGTAGATAAACAAAAATTATCAACCAGATGGTGGCAGAAGCACACGCCTTTAGGCAGAAAGGCAGGTGGATCTCTGAGTTCAAGGCCAGCCTGGTCTACAGAGTGAGTTCTAGGACAGCCTGGACTACACAGAGAAACCCTGTCTTGAAATCCTGTCTGTATGTGTGTGTATGTTATATTTATTCATTTATCTTACTTTTTTTTGTTTGTTTGTTTTTCGAGACAGGGTTTCTCTGTGTAGTTTTGGTGCCTGTCCTGGATCTCACTCTGTAGCCCAGGCTGGCCTCGAACTCACAGAGATCCGCCTGCCTCTGCCTCCACCGCCCATCTCTTACTGTTGTTTTTATTTGTACTTCCTTAATTGAGAACTGTCTTGTCTCTATCTTATGTACCACCATAAATCATGTGTGGATTTGTGAACAGACCGCCCCTTTGTAATGTATTGTAGTCATTTTTTCCCTGTCTATCTTCTTTTGGCTTGTTTGGGTTGAAATTTTTAAGATTTTTTTTTTAATCCAAACTTAGAGAATGAGCTTTAGAGAGGTCCCCAGTCCTTTAAATGTTAAATCACCTTTTTATACCCTACTTCGTGAGTATCTGTGTCCTACAAACAAGACTCTTTAAAGAACCATGGAGTTAACATGGGTACATCCTGTTTCCAATCTCGAAGTTTCCAGGTTTCAGTAATTGGTGGGCTTGGGGAGGTAGTGTTCTTCCGCACAAGAGCCACGGGTTGTGTTTACTTGTCCTATCTCTTCCTACAGAACAACTTTTTTGCTCTGTTTTAACAGAGACCATTTTACTTCATAGAACAAATTTGGGCTTGTTTGATTCTTCATAATGACTTCCTGTTACACATCTTTGTAAGGGATATCATAGAAAATCTGTTAGATGCTATTGGGTGGGGCAGTTTCAGTTTGTCTTCTTAATGCTGTTAACTCTAGCTCTTAACACAGTTGACATCCTGTTTCACTCCTTAGTCTCTAGGGAAATAACTTTGAAGTACTTGTCATACTTTTCAGCGTATTTATATCAGTGTTCTTTTATGGATTGTACCTTTGCCTTGGTTACTACTTTCGATGCTCCAGCTTAATCTTGCCTTTTCAAGCTCACTTTCACCTTATTGTATATGATCTCATCATTCTCAAGTACTTTCGTTCTGCCGCAAGATATTCTAGGCTTATTTTGTACTTTTCCTGCCTGAGCCCTGGGATCTATCATTTTTCCAACAAGTATGAAAACTTCCTTTTATTAAAAATGTTATTCAGAAGCAAGATCCAAATATTAGTCATGCTCATTACTTTGAGAAGCTTCGTATTCTCAGATGTGGAGAGAGTTAAGGATGATAAGCACCTTTTCCATGAACATCTAAATATTTACATCTGTATTTCTATATCTGTGGTTGAAAATCATGAGTTCACACTTTATACCTTTAATTCCAGTCTCAACATCAAAGGGCTTACCAGGGCTTTCTGTTTTTATATTTATAGCTGTTTTCTTTAACAGAAATATGGCTTCCATTATCCTGTGTATTTATTTGGCCATCATGTCACTCTGTTGTTACATGTAATCCATCTCTGCCATCACCTCCGCTATGTGAGACTCAGCCTCTCCCTTCCCCTCCCCGGCAGATTTCTTTCATGTTCCTAATCTCTAGCATCAGATCTCAGACCACCCTCTGTGGGTATTCTTCCCACCTAGTTGTGTCTAGTACACAGTATTGACCTGCCTCTCTTCAGAGGTGACACCTCCCATCTCTGCTTTGCGATGGCACCCCTTGCCAGTCTGCTGACCTGTTTCACTGTTCTGTCCTGCTCCTCTCCTTGACTAGGTATCTCTCCACTTCTTTCCCTTTCTTCTTCAGTGTGTTCCAAGCTTATAAGACGTCTAACATCTGTCAGATAGTCATCCAGTTGGCTGGAATTTCACATAAAAATTGGATTGCTCCTTTCTCTTGCCAAAGTTGACATTTTTATTCAAAAGATGAGTATCATTTTTCTTTTATCTTTTACAGATGATGTTCCTGCAGATATGGTTGCAGAAGAATCAGGTCCTGGTGCACAAAATAGTCCATACCAACTTCGTAGAAAAACTCTTCTGCCAAAAAGAACAGCGTGTCCTACCAAGAGCAGTATGGAGGTCAGTTCACTGTGATTGTTTTGTAATGAGAGAATTGGGGGGAAGCACAGCTTTTGAGAGGTAATTGTATACTGTAGAACTGTTTGATTGATACATTTTCTCTCTGGTTTTGAAGGGTGCCTCAACTTCAACTACAGAAAACTTTGGCCATCGAGCAAAGCGTGCAAGAGTATCTGGGAAGTCACAAGATCTGTCAGGTATTTTGAATGGAAAGCTAGGGAGTAAGAAACAGTGGGTTTTAAAAACTTACATTTGAGACCACAAGTCATAAACCCAAGCTACTTAGGAGGCTAATAAGGGCATGTGTGGTGTTAGAGGGTTGGAAAATTAAGTGCCTGCCTAAGTTAGTGAGTTCAAGGCCAGCCTAGGAAACTTTTCAAGATTATTGCCTTTAACATAAAACAAAAACCTCTGTGTGTGTGTGTGTGTGTGTGTGTGTGTGTGTGTGTGTGTGTGTGTGTACATATATGTAAGATAAAAGGAAAATATAACTCATCAAAACATACAAGCTATTTGTTAGATAAAGTAGTCTTTAATGAGGAAGTCATTGCTTGATAATGAATTGTTTACATTTTGTTTGTTAATCTCTTTTTAGCAGCACCTGCTGAACAGTATCTTCAGGAGAAACTGCCAGATGAAGTAGTTTTAAAAATCTTCTCTTATTTGCTGGAACAGGATCTTTGCAGAGCCGCTTGTGTGTGTAAACGCTTCAGTGAACTTGCTAATGATCCAATTTTGTGGTAAGTGAACACCTTGTTATCTTGAAATATAGTATGTGTATGCAAGTGTAAGTTTCTAGTGACAGCTAAGTAGTTAAAATTAAAATGTTTGCAAATTCTGTTACCTGAATATCATAAATGTGGAGGACTTGTCAATCCAAGAAATATTTATAGACCAGTAAACGAAATTGTTTCTGTTATTTACAAGTTGATAACAGTTGAGTGATTTGGGAAGAAACGTTTTATTTGTGGGTTCTGGTGGGGTGTTGAAGACTGAATCTTGTGTAGCTGAGGCTGCCCTTGAACTCCTGGCCCTCCTGGTCCAGCCTGGGATGCAGGTATATGCCACCACACCTAACTCATTTCACTTTACCTTTTTTTCCTTTAATGAAGCAGTTAGGGCTTAACAAAGATATTTTGGTATAGACTTAAGTACCAGGGTCAGGAAAGATGCTCACATAAATCTGCCTGCCTGTTTCCTGGGTGCTGGGATTAAAGGTATGTGCTACCACTGCCTGGCCAACCTGGTCTACAGAGCGAGTTCTAGGACAGCCAAGGCTACACAGAGAAACCCTGTCTCCAAACACACACACACACACACACACACACACACACACACACACACACAGACAGAGAGAGAGAGAGAGAGAGAGAGAGAGAGAGAGAGAGAGAGAGAGAGAAGCTCAGAAGACATAAAGACATACCTACATACCTAAGCGTTGGTACAGGCTCCTCAATGAAGTGTTACCTGGTTTTTGAAAGCAGGGCTAGTTGTGCTGGTGGCACACACCTTTATCCCAGCAGAGGCAGGCAGAGTTCAAGGCCAGTTTGGCCTACAAATAGAATTCCAGGCCAGCAAAAGAGAAAAAGTCAGCTGGGGTGATGGTGGCGCACGCTTTTTATTCCAGCACTCAGGAAGCAGAGGCAGGTGGATCTCTGTAAGTTTGAGGCCAACCTGGTCTACAGAGTGAGTTCCAGGACAGCCAGGGCTACACAGGAAAACTGTCTCAAAAACTGAAACTAGGGAAAAATCTAAGTGTAATTTAAAATAATTCCTTAAATCTCATAGTTGAGAGAGATTGATTGAGAATGTATGTGTGTGTTACACATACCTGAAAATGATTATATTCATAAACTTTGAATACACATTCCCTTTGCCCCAGTCATTCTATCTATGAAAATGTTTTCACTTTTGCACACTTTTTCCTAACAACATGTAGTTAATGAGTAGGAAACTGGAGGTCATTTCCTTCCAGCAGTAAGGAAATGAGGTAAGGGCTACAATGCTCACTCCCCTCTCAGAGGACCTGGTTGGGTTCCAGCACCACTCTGGTGCACACACAAAACTCATGCAAGTAAGTGACTCTGACTTCAGAAAAAAGCCAGGTGTTGTGCACCCCTATAATTTTAGCATGTGGGTGGTAGAGGCAAGAGACTCAGTTCCGTAGCTGCCTAGGAAATGTGAGCTTACATGGGACTCTGTCCAAAAGAAAGAAGGAAAAACCAAAGGAAACGACATGAAACAAAAAGTGAACTGAGCAGGGCTAGGCTTGTTACCCTGAGCTGCTGCTGAGCCGGCTCGGACGGGAAGACACTTACCACCAAGCCACACCGCTGCATTTGCTCTCCAGAACCCACGTGGTGGAAGGAGGGAGACTGCTTCCACAATTGTCTTTGACCTCCACGTGTACATGGCATGTAGGCTGGATCTTTTTGGTGTTTTGAGACTGAATTTCCCTGTGTAGCAGCTTTGCCTGTCCTGGATCTCACTCTGTAGACCAGGCTGGCCTCGAACTCACACAGATCTGCCTGCCTCTGCCTCCTGAGTTCTGGAATCAAAGGTGTATGTGACCACTACCTGCTTTTTTTAATTAATTTTTTTAATTAATAATTAATAATTTTTTAAATTATACTTTGTCAGCTAGGTGTAGTGGCACATGCTTTAAATCCCAGCACTTGGGAGGCAGAGGCAGGTGGACCTTTTGTTCAGGCCAGCCTGCTCTACAGAGTGAGTTCCAGGACAGCCAGAGCTACATAGTAGACCCTGTCTTAAAGGGGGAAAAAATAAAAGGTGGTCCCAGCTACTCAGAAGGGTAAGAAGGCAGGAGGTTCCTTGAGCTCAGGAGTTTGGAGCCAGCCTGGACCACACAGAAGCCCTGCACCACCAGTACCATCTTAGAAACTAATCAGTTAATTGATTTCTATATTTTGCTATTTAAGTCATCTGTCCGTATTGAAACTTTGGTCATTCAGATAACATTTAATATTTTATTAATCTAGAGAGTATTTTTATAAAGAAATCTTTAATTCCTTTTTTCCCTTCAGGAAACGATTATATATGGAAGTATTTGAATATACCCGCCCTATGATGCATCCTGAACCTGGTAAATTCTACCAGATTAATCCAGAAGAATACGAACATCCAAATCCATGGAAAGAGAGTTTTCAGCAGTTGGTATGAAATACAGAAAATACAGATTTATGTTATGTATCTGTAAATACACTTATTTATAAAAATTAAATAAATCAGGTTGGGGATTTAGCTCAGTGGTAGAGCGCTTGCCTAGCAAGTGCAAGGCCCTGGGCTCGATCCTCAGCTCAAAAAAAAAAAAAAGTTAAATAAATCCAGAACTAGAGAGATGGTTCAGGGGTTAGAGCATGCACTACTTTTCTAAAGGACCTGAGTTTGAATCCTAGCATCCACATAGGCAGCTCACAGCCTCCTGTAACTGCAGCTCCAGGGGATCTGGTGCCCTCTTCTGGACTGCTGAGCCAACTGCACTCACATACACATACCCACACACAACTATACATTAGAGCTTTTAATTAAATAAATACATGTATTCAAGAATAGATTATAAACTGGACACAGTGGTGCATGAACACACCTGAAATCCCAGTGCTCAGGATGCTGAGGCAGGAAGATCCTAAATTGAAGGGCAGCCTCTGTCACATAGTAAAACTGTCTCAAAGGGAAGAAAACAGCAGAAGCATCAGTAGCATAAACAGTTATGACTTCAATGGATCTGCTTACATTTGTACATAGATTAGTAAGTTTTAGTCATTTTAAAATTCCATATAAGACCTTACTTTTCTTGTTTTTTTAACTGAGGTCTTGCTGTGTTGTCCTGGCTGGCCTAGAACTCTCAAAGATCCACCTGTCTCTACCTCAACTTGTGCTGGGATTAAAAGTATACGCTACACCACACCCTTCATATTTCAATTTTCTTATAGTCCATTCTGAGTGGTTCCCAGCTAGGGGTGATTGCTTTCTCAGATGTCAGGGAACATGTGGCAGTCTTGAGATGTTTTGTCAGAGCATAAGAGGGCACCTTTGGTATCAAGTGTGGTAGAGATTTCATATGCTACTAAACAGCCTCTGCTTCAGGGGACAACTCTCATCTCAAAGAATTCTGTAGCTCCAAATAATAGTGGCGAAATTGAAAGTTGGCCTATCTTACTAGGTAGTAATGAATAGCTTCTTCATTCTACTGTATGACTGAAAATTAGTTGGGATAGTTGAGAATTGTTTTATATTTAGTAAATGTTACACTGGTACATTGACTTAAAATACTATGTTTCTATGACAATATACAATGTTTGTCCTGTTTTTGACATCTTAGTATAAAGGTGCACATGTAAAGCCGGGATTTGCGGAACATTTCTATAGTAACCCTGCAAGATACAAAGGAAGAGAAAATATGTTGGTATGTTTGTTTTTATCTTTTAATTGGCATGTGGGGTTTTGTTACAGTGTTTTCAAATAGAATGTGTTTCTGTTGACCTCTCCCTTGTCTCCCTTTCCATTGTTATGTGACATCTATTCTGTGCTGCTGTGAACAGGCCTAGTCCTATCTCGTTTGTATTTTTATGAGTTTAGATAGTAACTTTCTGTTCTGTATGATAATAACTGTTCTGTACTGATATTTTTTTTTTCTAGTATTATGATACTATTGAAGATGCCCTTGGTGGAGTACAGGAAGCACATTTTGATGGGCTTATCTTTGTTCATTCTGGAATATATACTGACGAATGGATATATATTGAATCTCCAATCACTATGATTGGTGCAGGTATTTTGAAACTCATTATTAGCATTTTGTTCATATTCTTTAATTTACATATTGGGGCTTTTTTTAGTGCTAATGTATCTTGATGGTAGGAAAGCACAGCAGTGAAGATACTTTGGATACTTTATATGCCAGGGAAACAAAAGCAGGAAAGGTTAGCATTACAGATGTGTGTGTTTTGAGATCACTGGTTCTTCCAGTTGCCGTCAGTTACTCATTGAAAGAGAAAACATAGTTATGTGATTTTGTTTTCTGCGGGGGCTCAAATTCGAGACTTTGTGTATACTCACTCTGCAAGTGTCTACCACTGAGTTACCTTCCTAACACCAATGCCTATGTTTTTATTGCTGTGCTATTTCGTATTTAGATTTATTTATTTTATTTTGTGTGTTCCTGTATTTATGTATATATGTGCACCACATACATACCTGGTGCCTGCAGAAGTCAGAAGAGGCCATCAGATCCTCTGAAGCTGGAGTTAGAAATGGTTGTGAGTCTCCATGTGAGTGCTAGAACCTGGACCCAAGTCACCTGCAAGGGCTTTCAACCACTGAGCCATCTCTCTATCTCTAACACCCATTGCTAGATTTTTAAAGAAATAAATTATAGATTTTAGATGCTTTGTGTACTAGTCAAGTTTCTAGCACTAAATGCAGTAAGGGTTTTATTTAAAATACTAATTAGTTATTTCAGGATTTGACTCCATCTTTGATTTTCTTTTTTGAGAATGCAGTTGGCAGACCACATTAATCCCTCTGCTTTTCTCCATCTCCATCATAAAGAAGAGGGGGGTGGAGAGTAGAGTGTTTGTCTAGCATGTGTGAGGACCTGTTCAAGCCCTAATAACAGCACCACCACCCCCAAAAAGAGAGAAGCTTTGCTCCTTTTAGCTTTAAACTTAGAACTTTAAAAACTGAGGTACCACCCAGCAGGCCCCGAGCAGCACCTGCGTGCTCAGTGACCTTTCCCAGTCTAGTGGATTCTGTTGTGGCCCATGGCATGGCCTTGGTCTTGCTGAGATGCTTCAAAGCCTTATTAAGAATGTCTGGGTCCCCATGAAACCCTACTACACCCAGGTTTACCAGGAAATTTGGGTAGGAATGGGGTTAATGACCTTCATCGTTTATAAAATCAAGAGTGCTGATAAAAGAAGGAGAGCTTTGCAAGGCTCCAGTCCTGCACCTGCCCAGGGCCATCATTAACCGCTCCCGGAATCCACTCACCATGAATTCCGTCGGCTAAACTTAAGCGAGGTGTATTAGATGGGAACATGGAACATCGCTGTGCACTTACCTAAGTACCATTTACAATGTGGCATTAATAAATGTATGTGAGCAGCACAAAAAAAAAAAGCTGAGGTGCCCATTGAAAATTAATTGAAAGAAGAGATCTTTTCTCTCTCCTGGGCTGCTGCTTCTGCTACTGCTGCTGGTGGTGACTGTTTATTTCTTAATATTTACTGCATTTGATATTTATACTGTTTATAGTTGAATCTTACCAGAAGTATTACTATACATGAGTTTGGGTTTAGTGTTAATCAAATAATTATTTGTCGTAAATACAAATGAAGCATATAACTAAAAGATCACTATTAGTCTTGCTGCTTAATATTGATATCTTTTTAATTCATGGATTCGTATGTGTGTGTTTGAGTATGGGCATGTGTGTATGGAGTTCAGAAGAGAGGGCCAGACCCCTGGAACTGGAGTCACAGGCAGTGAGCCACCTGGTGTGGGAACTGGGAATTGAACTTAGGTCCTCTAGAAGAGCATGAAGTATTCTTCACCACTGAGCTATTTCTCCAGTCCAATACTAACTAATGTCTTTTTAAAGTTCCCTCTCAGCTGGACATGGTGATGTAGGTGTGTCCCAAGCACTTGGGAAGAGGAATTGGGAGGCCCTTGAGTTTGAGGCTGTCCTGAGCCAGACACTGAGGGCTTGCCCCGGGGGGTATTCTCTGCACAAACACCTCACTGGTTGAATAGAATAAAGCTGTGTGCTTCAAATGTCTTCTACAGCGCCTGGGAAAGTTGCAGACAAAGTTATCATTGAAAACACTAGAGATTCAACTTTTGTTTTTATGGAAGGTTCTGAAGATGCTTATGTTGGATATATGACAATAAGAGTAAGAAATTTTCCATCTTGAAACATTTTTGAATTAGGTAATGCAGTAGCTGTTATTTCAGTTACAATTTCTCCTTTTCAGTTCAACCCTGACGACAAATCTGCTCAGCACCACAATGCACACCACTGCTTAGAGATCACAGTAAACTGTAGCCCCATTATTGACCACTGTATCATCCGAAGTACATGCACAGGTTTGTGTTTCCTTATGCTTTGTGTAAAGTGGAGCCATTGTCTTGGTCCTCGGTAGGTTTTTAATGAATACATAATTTTTCTTATAGTTGGTTCTGCAGTATGTGTTAGTGGTCAAGGAGCATGTCCCACTATCAAGCATTGTAACATCAGTGACTGTGAAAATGTTGGACTTTATATAACAGATCATGCACAGGTATTTTTGGTAGTTTGGACTTTTTTTTTTTTAATTAATTGTTTTGAAACTTCACTAATGTTTGTTTCTCATTGTTGTAGGGAATATATGAAGATAATGAAATTTCTAATAATGCATTAGCTGGGATTTGGGTTAAAAATCATGGAAACCCAATTATTAGACGGAATCACATTCATCATGGACGTGATGTTGGTGTATTCACATTCGATCATGGCATGGTAAGGTTTATTTTTAAGATAAAAAGCTGGCTCTGCCAATTAATATTTCATTATTTTTCATCAGATTATCCAAGTTGAAGAATATCATTATAATCTGGTTTTGTTTTTTTTTTTTTTTTGGTTTTTTGAGACAGGGTTTCTCTGTATAGCTTTGTACCTTTTTCCTGGAACTCACTTGGTAGCCCAGGCTGGTCTTGAACTCACAGAGATCCATCTGGCTCTGCCTCCCGAGTGCTAGGATTACAGGCGTGTGCCACCTGTAATTATTATTATATTCTTAAAGTCATACAATATTCATTCTATAAATTCATGTGCCCAGAAAAATATGTCTGTGATAGAATTCATCAAGAATTGATAATGCTCTTTGAAGTTTAATCCAGTAGTTAGTTCTCAAGTCTGAATGTAGGTAAAAAGCAAATGGGAACCTATGGGGTTTTTTGTTGTTGTTGTTGAGGGTGTGTGTGTGTGTGTGTGTTTGTGTGGATTTCTATGCCCACATCAGGTACAATAAGGATTTCCAAAAATGAGGCCAAAGAAAAGCAGTTTTGATCGGCAGCATAGTGAGTCTAATACAACTTACCTGTAATGTGTTTACTTTGGAAACAGTCTCAGTTGTTTAGGTTTTTCTGTTTGTTTTGTTTGTTTGTTTGTTTGTTTGTTTGGTAGAGAGCAGTGTTGAGGGGTCAGACCTGGGACATGGGTAATAGTAGTAGTAGGCAAGTGTTCTGCCCAGCCTCTCATTGTTAATTTGGTTTCCATTTTATTTCTTTTTTTTTTTTTTTTTTTTTTACCCAGAGCTGAGGACCGAACCCAGGGCCTTGTGCTTGCTAGGCAAGCGCTCTACCACTGAGCTAAATCCCAACCCCCATTTTATTTCTTTAAAAAAAAAAAAAAAAAAAATTGTTAGGCAGGGTATACCATATACCAATATCCCATAATCCTAACCTTGCAAGGTAGAAGCAAGGAGTTCTGGAGTCAAGGCCAACCCTGGATAGAACAAAGCTAGGGAAGAAGAAAAAAAACCCACAGAACCATCTTTCAACTTTCATAAATTCAAAGCCAATATAAATAACAGAATATCAGTTCTAAAACAGGCAGAAATTACTGAGCATCTAAATTTGGCTCTTTATTTTACATAATTTTCTAGACTTGACTTTTGAGTTCTCTAAGGTCATTTTCCAAAATAGTCTTAATAGCAGACTGATATAATGGCACATGCCTGTAATCCCAACATTGTGGAAGCAGGAAGATCACCACAAATTTTAAGACCAGCCTGGGCCATATAGCAAGTTCCAAGCAGGTCAAGGCTACATAGGAAGACACTGTTTCAGTAGACAATAACAGCGGCAGATATTTGTAGATATTCATTTAGATGTTCTTTTGATTAGTGTCTGGTTTTCTTGAGGTAATTTTCAGATTCTCATGCAGCATTGCCAACATTTTGTATTGTAGGCATTCAAGAAATTGGAGGAAAGTGGTGACAAATAGGACTATGTTGAGATTTGATTGCTGTTATGTATTAATTAAACTACCTGAGAACATTGGGTTCATAGATGCATATTGTCTATGGCAAAGAAAAATTGTCTTTTAGATAAAAAAAAAGAAAAACCCTACAAATAAACAAAAAACCTACAGATCCTAGATGAATTAAGCCGTGATGAGTGACATTTTTCAAATGCTGATTAGTCCTAAGGAGTTTAGGTCAGAAGCTAAATTCCTAGATCAGTTCACCCATTTTACCACTATAAACTGAGAAAACTGATCCACTTATAATTCAGGCTGTGGCTGGAGTCTGTATATAAAAATTAAAGTAGAGGCAGGGCAGTGGTAGTGAAGGCCTTTAATCCCAGCACTCAGGTGGCAGAGGCAGGAGGATCCCTGTGAGTTCGAGGACAGCCTGGGCTCCATGGAGGAACCCTGTCTTAGGAAGAAAAGAACGAAAAGTAGAATGGGGAGGAGGGTACGTGGTGCATGCCTGTGTCAGCACTCAGGAGGAAGAAGCAGGAGGGTCTCAGAGTTGAGGACAGCCTGCGCGTCACAGCAACTCCTTAACTGGAAAAAGAGATCAAAGTTACTAAAGAATGTAGGAACTGCAGAGATGGCTCAGAGGGTAAGAGCCTCTTCCAGAGGTCCTGAGTTCAATTCCCAGCAACCACATGGTGGCTCACAACCATCTGTAATGACATCTGGTGCCCTCTTCTGTATACATAATAAATAAATAAATCTTAAAAAAAAAAAAAAAATAAGACTGTAGCTCTTTTACTGACAGATAGAGAGGGGTTTGGATAATTATACCAAGGACATTGAAACAAGACTATTAGGAAGTTGTTTTCCCTTGGAGAGACATGTTGCTAATAAGTCCTAAATAGAATTCTTCATTTTGTCATGGAGCTGTATGCTGATAGTTTGCCTGTGTTTTCTTTAGGCTGTGTCCAGAAGTTATATACAATTCAAGTATCATATTTATGAATACTTGTTTCTCATTCACAAATGATTAGAGGTACAAAGGTAATTTGGCCTGAGTGCAAGCTTCTCATTTACGAAGTATCTGTGGTGATAGTTACTAAAGTTCACTTTAGTAATTTACTCCACAGCTTATACCCCTTAGGCAGGGTTTTGAGGTGTTTACACATTTGGGTTTACAAGTATTATAACAGCATTTTAAATTGATTGATAGTTCCATTAGGGTTAATGAGAGGTTTTCTAAATAATTAAATTTGTGAGGGAAAAGCAGTGTGTCTTTGCCATCATATCTTTGGGTTTGTTTGAGTACTGTAACACAATCTAAAATTCTTTAGAGCTGTGCTCTTCCAGTCCAGTTCTGTTGTCTTGTTGGCAGCTCATAATTGTTGGTCACATCCTATTCCAGGTAACTTTTCTATAGAGCTCCAAAGCACATCGAAATAAACATTTAAACCATTCCTGGGCTGTCACTTACCTTTAAATACATTCATATTTATTGTTCATTTTTGAAGTTATCCTTTTCTGTGTCTATTGCATTCCTAGAATTTACATCCCTATATTCCTAAAATGAGTCACAGGAGATGTTAAGGGTGGGGAGACGGGTCAGTGTGTAAAGTGTATGCTGTACAAGCTTGAGTTTGGATCCCCGAAACCCATCTAAAACTGGGCACTGCATTACTTGCCTGTAATCCCAGTCCTAGGGTGGCAACCGAGGCTGACTGGACAGCCAGTCTGTCCGAATCTGTGAGCTCTGAGTTCGGTGAGAGGGTTGGAGAGAGGGCTCTGAGGTTGCAACTCCAGCTCAAAAGAGACTCAGTGCCGCCACTGGCTTCCAAGAGCACCAGCATTCAAGTGTACATGCCCCACACTGATACACATAATAAAAACACATCTTTTTCTTTAAAAAGGTGACATAAGTTGAGGAAAACACCCATAGTGACCCTAGCCTATACATTTGTACACAAACATGTGCTTGCTACCCCTGCACATGTGTGTGCTTAATTTACCTGACATATACAAACACCCTAAGGATTTTCTATTTTTGACTTTAAAAAAAACATTTGTTTAAACTTTGGCTTAAAAGAAAATAAATTAATGAAAAGTTTTGCTACAACTTCAGAGTTTGTCATTGTTAGTTGTGTGTTTGAGCTCCCGTATTTTGAAAAAAATAAAAATAAACTTTTCAACTAAAGCTTCATCCTATCATTCTTAAATCTTTGTGGGATTTTGTTTGGTTTGGTTTTTTGAAACAGGGCCTCACTAGTCCTTGCTGGCTTGAAACTCACTCTGTAGACCAGGCTGGCCCTTAAACTCACAGAGATCCCCCTGCTTCTGTCTCCTGAGTGCTGGGATTGAACATGCATAGCCCTTTTTTTTTTTTTTTTAATGTATACAGGTGTTTTGTCTATGTGTATCACGTGTGCACTGCTCACATAGGCCAGAAAAGGGCATCATCCTCTGGAATTGGAGTTACAGATGGTTGTGAGCCACCATGTGGGTGCTGGAAATTGAACTCTTGTCCTCTGCAAGAACAGCCAGTGCTCTTAATAGATGAGCTGTCTCTCCAACCTTATAAATTCTTTTGTAAATGCTGAAAACATTTATGTTCTTACAGTTAGTTGGTGATTTGTATGTGTTTATCATATTCTCCCATGTCCCATGACTCCCTGAATTTTACATTCTGGTTCATTCTTGACATGTGTCTGGGTTTTGTCAGCTAGCCTCCCCCCAATCCGTCATTCTTAGAAGAATCTAAAGGTTTGGAGTTTCACTTTCTGCCCCTTGAAAATACCTGTTGGTTACCTTTGAACTTAGCTGAGTCTGCAAAGTGGTGTGACTTTCCAAAATCTGCAGTCCCTTCATTGTTTTGTAGGATTCTGTCACTTTATTTTGTGGTTTTTATTTTTAATTTTGAATATTTTTTAAATGAAACAGTTGTAAAATACACAAAGGTAGAGAAAATAATGTAATGAATCCTAATGTGCCTGCAGATCTCTCAGATCCAGTTTTGGTTCTCACTGCCTCCTTGTTTATGCTGTGTTCGTTTCCTTATTTCTGGATTATTCTGAAACAGAATTGAGCATTACTGGGATTAATACAATCCAGACAGCATTATTGTGTAAATATTTTAGCATTTATCTTTCAAAAGCTAGGATTCTGGGGCTGGGATTTAAGCGGTAGAACACATGAAACCCTGGGTTTTTCCAGCATCAGAAAGGGGGACCTTTGTTCCTCTCCCAGTGTTCCTCTTCAGACAGTGAGGCGGCTCAGTTGGTAGTGAGCACTTGATGGTCAGGTCTGAGCACTGGAGCATGATCCCAGTGTCTTTTTTTAAATTTTTAAACGAAGAGGTGTAGTGGTGACCTGGTGACCCATGCTAGGTAATCTCGGTCCTGGGGAAGAAGAGGCAGGGGGACCCTGGGCTCTGATCAGCCAGACTAGACACGGGTCCTAGTGAGAGACCCTGCCTCAGAAAAGGAGATGGTTATTTGTGCAGCACACGCATACAAACAGATTTTTAAAACAGAGTAAATAAGAGTAATTTCTTCATGCCCTCAAATCTATTGGTGATGTTCACAATTTGAGAGTGTTTTCCCTTTTGTCCTATATTCAGTGCATTGAAGAATGTTAACTTACTGTTTGTCTAGACTCTCCATATAGACCAGGCTGGCCTTGAACACACAAAAATCTGCACAATGGAATTAGAATGAAGAGTGTGCATCTCCATGCCCAGTTTGAAGACTGTTCCTCTTTGTAAGATAATGATTAAAGGAGAGGTGTCAGATTGTTAATAGAATTCCGAAACATTTCTTCCAAATTCTGAACTTAACCTATGATAGATTGAGTCTATTTCTTAAATTTGATGTTCACCCTTTCATTTCTTACCACTTTGAATAGGAAGCCTAAATTTATTTACTATTGTGTATGTACACAGTACACATGGGCTACAGAGAGTGTGTGTATGTGTGAGAACATGTGTAAGTCAGAGGACAATTTGTTTGTTTGAAATAATTCTCATGTATCCCCAAACTGCCCTCGAACTCACTGTGTAGCTAAGGATGACCTTAGATGCCTGCTTTTTTTTTTTTTTTTTTTTTTTTTTTTTTTTTTTTTTTCCTACTTTCCAAGTGCTGGAGTTTTTCATTTGGGTGTTGGTGCTAGGGTACGAACTCAAGGCCTCAAACATGCTAAATGGGTACTCTACTGCTGAGCTGTGCTCAAACCCCTGGAAGTATAAGGTTATTTTGGTTTGGGGTTTGTTTGCTTGCTTGCTTGCTTACTTTTTGGGAGACAGGGTTTTTCTGTATAATAATCCTGGCTGTCCTGGAACTCAACTTTGTAAACCAGGCTAGCCTCAAACTCACAGAGATTCGCCTCCCAGTGTTGGGATTAAAGGCATGCTCTACTACCACCCAGCTGGAAGTGTAAGTTTTAACCCAGAAAGAATCACTTCTTAGTTTCCTACTTCAGATTTACATTTTAAGCATAAATTGTTTCTGTTAACTATCACTGTAGGTTGTGGGAATGGTGATGCATACCTTTAACCCAAGCACTCAGGCAACTGGGGTACACAGCCATAACCCTAAAAACATGAATAAAAAAAGCTAAAACAACAAAATAATACTTGGATAGAAGTATTACTTACCAGCTGGGCGGTGGTGGCGCACTACTGTAATCCCAGCACTCAGGAAGCAGAGGCAGATGGATCTCTGTAAGTTCGAGGCCAGCCTGGTCTACAAAGCGAGTTCCAGGACAGCCTCCAAAGCTACAGAGAAATCCTGTCTCGAAGAAGAAGAAGAAAAAAAAAAGTATTACTTACCCTCCTGTGCTATTTGTCCATTTATCCTGTTTGTACTAGCCTGCTTTATGTTGATGGGAACATAATTACACAGAAGCTTGTT
Source organism: Onychomys torridus (assembly GCF_903995425.1). Taxonomy (NCBI): domain Eukaryota; kingdom Metazoa; phylum Chordata; class Mammalia; order Rodentia; family Cricetidae; genus Onychomys; species Onychomys torridus. The sequence continues at coordinate 16,073,593 of NC_050463.1, forward strand.
CTCACTCAGGGTTCTGGCCCAGGATGAAGTCGTGCATTTGGGGACAGCCTTGTTGGGATCAGAAATCCAAAATGACCCAGAGTATAATGTGGCCAAAAACCATGAATGTTTCTACCCGCCTTTTTGCCTGTTCTTTATCAAGCAGCCTGTATTCAGTTGTAGAGGCTCCTCCTGGTGGTCCTAGCTAGTCCTAATCACTTTCCAGAGACCATGCCTCTAAACACAGCTGCCTGAAAGTCCCACATACTTGGAGGGCTTGGTCTGGGGAAGAGAAATGTTGTTTTGTTTTGCTATTTCTGGGTTGGGTTGGTTTTGGTGCACACATGAGAGAGGAGCACTCTACTGTGAACAGGACCAGCAGCTCATTTCTCCTAAACACCCCCTTCATCTCAGTTACATGTATGTCTGTACCACATGTGTGCAGTGCCCATGTTGCCCAGAAGAGGGTGTTAGATCCCTTACAGTTGTGAGCCACCATGTGGGTGCTGGGAATCGAACATGAGGCCTTTAGAAGAGCAGCCATGGCTCTCAGCTGCCCAGCTGTTTCTCCAGCCCAACCTTCAGTCTTACTACCGGCCAGTGGGAGTTTCAGAAAGACACACTGTTTATAAGTTTAATAGCTATCTACTCAGTTTAGGAACATTCGCTACTCTGTGGAGAGCTAGACTCTAAGGACATTCTGAGGTAGCATCAGTTTAGTGTCTTCTTTATCCAGAGCATGCAACATTTGGCAAATGTTTTATAAATTATAATTTGGGTTGTGGATGTTGATTTCAGTGAAAATAGCCTTTTTCTTTTTCTTTTTTCCTCCAGTTTTACTTATTTACTTAAAGGCAATATTCCACTATGTAGCTTAGGCTAGCTTTGAACTCAAGATCCTCCTGCCTTATTCTTCTGAGGTCTGGAATTAAAAGCTGTACTTTGGTTCTTTTTTTAATTTGGAGAGGCCTCATGTGAGTCTCTTGTACTTCTTTCTTTGTGGTAATAAAGATGATTTTACATCAAAAATTATAGTTAGGGCTTTTGTGGTTTTATGTTACAAAACAGTGTTCTGTACAAATTCATTTTACAGTTTGGCTTTACTTTATGTTTATACTGGAGTTGTATCTTAAAAATAGATGTATTTCTTTACACTATATTTTAAAGCAAAAATGGCTAGTTCCATTGGGTTAGGATGAATAAACCTTCTGGTTTTTTCTAGTGCTTTTTGAGACAGGGTCTCATATATATAGTCCAGGCTGATCTCAAACGTCTTTTGTAGCCAAGGCCAGCCTTGACTCTCCATCCTCCTTTCTCTGCCTACTCACAGACCTCCATACTTAACGGTTGTTTTAGGTCAATATTTTGTTCATTAATATTGGTTTTGAGACTAGGCTTCTCTGATGCAGGCTAACCAGAACTGCTAGGATCAGATCATGTAATCCTGCTGCATGAGCCTCCAAAGTTGCTAGGGTTGGATGCTGGGCCCATTACACCTAACTGCAGGTCACCTTCTAGAAAGTTGAGCCCATTACACCTAACTGCAGGTCACCTTCTAGAAGGTTGAGCTTATTGTGCCAGGTTCTCCGCAAGAGCAGCAAGTGCTCTTAACCATTGAGCCATCTCTCTAGCCCCAATTCATTGTGGTTTTTTTTTTTAAAGACAATTATCATGTGTTTTCTTTAGTGACTTCAGCCTTTTGTTAAAGGACATTAACAATTAAGCGATTTCTTTTCCACCATTGAATGCATTGACAGTAAAGGAAGTTCATAGTGTTGCTGTATTGTCATTTGAACTTTAGTGCATATTTTTCATTTCTATTTAGAAAGTAGCCTTTACATATAGATTTTAACTTTTTTTTTTTTTTTTCAGGGTTACTTTGAAAGTTGCAACATACACAGAAACAGGATAGCAGGCTTTGAAGTAAAAGCTTATGCTAATCCCACAGTGGTTCGATGTGAAATTCACCATGGGCAGACTGGAGGAATATATGTCCACGAAAAAGGAAGAGGACAATTTATAGAGAATAAAATCTATGCAAACAACTTTGCAGGTGTATGGATTACCTCAAATAGTGACCCAACAATAAGGTATTTGTATAATTACAGATATAGGATGATTTTTTTTCCTGAAAAAAGAGGGTGAACTTTAACTCTTAAAAATTATTTTTTGTTTTGTTGTTTGGTGCAGGGATGGGAGATGTAGGAGGGTTTGGGGGTAGGACTTCCTTGTCTACCTGGCTGTCCTAGAACTCACTCTGTAGACCAGGCTGACCTCGAACTCACAGAGATTGCCTGCCACTGCCTCCCGAGTGCTGGGATTAAAGGTGTGAGTCACCACTGCCTGGCTTAAAATACTTTTGTGTGTGTGTGGTGCTGGAGATATGGCTCAGTGGTTATAGCACTGACTTCCAGAAGACCCAGATTCAAGTTCCAGCACCTACATGGCAGCTCACAATTGTAATTCCAGCTCCAGGGAATTTGACACCTTCACACAGACACAGCTGTAGGCAAAACACACATTTATAGGGTGTTAACACAGGTTGTTCATGACTCGTGTTATAGGTCGTTAAATAGGTCTGTAACCTTCTTAAAACATGCCTTTGTCCCTTTTTTTGTGTGTGTGTCTCTGTCTGTCTCTCTCTCTCTCTCTCTTTTAATGAAAGACAGCAAATAGTGTAACTGAGGAAGGTGATTCTCTCAAAGATCCTAGGACAAAGGTCTGGTCACAGTAAGAAAGCAAGCAAACTTTTAAAGCAAGTCTTCTGTTGTTGCTGTTGCTGTTGTTTCTCTGTGTAGTTTTGGAGCCTGTCCTGGATCTTGCTCTGTAGCATCATTGCTCAGTCTTATAGTACAGAGCTATTATAATTTAATCAGAGCATAAAGGTTTTTTGTTTTGTTTATTAAATGGGGTCTCTGGTCTCCTTGTATATTTGACTGACCTCAAACTTTATGTAGACCAGTCTGGCCTTGAACTCTCAGAGTCCACCTGCTTTTGCCTCCTGGTATTGGGATTCAAGGCTTGTACTAGCATGCCTAGCTGATTTAGTTTTAATTATAAAGTTGTCTGTTGGCTTTATGAAAAAATATTTCTAATATTCATCACATCTTTCTTTCTTTCTTCCTTCCTTCCTTCCTTCCTTCCTTCCTTCCTTCCTTCCTTCCTTCCTTCCTTCCTTCCTTCCTTCCTTCCTTCCTTCCTTTCTTTCTTTCGAGCTGGGGATCGAACCCAAGGCCTTGTGCTTGCTAGGAAAGCGCTCTACCACTGAGCTAAATTCCTAACCTCGTCACATGTTTCTAAGCCAGCTAAAAGAAAATGTTTTGAGGGTTTCAAGGGAATGTTTTACAAAACTATTTTGGTGTTGGGTCTGGTGGCAAACACCTGTAGTACCGTCCCGTGGGGTTCAGAGGGTGGAAGAGCCCTGCAAGTTTGGGGCCAACTGTCTGCATAGTGAGACTATTTGAAAACTAAAACAAATCAAAACAGCAAAAAGAACATTATTTCGGATCTGCTGATAGAGCTCAGAGCTTACCCAGCAATATAGAAGGCCCTAGATTAGTTCAGCACTGCACAATAAACATAAACAAATAAATAAATAAATGCTTTTTCAGCTTAGATAATGAAAGAATTTAGAAATACCTAATCAGGCAGCAGTTTTTCACAAATTAACAAACTTTAGGCCCATAGAAGCTAGATGATTTTTTTAATTTACCATGAATAATCTTATATAGTTGTCTAAAACAAGCTTTGTTAAGTATATGACTTTTTAAAAATCAATTCACATTATAGGGGGAATTCTATATTCAATGGAAATCAAGGAGGAGTGTACATCTTTGGTGATGGAAGAGGCCTTATCGAAGGAAATGACATTTATGGTAAGCATATGATTTGTTATATTAAACTTACACATTAGCTTATCTTGTGTGTGTGTGTGTGTGTGTGTGTGTGTGTGTGTGTGTGTGTGTGTGTGTACGTGTGTACGTACACTGGACACATACAGATTTATTGAATGAGGTAGGGGACAGGTGAGGCAGGCTCAGTTTTTGGCCTCTACTCTCTTCAAGGCTACCTGTACATTGCTCAGATTTTCCTCTGGATGTGTGTTCCACCTTTTTGATGGACTTGAGTACCTGCTTGTCCTTGGAGATCTTGAGCAATTTCATAGTGCACTAGGGTATGAAGTCACATACCTCCCAGATCATGTCCTATATAAATTTGGTGTGTTTGGTAATGTGCCATGGAGCCAGATGTGCCTCAGCTTGCCATACACACTATCACTCTGTGGCCTTGTGGAGGCCACAGCCATGGTGTAGTGCTGATCTATGGCTGTTGCTCTTCTGCAGGGACCATGACAGTGAGACCAGCCTGACTTCTTCATGTTAGTACTAGACGATGCTGAACTATCTAAGTGAGAGGACTGACTGATCTTTAAAGTCTCAATAAAAGGGCTAGAGAGATGGCTCAGTGGTTAAGAGCACATGTTCTTGAGAGGACCCAGGTTCAAGACCCAGCACCGACAGCCAACTGTAACTCCATATTTAGAGTGTATATGATACACAAATATTCATGAGAACAAAATACTCACACACACCAAAAAAAACCCAGTCATTTTAAAAAGAATAAATTCTCAAAGACTAATCTCTGGTACTTAAATATTCAGTGTTCGATATACAAAGGCTCTGTGCCAAATACCACAGGAAAAGAGAAATGAGACCCTAGTCTTAAGGAGTATGTATGGGTTTTTTGTTTTTTTTTTTTTTTACATTCACTAAATGTCTAATAATAAACTATGTTGGTTGAAGTGCAGTCTACTTTGAGCTCAGTAGAGAAGGGAAGTACTCCCCACTAAAGCTTTAATTCAGCAAACCTGTGTGCCAGACACATGCTGTCCACGTCAGTTCTGTGTGGTACATATTATTAAATACCTCTAGTTGGTAATCAGAAAACAGGCATGAAGAGTCCAAAATACTGGTTCAAAGTCACATTGGAAATGAATTCTTGGCGGCCTGGCTTGATCTCTATAATCTAACTGCAACATTTCTATATCTACTTATACTCTAGTCTTCTTGGTGTTGTCTCGTAATGCTCAATAAAATCCTGGTACATGAATTGTTACTATTGCTTGATGTAAAATCCTTACATTGATATTGTAAATTTTATTTTTAAATAGGCAATGCGTTAGCAGGAATTCAGATTCGGACAAACAGTTGTCCTATTGTTCGACATAACAAAATTCATGATGGACAACATGGTGGGATTTATGTGGTAAGCTAATGAATATAGTTATGTAAATGTATGCATGAAATCAAGGCCCCTGGCTAGATGCCTCATTGGTAGAGTGCTTAGCTGGAGTAGGTTCAGTTCCCACTACCACTTAAACTTGGCCTAGTGGCCCAAGTCTATAATCCCAGGATTTGGAAGAGGCAGGAGGACCAGAAACAAGCTCAAGATATAATTGTCAGCTGATAAGCAAATTTGAGGTTAGCCTGGACAACGTGAGATCTGCCTCAAAAAATAGGGAAATAAGGAGAAAACCACAAAACGTTACTCATCAAAGCCTACAGGCATGCTCTTGGGTGCATCTTCCTAAGCATCTGTTTCTCTTAACTCTTGTATTCAAGCCTTATATGAAAATACTACTAAAGTCCCAACCCTTTCATTTAAAAAACAGAAAAGAAAAAGCGAGGGAGCTTGGATATGTTGGCCTGTAATTCAGCACAGAGCTAGAGCAGGAGAATCACAGGCTGAGAGCAGGGCTGCACAGTGGCTGCACAGTGGCTGTGGTGGCAGTGCGCTTGCCATTCAGGCGTGAGGACGTGAGTTTGAACTCCAGAACCCACTAAAAAAACAAAAAGGTGTGATGGCTTGTAATCCCACTGCTGGGGAGTCAGACAGGAAGAATCCCTGGGGTGAGTAGGGGGTAGATACCTGAAGTGGAAAAAATAAACTTGAGGCTAGCCTTGCTCCATACTAGAACTGACTGAAATGAAAACAGAAAACCCCCTGTGAGGGGTTCAGGCAGGATTGAGAAGATTACATTCAACTTTTGGATTATGAATTTGTACCTTTAGTATGTACAATAAATACTAGTCTTGTTCTTTTTTTTTGTATATATGAATAACTTCTAGATATGATGTGTAAGTAACATAGGAGATAGAACCTTCTTTAATTAATGGGGGGGGGATACATCCCACTCCTCAAATGGAGATGTCAGAAAACAAGTTCAAGGAGTTCTTCCCATCTACGATGTGGGTCTCAGGCATCACATTCAAATCAAGCTTCAGAACCAAGTGCCTATACTGCCTTAGCCACCTCAGCTACCTTTAAAGACAGAATTTCTGGGAGCGAATAGTGTGTTCTAAAATTATAGCAACTAATCGGCAGTCTGTTTTGTTAACCTCTGTTTTGTTAACCTGGAATTGTGTTAGTGTGACTACTTTGTGTAGAGTCTGAAATTCTATACAAGCAATATGTAAACTCTAGCCACTGCCGCCACCCCAGACGAGAGCCTTCAAATGAAATGGCCACCTGGGTCTTCAGTTTTTTCTAACAGTGGTGAAATGTCTGGTAACATTGAGCCCTTAACATTTTGGAGAAATTTCACAGCAGAAATTGGTAGTGACTTTGCTAACTGAGGCATTTTCAGTATGTTACATATCTTAGAAATGTTCCTTTCTTTAAAAAACACAACAAAAAAGCACGCCTGTAATCCCAGCTGAGGCAGGTGAATCTCTGTGAGTTCGAGGCCAGCCTGGTCTACAGAGATAGTCCAGGACAGGCTCCAAAGCTACAGAGAAACCCTGTCTCAAAAAACCACACAACCAAAAACTTCCTCTTACCATGATAGATTTAACGTGCAAATCTATATAAAGAATGTTTTAAAACTTTGGAAGATTAAACACAAGTAGAATCTACATTTTAAAAAATGTTATGGTGGTGTGTGAACCCAATTTGGGAAGAATGAGGTAGGAAAATTGAAAGTTGGAATACAGCCTATCTTTTAAAAGGGGGTTAAGAGCACTGACTGCTCTTCTAGAGGACTTAGGTTCATTTCCCAGCAACCACATGGTAGCTCACAACTTTGAGTTACAGCCCTAAGATCTGACACCCTCACACAGACACACAGGCAAAACACCAATGCATATAAAAATAAATTTAAAAAATTAAAAGGAGCTAAAAATGTTTTAAAAAACAATGTTGGGCCAGACATGGCTGTTCACACCTTTAATCCCAGCACTCAAAAGGCAGAGGCAGGAAGATCTCTGAGATCAGCCTAGTTTACTTAAGGAGTTCCAATCCACCCAGGATTACATATTGAGGCCATGTAAGCAGGAAGGGCAGTGTGAGGCACAGTGAGATGGTGCAGCAAGGAAAAGCCTGTGGCATAGCTGACTGAGCACACGAGCCAGACACCTGAGTTTGTTCCTTAGAGCCATGTAAAGGTAGAAGGGGAGAACTGACTCCACAGAGTTGTTTTCTGACCACCCTGCTGTGCCATGGCATGTGCAAACCCTCACACATCATGCACACACAATAAAAAAATGATAGAAGGTATTCCTAACACTCGCGAGTCCTGGGTTCAGTTACCAGCTCTAGAAAAGGAAAAGGTGTCTTCATTTCCTTACCTAGCTGAAAAGGACAGAGCCTGCAGCCGTTGGCAGCAGTGTTTTGGGTGGGTCACACTTAGGACTTTTGCTATAAACAGTACACACTGTAACCGGTTTAACTTCTGTTCAGCATGAAAAGGGACAAGGTGTAATAGAAGAGAATGAAGTTTACAGCAACACTCTGGCTGGAGTCTGGGTGACAACCGGCAGCACACCAGTACTGAGAAGAAACCGGATACACAGTGGCAAGCAGGCAAGATGACTTCCTCGGTCTTCTTTGGGTCATTAATGTTTGTTTTGTTTTGTTTTGTTTAAAAAGCTATCATGTGAAAAAGAGTTCTTTTCTTTCCCTTCAAATTTAGGTTGGTGTTTATTTTTATGACAATGGACATGGTGTGCTAGAAGATAACGACATCTACAATCATATGTATTCAGGGGTTCAGATAAGGTAAATGTTTTCTTGGCTCTCTTTTGCAAAGGACGTAGGAGTATGTAGACTGTGAAAAATTGCTTATTTAATCCCCAGTCATTATTCTGTTCCGTATATTCATACTCTCTTTGCACTTGTAGCTTTTCTTGGTCAGGAGTTAATAACATATACCAGAAGAGCTAGCTTATTTCACTGTTTTGCTATCTAGAGTAGCTCAGCTGCTACCTGCTCTTAACTGTGCTCTTAACATGTCATTAACATTCTGTAAAACAGAAACTTTCTGCTTTTATGCTGTGTATATTAAACAACCCTTATAACTAGCTATGTAGACCAGACTGGTCTAAGAACTAACAGAGATCTGCTTACCTCTGCCTCCACAGTGCTAGTGCTGGGATAACTTTTTACATCTCATTTTTTAATATTTTATGGAATTGTGAGTTCAGGAGTGGTTGACTTTGGTTTTTGTGACAGTGTCTCTGTGTAGATCATGCTGGTTTCAAACCCACAAAGCTCTGCCTCCCAAATTCTGAGATTAAAGGTATATACCACTCACCACACCTAGCCCAAGAATCCTAAGAGTCTTAATGATTATAAATTCAACCTTTAACTTCATTCATGCATGTATGAAATGTAAAGTCATGTAACTTCAGTTTAGCTTAGCTGTAGAGCTCTATGTTGAAAATCTATAGCAAAATAATATAAAGTGTGGTTCTCTGGGAAAACAAGATTAATCATTTATCTACAAAGATTTTTATTTTGTGTGTGCATGTGAGCAGGTATGCGTGCCAAGGCACAGATGTGGAGTTCAGAGAACAACTTTCAACCCAGTTCTCCTTCCACAATGTGGTTTCATGCCATCAGCCATGCTTGTCAGTGCTGATCCATGTTACTGGCCCTATGTAGTTCATTCTTGCCATGATTAGTGTTGCTTGTAGTTATAAAAGATGAATTATCCAACAATAAACGAGTGATTAAAATGGATTCCCTTCTTTCTTACCCACAGGACTGGAAGCAACCCTAAAATTAGACGCAACAAAATCTGGGGAGGACAGAATGGTGGAATTCTGGTTTATAACTCTGGTATGTTTAATCCATCATCTTTTTCTGTGTTAATAAACCTTAGCAATATGCCTTCTAAATAATGTACCTACATTTTACATTTATAGGACTAGGCTGTATAGAAGACAATGAAATATTTGACAATGCAATGGCTGGAGTCTGGATTAAGACAGATAGTAATCCTACACTAAGAAGAAATAAAATCCATGATGGAAGAGATGGTGGCATCTGTATATTTAATGGGGGTCGAGGTATTGTTGTTAAGTTTGCATTAGTAAAAAACCCAGTTTTCTGTTGTTCTTCTATATCTTTAATGATCCGTGACACTGCCAACTAAAATGTTACAAATGGATGAACCTTTTTCCTTACCACATCCTTTGATGGTTTAGGAAATTAGTGCCTAGAATTAAACAAATGAACAAGTATTTCCATCTTTTGTAACTACCTTGGTTCTGCCAGTTGTCAGTAAAGTTTTTGAAGGTAGAGTTGCACATCCTCACTCTGGTCCGTTTATTATTCTAATAAACATTACAGTCAAGTTACAGAAGTAGATGTGGCAAATAAATGAGCGTGTGAAATTCATGCAACTCTTATAGCAAGCAAGTGTTGATTTTGTAACTGTTGAAGAACTAAATTAACAAAGCCAGCCCAGTTGGCCTTGAGGCGTAAGTCTTACAGTGATTATTCTTTGCAGATAAACTGTTCATAGATTGTTCATAGATTGCTGAGAGCAACCCAACACCCAAAATGCTGTATTATCCCACATGAAAGAAATACACCAATACTTAAGATCATTTACTGTAGCAGGGCAGTGATACAGACTCAAAGAGGTTAGCTTTTTTAATAACTCAAAATTTACATAGCTGATAGGACAAGCCACCTGTGGCAGCTCCCACCTCTAGTCTCAGCACTTGGAACTCTGAATTAGAAACGTCCCGAGCCTAAGTCCAGCTTTGGCTCCTCAGTGTGCGACTGTCTCCAAAAAATAAAGACAAGTAGACAGGGGTTGGTTTTAATTGCAGGGTGTTGAGCAAAGGTTCCTACAGTAAAATAACTTGAGCTATGTCTCAATATTCAACTTTTGGAGGGCTTTCCAAGTATAATTGTTTGCCTTTGACTTACTTTGTAGTGCCTGATTGAGCATCTATGTACCAACCACTGGTAGAGGTAGCTAAAGACCATAAATAAAAAAAATCTACAATTAAATGGAGTGGCACATTGTTAACAAAATCTGAGGGAGGGAAACTGAGAATGATTTAGAAGGTGCAAGAAGTGAAGGAAGCTGAAGCTGGCTAAGGAGTGGGTTTTCTGTGTGCAGTGAGGGTTTAACTGTCTCACTAGCATCTGAGGGCCCTGAGATCTGAGATGGCTCTGTGTGTAGAGGTGCTTGTGCACAGGCCTGAGGACCTGAATTCAGTTCCCACAAGATAGCCAGAGACTCCACACACACGTACACCTGCGTTCATGTTCATATTCAGTACATGAGAGTGAGGAAGACAAGCAAGCTGATTAGAAGCAGGGACTTGGTATAATGTGGGCAAGAAGTTACGAATACATCAGCGTAAGTTACAAGGGCTGTATGTCTAAAAGGGTAGGAATGGGACAGGAGAGATGGTTCAGTGATTTATACTGCCTGTTCCTGCAGAAGACCTGGGTTCAAGTCCCAGCATCTACATGGTGGCTCACAATCTCTTAACTCCAGTCACAGGGAATCTTAATGTCCCCTTTAGGCCTCTCTGAGCACCAGGCTTGTACATGGTACACAGACAAACATGCAGGCAAAATACAATAGGTGGGAATATGCTGGGACTGATGTTCAATTGTAGACTGGGTCCTTAACATTGCAAAGGGAAAGATGAGAGAACATTCCATTGAGCTACAATGCAATGCCCAGATTCCTAGAGGTCAAATGTCTGCTTTTGGGAAACAGAAACACCAGTGTATATTATTTACTGTATCAAAAACAGATAATGGGTTTTTTTATTGTTAATATGCAAGTCTGCACACCACTTGCAAGCTTGATAATCTATAGAGGCTAGAAGAGGGCTTTGGATCCCCTGAAAACAGAGTTACAAGTGGTTATAAGCCACCACGTGGTGCTGGGAATCAAACCCAAGTCCTCTGGAAAAGCAGCTAGCGTTCTTAACCACTGAGCCATCTCTCCGCCTAAAAGCAGGTTGTCTGTGTAATAGCTGTCACTTACTAGTAAACTTTACCATGAAAATAGTTCACCCACTCATAGCTAGTGACAGAATATTTGAAGGATTGAAGTCTTGATTCCTTGGCACTTTCACAGCTAGTGTAAGGTGTGCCAACCCCACAGAGAAGTGACAGTATGGAGGAGTGGAAGGCACTCCAGCAATAATGGGAAGCCAGGGTTCACAAATGCACAGTAACGTAGTCAGACCGGAGTACTCTGAAGACTTCAAATGCAAGTTAATTTCAAACCACCCAAAAATGAGTTTCATGAGCAGAAAGTGATGAACATGATCAGAATCCTGCAAATTACTTTCTTTGGAGCTGAAAAGGGGCTAAAAGGTTTTTTTTGTTGTTGTTTTGTTTTTTAAGCTGAGGATCAAACCCAGGGCCTTGCGCTTGCTAGGCAAACACTCTACCACTGAGCTAAATCCCCAACCCAAAAAGGGCTAATTTATAATGTAGTTATTAAGAAACAGGAGGAAGCCAGATACCACGAGATGCTAGCCAAATTGGCCCATGTATGCTCCAGGTGTGGTGGTGCATGCCTGTAACTCAGGAGGCCAGCCTTGGGCTGCATAGTTGAGACCCTGCTTCAACAATGTTCGCTGTATGCATTAGCTTTAATCTAAGTATTTTAATTATAGGTCTCCTTGAAGAAAATGATATTTTCAGGAATGCTCAAGCAGGTGTTCTTATCAGCACTAATAGTCATCCAGTCTTAAGGAAAAACAGAATATTTGATGGATTTGCTGCAGGTTTGTATTCTTTATCCATGACTTGTTTACAGCCTGTAACTATAAGGTTTTCTTGGAGAGTATTTTATTTGACTGGGAGAGAACCTATTCAAAGTTCTGGCTCCCTCTACTCTAGGCCAACCTTTCTCTGCAACCCTGGCTGTCATGGAACTCTGTAGATTCAAGAGATCTGTATCCATTAGAGGCATGTGCCACACCGCCTGGTTTCAAGAAACTACTCTGTAATGTCTGAACATTAACTGGAATATATTTGTAGTCAGATTGGTAGTTTACAGATAAACTTGAGTCTTTTGACCTCTAAATGTTTAAAAGGGGAAAAATGGTTAATTACTTAGCAGTGCCAGCAGTGCATGCCTTTAATCCCAGCACTTGAGAGGCAGAGACAGGCGGATCTCTGAGTTCGAGGCTAGCCTGAGCTACAAAGTGAGCTCCAGGAAAGGTGCAAAGCTACACAGAGAAACTGTCCTGAAAAACCATTTAGCAGATTTTCTTTAATATGAAAACTCTTTCAGCGTACTTCTGGGTACTCTCCCTCTAGCTCTATTCTTTACTGCAGTCTCTGTTACACTTTCTGGTAAGTTTTTACAAGCTCTTAAGCCCTTTCTCTTGTAACAGTATCCCCCAGTTTACTTTTCCTGTCTGACTAGATCACTTGTAATTTGTTCATAGTAAGCAAACTAATGTAAAAGCACCAGCTTACATCCTTCCCAATTTGGAGAATAAAGTGGCTGGGTGGTGGTGGCACACGCCTTTAATCCCAGCACCCAGGAGGCAGAGGCAGGTAGATCTCTGTGAGTTTGAGGTCAGCCTGGTCTACAAAGTGAGTTCCAAGACAGTCAGAGGTACACAGAAGCCCTGTCTCAAAAAACAAAACAAGCAAACAGTATAAAGCGATGATGCATCTACTTGTCTGTAAATTTCGCTTCAGGTATTGAAATTACAAATCATGCAACTGCAACACTAGAAGGCAATCAGATTTTTAACAACCGATTTGGAGGCTTATTTTTAGCATCTGGTGTTAATGTGACAATGAAAGGTATGTTGAAATCTGTGTTTTTGTTTTTGTTTTTTTAAAGTACTCTAAAATTTTAAGTTGGAAGTCACTTTCTAAGTTAGCAAGTTTAAATGACCAGTTTTGAGTTTGGCTTATTCTCAGAGTGGGGATATTTTACACAAGGAAAACCTATTTCTGTTCTTAGTTTCTTATATAATTTGTATCCTTGGCTAGCTGTTCAAAATACCTTTTGTTTTTACAGATAACAAAATAATGAACAATCAAGATGCCATAGAAAAGGCTGTTAGTAGAGGACAATGTTTATATAAAATATCAAGTTATACCAGCTATCCCATGCATGACTTCTACAGGTACATGTCTAAATTACTTAAATTCAGAAAAATGGAAGTTAATGATGTTGCCTAGTATCTTTGGTTCTGTTGTCCGAACTGAGCTGTAGAATCAGACACTGCTATTAACTGATGACATTTTAAATTGTACAGGTGTTTACTAAGTTATAGACCAGGCTGGCCTTGAACTCACAGACATCTACCTGTCTCTGCTTCTCATGTACTGGGACTAAAGGCATGGCCTGGCCTATTTTGTAAAAGTAACATTGCCACTGTGTTATCTACAACACAGGTTGTTCTGTTTTTCCTAAGAAGACACAATACTCTAGTTTCCTTTCGGTCTAGACTTAGCCAGCCACAAAATTTCTGTAAAGTCCATAGAGTACTATAATGCACTGTTTTAAATTCCTGACAAGTTCAATAACACAGTGTTTTGATTTTTAGATGTCATACTTGTAACACCACAGATCGAAATGCCATATGTGTGAACTGCATTAAGAAGTGCCATCAGGGACATGATGTAGAATTTATTAGACACGATAGGTACGTAATATACTTGTGGTTATATTGCCCAGTTACTTCCCTTCCCTTTGCTAATTTTTGGATTTTCATTTTGCTTTAGGTTTTTCTGTGACTGTGGTGCTGGAACACTGTCCAATCCTTGTACATTAGCTGGTGAGCCTACACATGATACAGACACATTATATGACTCTGCACCACCTATAGAATCTAATACGTTGCAGCACAACTGAATTCTTTCCCTAAAGAAAAAAGTCCTGCCATTCTAACATCTTAACTTAAAACATTTTTTGGAAGATTTAAAATACTTGCCCATGCTACAGAAAGAGACTGTCATGAAAAAATTGGATACACAGGTCAGTTGACACTATGAAGCTACCAAAAAGACAGTGGCAATATGTTGACTCAGGATCTCAAAGCTGGGTGTTTTAGCATTCTGTGTGAAGACTTTGGAAGGGACAGAGGTGAAGAAAATAAACTGCAGTTCTGTACAGACACCACCTTGTGAAAAGCTGGTGTTTGGCAGCCAGCGTTGAGTGCGGTCCCACTTGCAGTAGTGGTCTTCACTAGACAGGCAGCTTTGTTGCTGCTTCTGTGGACATGGGTACCAATTGCTTTTGTAATAGGGGAAAATGTGAGCTAGCACTTCTGCATTCATTTTTTTTAACATGTATTCAGACTGAGAATATGATTTTAATGCTTTAATCTCATGTAGTTTGTTTTTAATTTCAAGCAAAATCTTACTGTACTTGAATGTGCCCTGTTTTGTTAGCACACCTAGACTTGCTGTAACTGTACTCATGTCCCAGTATGTACGTTCTTTCTATGAAAGAGAAAAACACTAATCTTAAATTATATCCAGCAAGGTTTCTGGTATCCTTTAAGAAAAGTTAAGACTATTATTTCCTTCCCTCTCCTGTGCAGCATTCAAAAAAAAAAAAACAAAAAAAACAAAAAAAACAAAAAAACAAAACAAAACAAAAAAAAATCACCCCTAGAAAAAAGTGAGTGTTTTAATGAGACTTCCTAGGAAGGGATGCACTGTAAAGCAAAAGTATTCTTGTATCTCAGTTTTGTGAAAGGTAAAAACTACTATGTTTTAAAGTTCACTTTAGAAAGTCTCTTCAAAACAGGCCTGTATTTGAATTCTGTTCATAGTTTTTATTTGAACAGTTTAGACAAAACAGCTGGAAATTAAAGCAATTTCCTGCATAAGCTGAGACCAGTATATATATACAGCCCTATACAGTTTCATAGCTCCCCTCCCATTTATGTGTATTGGTGACAGTGGGTATAAACAGCCTGAAAGTGTATGCATGTACCATAACATCTAGACTTAATATATTGTGGAGTATTCAATAACCATTATGTAGAAGGTAGATGAGAATTAAAAGGGTTTAATTTCCTAGAAAGAAAATGGAAAAATGGTCATTTTTAAAAAATAAAGTTTATTAGATCATAATGTTGTCTGAATTTACCACCTTTGTCAAAAGTCCAATGTAGTTTACAATTCCTCAATCAAAGCCAGCAACCTATGGATAGCTCCAGCGTCTATAGTCGGCCTTTCACTAGCCATACAAACTTCCCTTAAAAAAGAAAAAAAAAAAATTATTTGTCTCTGTACCAGCCTTCCAACTCTTAAAAAGTCAGCTGTAGCAAAATTATACTCCAAATAATTACCGAAATAGTCGTAATGACTGATTCATCTTCTCAAATTCTCTTGCTTTTCTGTGTCCCTTTTGAATAACTTCCTCCGGAAGATTTGCAAGCCTTGCTGCATTAAAGCCATAACTCTTGGGACAAGCTCCCTCAATGAACTTATAGAGGAAGGTAATAGTCTCCTGGCTGGGATCCTCACATTCATTTTCTACCATGCAAGCCTTTAAGAAAGAGAAACTGTTTTATTACAGCTCTACTACTTACTTGCTGCCAATAGAAAAATGCCTGATTGATTCCACATACCATGTGTCCTAGGCGCACAGAAACATTTTTAGAATAGTCTTCTACTAATGAATGATAGTGTGTAGAAAACAATGTTCGACACTTTATTGTTTCAGCAAGTTCTTTAACAACTGCATTAGCTATCGCTGTCCCATCAAAAGTTGCGGTACCTCTTCCTGTGGAAGTGAAATGTGCTACATTAAGAGAGATTACAGTGATAAACACAGAGGGAATGCAGTATAGAAGTGGGGAACACCTGTCCTGCATCTCAAATGAGTACAATCAGTAACTCAGTGTGGTCCCATGCAGCAAGAGCCACAAGGTTATCAACCTGGACAACTTAGTGAGACAGTCAAAAATTACCAATAGGCATTTGCTGGTTTAAGGTACAACTTACTCAGTTGTCCTCTGACCTCCGCGTGTCGTCCCGTCTCCCCTCCCCCCACACACACAAAATGATGTAACAAGTTTTAAGATGCTTAGCATTTAAGAGGACCACTTAGTATAGTGGCACACACCTTTAATCTCAGCACTCAGGAGGCAGAGGCAGGTGAATCTCTGAGTTCCAGGACAGCCAGAGCTACGCAGAGAAACCCTGTCTTGATAATCTACACACAGTTCTGGGAGATCCTCTATGGGCACTTCCATGCACATAGTGCAGACATACATGCACATACATGAACTCAGACCTAATTATTTTAACCTGGAACTGGAATAAACATGCAGTTTATTTGTGAGCTGCCTGATATGGGTGCTAAGATAGAATTCCTGTCCTATGTAAGAGCAATACATGTTCTTAACTGATGAACATGTATGCAAAGATGGGAGATGGGGAATGTACCTCAGGGGTACAGCTCCTGCCCAGGAGACCCAGGTTCAGTTTTAGTACTGCCAGAAGGGATAAACAAATGTCATAGTAGCTGACGGGAAATGGATCTTCCGTTTTAAGGGCATTCTTTACATAGCCTTCAGATTTCATCTAGAAAGAATTACTTCTAATGATTTTAAGATGGCATTCCAACAAAACCTGCTTCTTACCTAATTCGTCCACAAGCACCAAAGAATGTGCTGTTGCATGCCTAAGTATGCTAGCAGTTTCACTCAACTCAACAAAAAACGTACTTTCACCTGAAAAAGGAAACAGGATTGTGTTAACAGCAGACTATCTTGGTTGAATATGACAAGCAAGAGGTGAAACTACAAAATTTGTCAAGAGTTTTAAGTTTTACATAATGCCACATGTCTTTATCCCTGCCAGCTGAATTGTAAAAGCCTTAGTGGTGAAGGAGAAAGAACAACTCACCTGACATTATTCTATCTGAGGCACCAAGTCTAGTAAACACTCTGTCCACTGGTGTGAGCCGACACACTTCAGCAGGTACATAACAACCCATCTGGGCCATTACAGCCAATAGACCAGCCTGAGTATGGGAGGAAAGGGATGGTAAGATTGGTATTAAAAGAACCTGTCCACAGCACACATTTGACTCAAGAATCCTTGTGAAAATCTGGAACTCCATTTAAGTAACACCTAACAAACAAACACTGTATCTAAATAAAGGGCAGGGTCAACAGGAAGCTCCTTAGCACTAAAACTACAAATGCCTAGAAATATAACCCCATACTTAAGCCTTCCCTCCCCGCCTTTACCAGTCACGAGAATCAAAGCCAGGGTCTGTCTGCTCACACATCTAGTTGTCGTATTTCCTACACAGAGCCTTACTACTCAACACTAGCTAAGAGGACAAGGAATTCCCCTCTGCTTCCCTTATGTAGCTTTGTGCTATCTGGAAAATAGACTAGGGTATATTTGCCCCTCACCTTACAGTTATTATCCAAATAGAACATGAAGGATAAATTACCTGTCTTATGAGTGTAGATTTGCCCCCCATATTTGGTCCAGTAACAAGCACACAATAGGCTTTGCCATTTTCTTCTGCTTCTTCTTCACAGCCTATTAGAATGTCATTAGGAATAAAATCATCTCCAAAAAAAGTCTTTGTAATGCAGGGATGCCTTGACCCTTTAAGCTCTAGGAAAGGATGTGTGTCTTCTCTTGGTAACACAATTACCGGTCGACACATAGGACCATCTCCTCCTTGACTATAGTTAGCCAGGCACAGTAAGACATCTGTCAAAAGAATATAAAAGTAAAGATCATATAAAAGTAAAGATTTTGTTAATTTCTTGCTGGGTTTACTGTTATACCCACTACATAGTACTTGTTCCAGCTTTTATAAAATGTCTTTTTAAAAATAGGCATCAACAGGGTTGGGGATTTAGCTCAGTGGTAAGGAAGGCCCTGGGTTTGGTCCTCAGCCCTGGGGGGGGGGGGGGGGGGGATGGCGGGAGCAGCAAGATGGCCCAGCAGCCCGAAGGTGCTTGCCACCAAGTCCAATGACCAAAGCTCAATCCCCAGGATCCACATAGTGGAAGGAGAGAGCTAATTCTCACTAAGCTGTCCTCTTACCTCCACAGGAACTGTTACATGCCCAACTCCCAACACATACAAAAGTATTGTACTAAGTAAAGGTGGCATGTTCTATTTGTTCTAAAATGCTCTTAGTGCCAGGCATGGTAGTGAAAACCTTTAATCCCAGCAACTGGAAAGCCAAGGCAGGTATCTCTGTGCTCCAGGCTAGCCAAGGCCACACAATGAGAGCCTGTCTCAGAACAAAATGCTGTTTCTGAAGACAAGTTATTGGTGTGGGTGTTTTCCATGTCTTCATTGTAACAATGCCAGTAACAGGAGAACTAAGTCTCCATTTCAGCAGTTCTCTGCTCCACATCTCCATGGGGGTAGAGTGCTCATATACTACAGAAATACACCATGTGCCTGAGGGATAGGAACAGCCAGAGAGCCAGACAAATGGACCGACTTAGAAGAGGATCTCTGCTGAGAAAGGATTTTACTGTTCCAGTCCTTTTGACAACTGTGTTCAGAGGAGGGTTCTGTGTTACAATCTCAGTTGAGGATTACTGTGTGCACTGGACAAGCACGTGCTTGAAGCACTAGCTAGGTTCAATCCCCCACACCACCAGGTGGGGAGGAACCTACAACAAATTTTGGCTTCCCTATTTTACAAAAACTGATGGTCAAATAGTTCCAGATACACTAGCCCTGACATTTAAAGATTACCAAATTATAAGCATACAAATCAAGGCAAAGATATTGTGGTGTAAGAAGGGCTAGAGGTACAGATCACAAAGCCTAGACTCAACCTCAATCCTTTGCCCCAAATGATTTCCATTCAAATTTGACTCAAGGAAATACAGAAGGAAGAACCATGAAGAATAAAACCAAATTTACACACTCTCTGCTTTAAAAAAATAAAAATAAAACCTCAATTACAACAGCAATTTGGGCTCAAGAACTGGCCCGGGGCAGTGTTTGCCCAGAATGCACAAGGCTCTAGGTTTGATCCCTAGCATAGCAAATTAAATTATAAAAGCTAGGGATTAGTGGCTTACTCCTCTAAGTAATCCTAGCAGTTGCGGAGTTGAGACAGCTGAGACAGGAGGATTGCCAGGAGTTCAAGGAGAGCTTGGGCTAGAGACTCTGTCTCAAACCAAGAAATGACATACTACCAATTTTTAAAAATCTGGGAAAAAAAAAAATCTTTCTTCAATAATACAATTCAACTATTCCAAGAATGGAGAAAGTCATCTGGCTAGAAACCAAGTTTCAGTTATTTAAATTACCTTGTGCAATAGATACAGCAGTTTGATCCCAAACAAGCATGTATGCATCCATGTCAATACACACACCCATGTTTAGAGATGTACAGCTGAGACACAAGGATTTATCAGTCAAAGCCTGGGGGAACAGGGTTGTCTAAAGCCTTACCCAACACTGCAATGCACTCTACAGCAGACTGCCAGTCCTTGTAATTTTTATCGAAGTTACAGAATAGCCGCTTCATGCAGTCCTTCAAAGATGTGTCCCTACGTTCTTCAGCATTTATAAGATTAGCTAATTTCTTCTCAATCGTTTTGGTCCAGTATCGTTTACAGCCCTTTCTAGTAGATTTCAACTCATATTCTTCCGGTAGGTTACGGGTAGTAAAATTGTCTGGAATCTCCAACTGGTAACGGTTCCTACCAATTCCCCAGTAGACTATGGTCCTGCAGCCAATCCGACTACGCTGTTTTTCTAAGTACTCCAGGAGGCCCTGTTCATTCTCTCGTATGTCAGCAAGTGCTTGGTCATAATCAGAGTCAAACCCTGCCTTTGGAGTAATGAGTCCAGTCTTTCGAGCCTTCTCATGGTCAAAAGCAGTATACCATCGGTCCAGTTCTTCAGTCAGATCAGGAAAGCGGCCTTCAGGGCTCTTTGTCTGTGGAGTAACAACCTGCCTAAGGGTTTTGGACTTAAAATCACCAGCGACATCCTCCATAAGCCCTATAATCTTACTTATTACTTTGAATCCTTCTAGAGCAGAAAGGAAATCAATGATCTTTTTTTTGCTGTATGTGGTTTCTTCATACATTATAGCCCTGCTGTCTGGGTGGTTTTGGTTCTTTAGGGGAGAGCCAATATTATGGATCTTACTCAGTAGCCTCTCAAGATCTGGTAGCTTCTTTAGGAGGTCTGCAACTTCAGTGATTTTGTCAGGCAAAGCCATCAGGTCTTCCACAGCATCTAAGCGGTCACTGATGGCACAAGGGCTGCAGAGGGGGGCACAGAGCCACTGTTTTAGGAGCCGCTTGCCAAAGGGAGTATGGCAAGTGTCAAGCCTCTCTAGCAAAGTCCCTTCAGTAGAACCATTTGTCCCATTCAGGAAGATCTCCAGGTTGTTTAACGTCACTGCATCTAGCACCATTCGCTGGTTGGCACGAGTAAAGAGAGCACCAGGTCTTACTGTGGTGACCATGTCAGAATCCAAGGGGAAATAGTCTTCAAAATTGGCCATTGACAGAAGCTCCTGATCGATCAGGCATTTTTTGAGGTAGAAAACACAACCACCTAGAGCAGAGAGGGCCAATTCACTCTTTTCTCCTGGGGTCAGCCCGACCGAATCCGACTCCGAGGTCATACTCTTAAGCACCCGGGGCAGTACTGCACCTGCACCGCTGTCTTCTCCTAACTTCCCAGTAAAATAGCCTTCTTCAAGGAGTGTTCGCAACGTCTTAGTGGCATCCCAAAATTGGGAACCTGGTATCAGACCTTCCTGAAGACAAGAGGACAGTGAACTCTTCAGGACTGTTTTGGTTTCTGTTGAGAGATTTCCTTTCTCAAACAAAATCTGTACTGGAGGATAGTGTGCCACAAGAGTCCTAAATCTGGAACAATGGCGATCATCCGAAAACTGACCCAGGAAAAACTTGCCCAGTGAAGTGTCCACGAAGCACACACCATATACACGGGTGTGACCAGAAGAATCTTCCTCTTTCTCTTTAAGGCTAAGAAGATACCTGCTGTGGTTCTCAGAGGGCTCACCTTCCAGCACCCCATACGTCTGTGTGCCCTTGGTGATGATCCTACAAACCTCCCTCTTCACCACTCTGTCAAACTTGGACACATGTGCCATCTTCCGGCAGCGTGCCTCCATCATCTCTGGAGTCTCAGTCTGTTCCACTCGTGCTACTTTATAGCCCTTCTGCACCAAGGAATCAGAAAATCGGCCAAAGGCAATTTCCGGAAAACCAGAATGGGCCCAGTTGCCCTTCATGAATACCAGCCCCAGCTCATTGACTCCAATAATAGCATCCATGTGATACAATTCGTAAAACTTGCCCACCTTATAAAAAATGACAAGATCAAAGTTCTGAGACTTAATCTGCCACCACTTCCTCATCCCTGGAGTACAAGTATTAAGGAAATCTTCAGGCACATACAGTGTGCAAGGATTAAAATCGGGGTGATCAGGCCGTCTCCTGTGCTCATCTCTTCTCTTTTCCGGCTTAAGCCACTCTAAAGTCTCATGGTACCAGATAGTGGGTCCACCACTGTCATCTCCCCCACTGACATGGGTCTGGGAGTCAGAATTTGGAGAGGCTGAGAAAGCACTCAAGGTACTCTTGGTTTCTGACAAAATTCGAGTTGCTCGTTTGGTGGCTGAGGGGCTTTCCTTCTTTGAACTCTTCCTTTTAAATGCACTATGACCAGCCACTGTCCTCTTCCGCTTTGGAGCACCCTTGGCAAGGGTGCCCAGGCCTTCGCTGTCGCTGTCACTGGCTCCAGCCCCACTGCTCATTTCGTCGCTGCTCCCGTCTTGCTTAGTATCTGGCTTGAACTCCACATCGGAGCCCCCAATGTCACTTTCAGAATCCGATATGACCCTGCGCTTCTTCACCTGCCGGCTGCTTCGCCTAGGCCCCTGCACCTTAGGCTGTGCTTCTTCTTCTTCGCTTTCATTCTGATGATTACCCTCTTCACTCTTATCAGACACAGAAGCTGTGTACACCTACCAGACAAAGAGGAGAAAAAGTTTTTAAATAAAACAAAGGCCCTAAGTTCAATCTCTGGTACCACAAATAAATGAAAAATTTAAAAACAAAATTTGGAAAATACTTGAGTAGAACCAGATGTTATGACTCAGGTTCATAACCTCAGCACTTGGGAGGCTGAGGCACAGATTACAAGAACATTGAGGCCAGCGTGAGGCAGGGGTGTAGCTCAGTTCACTAACATGCACGGATTCCTGGGTTTGACCCCAACAATTCATACACCAGGAATGTTGGCATACACTGTAATTCCAGCACTTGGGAGGTGGAAGCAGAATCACTGAAGTCATGCCCCACTACATGTGAGTTCAAAGCCAGCCTAGAATACCCAAGAAAGAGCCTGTCTCAAAGAACCAAAAGCAATACTGCTGTGCATATGCTGTAATGTCACATACCCTGAGAAAGTGTTCTTTCTTAAAGCTATTTTAGTTTAGCCTGACTTTAAACATAAACTGAACCTGATACCAAAGGTCTATAATCCAATTTCTTGTGAGGTTGAACCAGGAGTTCTAGGCTAGCCTGTCTCAAATAAAAATAGCTCTTTTCTCTGAAGGAGGTGGGTGGGCTAAGTGGAAGAGCACAGGCCTAATATATATGAGGCCCTAGGGTCAATGCTCAGGACTGGGAGACAACATGTATAGCAGCCTGTAATCCCAATATTTGAAAGGCAGAAATTAAGAAGATTCTGAGCTGGAGGCTAGTTTCAGCTACAAAGACTATCCCAAAAAAAAGGGGAGGAAACTGTTGAAATTCTAAATAAGCTAACATAACTTCCAATCCAGGGAAGTAGACATATGCATGTATAAGCACTGGACATTCACACAAAATTACCTTTTTTTTGTGTTTGTTTTGAGACAGGGTTTCTCTGTGTAGCCTGTCTGTCTCGGAACTCACTCTGTAGACCAGGCCAGCCTGGAGATCCACCTGCTTCTGCCTCCCAAGTGCTGGGATTAAAGGCATGCAGCACCACCGCCCAGCTTCCTATTTTTTGTTCTCTTTCATCACATATCATTTTCCCCATCGCCCCCTTAAGAGAACTGATGCCTGACCTCTGTTGTCTCTTCCTCCTCTTCTGGCTCTGAAGGCTCATCACACACTGCCAACTCAAGCCTCTTAATCTTGTCTTTACTTAAGGCTTCATCTGCACGTTGCATTGCTCTGAGTATTTCAGACTTTGAACTGTAGAAATGACCTCCCTTTTGGGCTTCCTTGGACTTTGAACCTAGAAATATATTTACAGTAAGAACATGGTAGGTGGATAGTTGGCCAAATTACAACATGAACAAGAATGGTTACAATCAGCTATAATTTTTAATGCCCCATTTTTTTCATATACATAGATCAAAAGCTTACAGGAAGGAATTTTCAGAGAAAGCTAGCAATGAAACCGGAGCCACCAATTTTCCTTCTTTGAATCTGCCCTGTCCAATCACCAGGCCGCTCTTCTAATGTCTCAGAATCATGGGCCAAGGTATGACAAGCCTCAAAGTGAAGCAGACAGAAATGTGATTTCAGATTTATTAAATAAGTAACTTGATAACCAGGCTGAATTAACTCAACTGTTAGGAGTGCTTGCCTAGCATGTATGAGCGAGATCCAAGACAGGCTCCAAAGCTACACAGAGAAACGCTGTCTCAAAAAAAAAAAAAAAAAAAAAGCATGCATTATGGGGTTGGGGATTTAGCTCAGTGCTAGAGTGCTTGCCTAGCAAGTGCAAGGCCCTGGATTCGATCCTCAGCTCCACAAAAACAAACAAACAAACAGACAAAAGCATGCATTTCATTTTTTTTTTTTTTTTTTTTTTTTTTTAGAAACTAGGTGCTTGCTGGAATCTAACCTAGTGGTGGGATTGTAATCCCAGCTCAAAGAGAAGCTAGAGGAGAGGAATCCAAATTCAAAGCAAACAGACTATGGTGGCACACACCTTTAATCTTAGCACAGGGAAACAGAAACAGGCAGATCTGAGTCCAGACTAGTCTACATAGTAAGTTCCAGAATAGCCAGGGCTACATAGACACCTTGTCTCAGAAACAAAAAAAAATTAAAGGCCAGCCTAGGCTACAAAGGGAGTTGAAGGTAGCCTGTACAATTTAGTCTCAGAAAGTAAAAAAGGCCTACTACTCCTTATCTCAGTGTAGGGTCTGAGAAAATGCTGAAGATCCCAGGCTCTAATAGTGTGCAAGCACAAAGAGTATTTAGTGTGCCAGCATGCAGGGGTAGGCACCTGCACAAAATGGGGAGTTTCAGGGTCATACATAATTGGTTAAGCATGCAGAGGTTACATTAGTAGATTTCCAGTTGGCTGAGGTTTAGTCCTAACATTTTTGGACACATCTGCACAAGCTTGGCCATGACTCAGAAGGGGCTGCTGGGTTTGTCCTTGAGATACCGTGACTGACGCTGACTTAGACTCTGTGTGTTTGTTCTCTCCCTCAACCCTGAGGACCTGTAGGTAAATGGCCCTTTGTTGGGAGAGCCACCCGTTTGTCCTCCTCAGAGAGCTGGAACCTAAATTCAGTTGTAAAAGTGAGAAGAGCTGAGCCCCTATGAGTACTATGAAATGGAAGCAGAGGCAAGTGGATCTCTTGTGAGTTTGAGGCCAGCCTTGTCAACATAACAAGATCAAGGATGACCGGGGCTAGTTTCCCCAACACTAGAAGGAAAAACTTGTGCACATTCTGGGCAAGGGCTCCATCACCAAAATATACCCTCAGCCCAAAAAATGGGAATTTAAAAGAACAATGGATAAAATGTTAAAGACCAAAACACATTTCATTTACACAACAACATTTCCTGATCTCTTATTTTGCTCAGGCAGTTTTAAAATATAAAATTCCTGAAGAGCAGGGCTCTGATGGTGCACACCTTTAATCCCAGCACTTAGGAGGCAGAGGCAGGCGGATCTCTGTGAGTTGGAGGCCAGCCTGTTCTACAGAGTGAGTTCCAGGACAGGGCTGTTACACAGAGAAACCCTGTCTCAAAAAGCAAAATAATAATAATAATAATCCTGAAGAACTCATTTATCATCTGCTGCTGTAAGAAGTCATTTTACATGAGTAACAGTATCATCACCAAGATATGCAGCAGGTAAGCAGAAAAATAGAATCAACTTCCTGGTTGACATTACTGTTTTTCAGTAAACCTACCTTTTGCAGGACAAGCACACTAACCAAAAGGTTTTGTTCTTCAGAAGAGTTCTGGGAAGCTGGCCCTGTTGTATCCCACACCAAAGAGTTCAACGTGCTAGCCTGGGATGGGTGCCTGAGAACATAGGATGTGGACTTGCTCACAGGCCGTGTACAGTGTACTGTATCCAGCAATTACACCATGTGTACACTGCCTAAAACTCAAGCGACAAGAGATGCCTTGGCCGAGGTGGGGTCTGTGCAAATAAAGCTGGGCTTATAAAAAGAGTTTTGGTGTGAAACACAACTCAAATATACTCATAGATTATTGGAAGACATGTGGTATGCATCTCTGTCATTGAGAATGTCACTGACCCATGCTATTATCCTGCTTACATTACCTAATTATTCCTTCAAAATAGAACTAATGTAACCTTTTACCCTTCTCATGTCTATTTCATAGTTCAATTAACTCGCATCAAGAGACAAATTTTCCTTGAAGGGCTTTAATTACTGTACATTCAAAAGACAAAAATAAAAATTGCCCCCCCACACATACACCCTCAAACACATGCACGCACAAACTCACGCACTCCACCTCTTACCTGTGTATGGCTTCAACAGCCTTCTGCTAACCCAGCCCCTTGTTGGACTGTCGTCAAAAAACTGTACATGAATGCGGACTGTTCTCCCTCTCTTCCGGATGAATGTCCCATCAAAGGGGTGATCATAAACCAGGCAAGGCCACCAGGGGTAACCTTCCATCTTAGCCCAAACCAAATCACCTGGTGAGAAGTCACAAGAACTGTTGCCAAAAAGAAAAATAAAATTCGGTTAATATTTGGCTACTTACTTTAAAGACAATTACCCACAAATAAACGATTTTAAGGAAGTTCTCATTAAGACTCCTTTAGAAACTTCTGGCAGTCAGAAGGTTCAAGTAACTTTTATAAAGTAAGCAAGCTAATACAATGTTTATTTAACAATTAAGACAATAATAAACTAGTACTAGATAAGCAACTGTTCCTCGGAAGTTTTAAAATGATAGCAAAATTCAGACAGTATCCTGTCAGTCACAAAAGCCAGGGAGTCATACCTATACTGCAGTTCAGTGCACCAGATAGACGTAATCCACAAGACCTGAAGACATCATGATTATCAGCTTGCTAACTATATTGTTATCTAATTCATTAAATTTAGCCTGCAATTGTTCCAGCTAGGATCCTATGTACTCAACATTCCAAAAGCTGTTTCCCTTGACCAAACTAGTTTCGTCAACAAGGGCCTATGGCCATTGGTGTGGCCCACACCTGTAATCAGCACTCGGGAGGTAGAGAGAGGGGCTCTCTCTGAGTTTGAGGCCAACCTGGTCTACAGCACTAGTTCCAGGACAGCAAGGCTGTTAACAGTACCCTGTCTCAAAAGACCAGAGAGAGAGAGAAATAGCGAATCTACATGCCTATAGGATTTTTTTCCCCAAAGGTTCATCCTTCACAAAACTTGATTAGGCCAAAACAACTCTGAGATACCACCTTACACCTGTCAGAACGGCTATGATCAAAACCACTAATGACAGTCTATGTTGGAGAGGATGTGGAGCAAAGGGAACACTCCACTGTTTATGGGAGTACAAAGGTGTACAACCACTATGGAAGTCAGTATGGTGGCTTCTCAGAAAATTGGGAATCGATCTACTTCAAGACCCAGCCATACCACTCTTGGGCATATACCCAAGGAATGTTCAATCATACCACAAAGATACATGCTCAACTATGTTCATAGCAGCACTATTCATAATAGCCAGAACCTGGAAACAACCTAGATGCCCATCAACTGAAGAGTGGATTAAGAAAATATGGTACATATACACAATGGAGTACTTACTACTCAGCAGAGAAAAACAATGACAGCATGAAATTTGCAGGCAAAGTCCTGAGTGAGGTAACCCAAACCCAGAAGGACAAACATGGTATGTACTCACTCATAAGTGTATTCTAGATAAAGCAAAGAACAATCAGACTGCAACCCACAGAACCAGGGAGGCTACATAGCAGAGGGACTCTAGGATGACTGTGGCTTATAAAAAGTTTTGGTTTTACTCAATCACTGGGCAAGCCTCAGTGAAACATTTCACTATTAGGATAAGAATATGTACTGTATCAAGGTGATGATAGAAAAAAATAGTAATTAAAAAAATTAACTCTTAAAAAAATAACTTGATTTGGCTCTTGTGGGTTGTCTCTGAGGAAAGGAAGACAGAGAAAAAGGAAAAAGAACTCAGAACTAACAGACCATAAGAACTCCCATGATAGAAAGGCTACTAAACTATTCCTGCTCACGTGCATTAAACAGCAATATTTCTAGGCCCTTGTAAGATTCTTAGCACCTACAATATTAACAAAAGCACACTACTACAATAAGAATACTTTAGACATTTCCAGAGTATTCAGGTGAAGTCAACTTAGACCCAATCATGAAGCATTGTTTCTTAAAAAACATTAATATCCCCAACCAGGCATGACGGCACAAGCCTATAATCCCAGCACATAAGGCTGATATCTCTCTATCTTTAAGGACTGTCTCTCAATTTCTTGTTGGTTTGTTTTTCTTCTTTTTTCTTTTTTTCTTCTTTTTTTGAGCTGAGGATCGAACCCAGGGCCTTGTGCTTGCTAGGCAAGCGCTCTACCACTGAGCTAAATCCCCAACTCTGTGTAGCTCTAGCTGTCCTGAATCTCAATTTGTAGACCTTGAACTCAAGAGATCTATCTGCCTGCCTCTGCCTCTTGGGTGCTCGGATTAAAGGTGTGCGCCACTATTATGGTTACCAGTACAAGTTTGTGCATATCAACTCAAGCTCACTATACATGGTCATCATTAAGAGGAAGCTGTACCTGCACAATTCAAACAGTTAAATAACTGTTTCCTAACCTGACCTGGCCCGGCAAGTCTTTCTTCAGTGACACATTTCCAATAGGAAGAACCAGGGGATCAAAAAATAATAATAGGAAAATCGGGGTCAGAAGGTCTTGCATAAACTATGCCTTATGCCAAACAAGTTTATTAAGTATAGCATTAAGTACAGCATATTAAGTACAGCTTGGGGGGTAGGGGGGATGGGACAAAGTCAGCAGGAAGCTAATCAAGCAATGTTGTAAAAAGGGAATACAGTACATCTCAAGTAGCTGCTTTGGGATTAAACACCATAGCCCTTGGTGGCCAGGGTGGGGCTGGGGTGTTCCCAGGAGCCTGAAACTTCTCCCAAAGCCCTGTCCCCAGGCTATTACTGACCTTGCCAAGCACGTACCAGATTTTAAACAAGGAACTAGTAAGTTCCCTCTCCATATATCAGGGCCTCAGGGAAAAGCCTAGCCCTCAACACTAACCTATCCACAGGAACATGCCTTCCCTTCACTCAGGCAATCTGACCACTGCACCACAAAGCCTATCATATCACATCTGGCTAAGTTCTATAAAATCTTTTTTTTAAACTTTGTTTTACAGTTAAGTTAAAAGGACTTAAGCTATTCTCAGCACCTACATTGGGCAGCTCACAACCACCTCTTCACTCCAGCTTCGGGTTATCTAATTAATGCCAATGGCTTCCATGGGTACCTGCATTCATGTGCACATACCAAACACACCGAAGGGTGCAGGAATATAGAAATATTGTAAACCTTAAAAGGGGGTGGGGGTGGGGATTTAGCTCAGTGGTAGAGCGCTTGCCTAGCAAGTGCATGGCCCTGGGTTCAATCCTCAGCTCTGAAAAAAAAAAAAAATGCTCAGCAGCCAGGGGTTAACTTTTAACCCTCTTCCCCCTTATAGCCAGCAACTGCCTGGACCAAAGTTAACTTTTAATAGAGGTTTCTAAGTGACTCCTACCGTGCACCCCATGCCTGGTGCTTTCCCCTCTTACTATAAAAGGGGGGCCAGAACCTGCCTCCACTGCCACAGCCTCAGAATCCCAAACACGGGCTTCTCAGCTAGCTGATAAGCTTTTGTGCCCCGTGGTGATTTTTCCCCCTTTGGTTTTTTTTTGGTTGGTTGGTTGTTTTTTAAATCATTTTTTATTTATTATGTACACTGTGTTCTGTCTACACATCAGAAGAGGGCACCAGATCTCATCATAGATGGTTGTGAGCCACCATGTGATTGCTGGGAATTGAACTCAGGACCTCTGGAAGAGTAGCCAGTGCTCTTAACCTCTGAGCCATCCCTCACAGCCCCCCCCCTTTGGTTTTTTTCTGGGATAAAGTTTGCTTCTGGTTTAATAGACTTCGGTGGTCTGTCCCCCATTATTTCGTGACCCCAGACCCAACAACATATACATGATTTCAAGTTAAATTATAATTTAAAAATTGGGATTGGAGGGAGGAAAGAGGGGAAATTCTATATTTCAATTAAGATAACTAAAAACTAAGAAAAAATTAAAGGGAAACAAAGAAAAAGACAGTCAAAGTTGGCATTATACCCTGAGCCAAGCATGGCAAATGCCTTTAATCCCAGCACTCAGGATGCTGAGGCAAGCGGATCTCTGAGTTCAACACCAACCAGCCAGGTCTACATAGGTAGTTTAGTTCCTGGACAGACAAGGGTATCTGTGGATGTCTCAAGACAAAAAAAGAGGGCCAGAGCTGAAAGGACAATACAGAAAGGAAGAACCCATTTGCATTACACATAACTGACAAAGAACCAGCAAACAAGCTTCAGTACAAAAGGAAATCGTAACAGCAAACAGCTCAGTTACTGTGAGCTTCCATCCCACACTCAAGTGTGGACCTATCAGCCCAGTGACTGGACCATTAATTCTCCTGCAAGTCGCCCTCTGATTCCCTTGCATTTTTCCAGTTTGCAGGTTCTCTTCCAGAACCAGAAACCACTCAAATCTGGCTAGCTCTGAGTCCTTTTATAATCTGTTTACAGAGCTGAAAAAGCCTATCTTGAACCACACCTTCTCCTTCCACCAAAGCACAAAAACCCATATTCTACTTTGGGATCAGTTTTTCACTCAGGATACATTAAAACATATAAAGTAACTTAGAGTAAAGTAAATGCAACCCTTTATTTTGGATACCACAAAATCAATTAACAACCAACTAAACATGCATTCCTCACCAGATGCTAGCTTGTTTTTGTTTTAGAGATCAACCTGCCTCTGCCTCCCAAGTTCTGGGATTAAGGATTAAAGTCGTGTGCCACCACAGCCAGGCAGATGTTTCTTTAGCAGGCTTTGAGATCAAACCTAGCCAGGACCTTAAACACACTACAGCAAGCGCTCTGAGTTATAACCTCCAATCCCAGACAACTCAAGTGGCCTTTTCTGATAATTTGAACACACAACTGCAGGCTGGACGTGAAAGCTCAGCAGTACACACAGCATGCAAAGTTCTACGCTCCAGGCCCAGTACCACCCAAAAAACAAACAAACAAAGTATCAAAGTATCAAAGAGACTGCCTCTGCAATTAAACTTTGAAAAATCCAACAATTCCTGTAGACACCTTGAACACAGCATCAGAAATCGTTGCAAAGGGGGCTGGAGAGATAGCTGGGAGGTTAAGAGCACTGACTGCTCTTCCAGAGGTCCTGAGTTCAATTCCCAGCAACCACAAGGTGGCTCACAACCATCTGTAATGAGATCTGATGCCCTCTTCTGGCGTATGGCAAACTTGCAGGAAGAACACTGTTTACATAATAAATAAATAAATAAATCTTAAAAAAAAGAAAGAAAGAAATCGCTGCAAAGAACCCCTGGCTAGCGATTTGATCTGATTTTTTTTTTTTTTTTTTGAGTCTCCATGTCATTACTGGCTTAAACAGCCACCATTACATTATGTGTTTAGAACAGTAAAAGCGAGCTTTCCGCCGGATGGTGGTGGCGCACGCCTTTAAAATCCCAGCACTCGGGAGGCAGAGGCAGATGGATCTCTGTGAGTTCGAGGCCAGCCTGGTCTCCAAAGCGAGTTCCAGGACAGGTGCAAAGCTACACAGAGAAACCCTGTCTCGAAAAACCAAAGAGAAAAAAAGGACAAGACAAATTCAGAAAGAGCTACGACAACCCCCCCAGGCAGACTTCCTCAGCAAATGTTCTTGCCCAGGGCGCTCCGAAAACCCTTCCGCACCCTTCCCTCGTGTGGAAACGTGCGTTTAAAAGCTGCGTCGTCCCGAACCGGAACACCTCTGCCAGCCCAGACAAACTTCCACCTGCCACCCCAAGTTTCCTGGCGTCCTCCCCGGTAGGTACACTCCGGTGGTGTGCTCCCCGCCCCGCCCCCTCGGACACACCCCCGCCCGCCGAGCTCCCCACCCCGGCCAAGGCTGGGGGGATGGGGAGGGACGGCGTCTGGACGCCAGAGCCTCCGGACCCACCCCACGCCCGAGGTGGGAACGCGCCTCCGGCGTCCCCCAAGGCCCCAGGCACTCGCCCCGCTCCTCCCGGGCCAGCCGCCCCTCCTCCGGCCGCCGGCCGGGCCCTGCACCGCCGCCCCCTCCTTCCGGCCGCTCCGCGCGTGCCGCCTCAGCCCCAAGCCGGCTACCTGGCGGGGACGGCCGGGGAGGCCGACCTCCGCGGGCCTCCGTTGAGGTTCTTTGCCTCGGGCGACGGGGTGGACACCGCCGCGGGCCGGGACTCAGATCCAGCCTCGCTCCAGGCCGCATCCCCGCCGCGGGAAGCGCAGGCCCCGGAGGAGGCGGCGGCGGCGGCGGCGCCGCCTTCGCATGAGGCCCCGGCCGCGGCCTTCTTGGTGTCACCGAGCGCCGGGGACTTAGAGAAGAAGCTGTACAGGGTGCTTTGTCGCGACATGGTGAAGGATGGCGAGCCCGACCGTTCGGCCACTCCGAGCGCCTACTGGTACAGCCTCCGCCGCGCGGCAGCTGCTGGCGGGAAAGCCGGGGGGAGGGGCGTCCGGCCCGAGCACCCGGAGCCCGCCAGCCAATCGGCAGGCACCTCGGCCTGCGCGGTGGGCGGGGCCCCATCTCGGACGTGCCCCGGCGTCGGTGGGCGGGGTCTTGCCCCGCCCCGCCCTCAAGCCCGGGCTGGCGGGCCTTGCAACTCTGGGCCGGAAAGTTGGGGTTGCGGTGGCCACCTCGGGAAGTCCACCCGCTAGGACGGAAGTGGCGAGCGCGGTTACCTGGGCCTACGCTGGAGCGGCGGGACTCGCCCTGCGGGAGGCCGCATACACCCTACCCCGGAAACACCTGGCGCTGCGGGCGCTGCTGCGGTTGGACGGATCGGAGCCCAGGAGTTGACTGTTAACCGTTTCCCCTGGACGCTGCATGCCTCTGCAGAGCATGCGGAGTGCAGAGTGGCGCTCGTGAATGCCAAGTGCAAAGCCTTTGTATTTCAAACCAGCTATCCACAGAACTTTCCTTCATTGCTTCTCAACTAGTTTATGCCTCATAATCTATGAAGTAGACTGCTAAGGTTCACAGCCTTATATCTGAGCCCTTTGGCATAGGTGTGCAGAATTTTTTGGATTTTAGAAACTGAGTATGTTAAGGTAACGCTTAGAGTCGAAATCTGGGCCCTAACAACCCTATCATGCTCACCCATCCTCAATAATTGAATAAAAGAGACAATAACAAAAACCAGAGAAAGATTTGTTCAGTGGGGCCACATTAGGAAGAAAAGTTCAGAGAACCCCCCCTCCAAATTCAACTTTGGGGTACTGACATGAGGTTTAGGTTTAAACAGGGCAACAGGAACCAGAGCGGTCCTTTGCAAGGGGTAGTCTGGCCCAGCGTGGTCTCTGCTCCAGTCTGTCCTGTAAGGTGATTCAACAAGGTTCAGAAACCTGTGAAATCTCCTTTCAGGAAACAAGTTCTTACTCTGGCTAACACCAGGCTTCCCCTCCCCACTGCCCACCTAGAAATTCCAGCTCCTTGGGATCCATTGTTTCAATTGCCTGATAGACAAAGGGAAGGTGTTTAAATTTCTCTCCTCAGAAGGTCTTCCCGCCAGGCTTTGGTTACAAGACTTTTAGGAAATGAAAGCTCCTATTCAAAGTCAAGAAAGGTACTGGAGCCAGGTGTAATCCCAACAACTCAGGAAGTAGAGGTAGAATCTCTGTGAGTTCAAGGCCAGCCTGGTCTACTAAGTGAGTTTAAGGACAGCCGGGACTTAGTTACACAGAGAAACCTTGTCTCAAAAACCAAACCAAGGAAGGAAGGAAGGAAGGAGGAAGGAAGGAAGGAAGGAAGGAAGGAGGAAAGGGAAGAAAAAGGAAGAAATTGGGAGACTAATGAGTCTGTGATCCCTTAATCCAGCTCTAATAAATATGGAATCAGCCCCAACTAGCAATTGGCAAAGGGGTAATAATATTTGCTCTAGAGCCAGGCTACCTGGAACTTGCTCTGTAGACCAAGCTGCCTGCCTCTGCCTTCCGAGTACAGGAATCAGGCATGTGCCACTACTGCCCAGCAAAGCACACGGTTTTTAAAGGCGGAAATCACATTCGCCTGACATCTTGCTCCGCAGCTCTGTGTGTGTGTGTGTGTGTGTGTGTGTGTGTGTGTGTGTGTAAACAAGCAATTTGACAGAAGCTATGCTAAGCAGTTAGCTGGGGGGTGGGGGGAACTTTGTACAAGCAACCAGTTTAACAGAAGATAGGAAAAGTTAGCTGGGACATCTTGACCTTGGTTTCCTAGAATAGAGTTGGGTATTTTCCACAGGAGAGCAAACTCTAGTTAAACCTGAAAAGGCCTCAGTGAGACTACAAGATGGAGGAACCTCTGCTCTGTCTTACCATCATAGGACTAGCAGGTCATTCTTCAGTGACTGGTTCCTGAGGATCCTGTTCCTGATCTGGGAGATAAAGAAGACAGGAGCATCGGGGATCAGATCTGCATGAACTGATGACATGTGCCAGCAAGTTTATTAAGTACAGCATCGTATATATTGTGTTTGAGGGAAACCTTGGACAGTCAGCAGAAGACCATCACACAATGGGACGAGGTCCACAGGAAGCTACTCAATGGATGCACACAGAAAGGATACAGGGTTTATCCGGTGCAGTACACACCTAGCTCACATCATACTTGGGACTAATAACATAACCTGTACCTGGAAAGACTTGGGTTCCAGAATCAAAGCTCTCCCAATGTCCTGGCCCCAGACCATTAGTGTTCCTGGTTTTAGACAAGGAAACATATTCCTTCGCCAAAGATCTCAGCCTCAGGGAAAGGCTTGGGTTGGCCTGACCTCCAACAGCGTGACAACAGCCCCCTCCCTTCACAGACACTCTACCCTACTGAGATACTGAGGCCCTAGCTAACTGACTTCTCAGGGCTGTGACATCTCACTTGGGAAATGATTTTACATCCAAGAGGTACCCCTTCCTGTGTTTACCCTCTTCCCTGCCTCCTGTCTCGTTCCAGCTCTTGCTGGGAAATCATCTCCAGAGAGGTAACTATAAGAGGCTCCCTTCTTTGACAAAGACATGGTCGCCATTCCTGGAACCGGAAGTACAGAACCATTTGTAGTTAAGGTTGCAGTTTGGGGCAGAGCGCACTCCTTGAAAAACAGATGTTTAATTATAAGCAGACATGAACCTAGTTTGTCTTACTATAAGATGGCTTTTAATCCTAAAATAGAGGCAGGCTAGTTCTTCAATGCAAGGTTGTCCTCCATTCTACACACAAACACACACACACACACACACATTTCATACTCAAAAAGTACCAACTATGCATGTATGTGACCCCTCATTATTTCTGGGAAGATACATTTTATGATAAAATAAGGATTGTGGTTCCACACAAGTTTTACACCATTATTTAGTTATGGGCAATAGAGCATACAAGAAAAGATTTTTATATGATTAAGGAGGCTTCAACCCAAAAGATATTTATAGAGTTTTTCTAAGATCAAGAAATGATGTGCATTGCTGCACTGAGGCAGGACAGACAGACAGACAGGGAACAGCATGAGGATATGAAGAGGGAAAGAAGCCCCTCACCCTGGTGCCTGAAGGAAGCCTCCACCAACTGAGAAACAAGATGCCCTGCACAAGTTTGCTGTCAAGGCTGCCAACACCGAGTTCATGCCGCTTGCACATACACAGGCGGCCATCCTCCTTTTCCTGCGAGATCAGAACCAGAATATAGAACTGCTAATGGGCTATGCTATGCTAACAGCTGAAGATTCTTTTTTTTCCAAGACAGGGTTTCTCTGTGTAGCTCTGGCTGTCCTGGAACTCACTCTGTAGACCAGGCTGGGCATGAACTCACAGAGATCCACCTGTCTCTGCCTCGCAAAGTGCTGGGATTAAAGGTGTGTGCCACCACCACCCAGCTAAACTGAAGGTTCTTAAATACTGCCTCACCCTTCTTTACCCGTAAGGCACCACACCAACCACCCTGCAACTTTGCTCACCAAAGGGAATTCTTTAAGAGAAAAACCAGTTTATAGTTTTCACTTAAAAATTTTACTTAATTTAATTTTTACTTACTTGTTTGTTTATGTTTGAGATAGGGTCTATGTATCCTCACCTAGCTTGGAACTCTGCCTCTATTCCCATGTGCTGAAAGCAAAGGTGTGCGCCACCCAGCCTGGCCTTTACTTATTTGTTTGTTTGTTTTAAGGCAAGTTCTTGTCAGCCCAGGTTGGCATCACTGGATATGTAGCAGAGGATGACCTCGAACACCCATTCCTCAAGTGCTGACATTATATGAGCACATTGCCGCACCTGAAGAGGCCTGACTTAATGTTAGTGCAGCCATGACAAGCTGCAGATTACCAGTACTGGGACTAGTCCTCACCATTACAACAACCAGGAAAAGCCACAAACTGTACTACCCTGCAGAGAACCAGTCAGAACTGAGACAAACAGGTACTAGAACATTAAGGATCGTTTACATCACTTGTATATAAATTGCCAATTTCCTTGCAGCAATGCCAGTACCAATCCCTGTTTGACAAGACTTCTGTTGCCTGTTGTGGAAATCGCTCAGTATAAATAAAATGCTGTTTGGCCAGTGGCCAGGCAGGAAGTATAGGCGGAACAAGAGAGAAGAGAATTCTGGGAGGAGGAAGGCTGGGAGGAGACACTGCCAGCTGCTATGGTTGAAAACTAGATAGTTATAATTTCCTCAATTATGATAAAAAATAAGTTAGATATAAAACCTTAGACTCACAAACATAAGATAGATACGATATCTTCTTTAATATTGTAACTGTAATTCTTGCTTGATAATTGTTTTGTTATATGTAATTTATAAAAAAAAAAAGAAAAGGCGAAGTGCTGTGGATATCGCTCTGTATAAATAAAATTCTGTTTGGCCAGTGGCCAGGCAGGAAGTATAGGTGGTACAAGAGAGAAGAGAATTCTGGGAGGTGGAAGGCTGGGGCAGAGAGACACCGCCAGCAGCCGCCATGGCAAAAAGGATCTAAGGTAATGGTAAGCCACAAGTCACGTGGCAAAGTATAGATTTATAAAAATGGGCTAAATCTAAGAGTAAGAGCTAAACAATGGTGGACCTGAGCTAATGGCCAAGCAGTTTAAATAATATAAATGTCTATATGTTTATTTTATAAATGGGTTGTTAGACTAATAGGGCTTGGCCGGGGGGCTGGAGAGAAGCTCACCAACTACAGTTGCCCCACTCCTGCCCAGTCAGGAGTTCAACCCCATCTGAATCTAGAATTCCCCTACCTCGAATCCTTTACTCCTTAAAAACCCTGCCATAACTGAGCTCAGGGCTCTCTCTGATCCCACCACTGAAATGGACGGAGAGCCCAAGCTCAAGCTTGCAATAAAGGCTCTTTGCTTTTGCATGCAAACTCAGACTCCCAGTGGTCTCTGGGGGGCTCATGACTCGGGCATAACTTCTACAGTTCTATAGATCAGAGGGCTTGGTGCGTCCTGCCAACTGAGCCAAATCCCTAGTGTACTTTTCTTTCCTTTCTCCCCCACACCCTCTCTCTTCTGTCAGGGTCTCACTGTTCTGGAACTTGCTATCTAGGCCAGGCTAGCCTCGGACCCACAGAACTGCCTACCTCTTGAGCGTTGGAACTAAAGGCATTCGCCAACAAGTCTAGTTCCAGGGCCTGTATTTCTAAACTTCTTTTGTTGCCTAATTTGAACAAAAAGTGTGTGTGTGTGTGTGTGTGTGTGTGTGTGTGTGTGTGTGTATGAGTGAATTTTTAGCTGGGTATGGTGATGTACACCTTTAATGCCAGCACTCAGGAGACAGAGGCAAGTGGCTCTCTGTGACTTCCAAGACATCCTGGTCTACATATGGAATTCCAGGATGGCCAGAGATATTTAATAGAGAGATCTTGTCTTTTAAAAAGAAAAAAAAAATAGAATCGTTTGTGTGAGTCCTCCTGAGAAAGTGTGAAGGATGGAGAGAAGTCATCTACCCTTCCAGTGAGTGAGATGTCTGGAATCTTCTCAATGTAGGCCCCACCACTTGCCTCCTGTCAATGGTAAATGGTATTTCTTTCAGGCACAAAGCATTTGGCTTTTTTTTTTTTTTTTTTTTTTTTGGACACGGTCTTTCAAGCAGGCAGTGGTGGTGCACACCTTTAATCCCAGCACTCAGGAGGCAGAGCCAGGCAGATCTCTGTGAGTTCGAGGCCAGACTGGGCTACAGAGTGAGATCCAGGACAGGAACCAAAACTACACAGAGAAACCCTGTCTCAAAAAACAAAAACAAAACAAACAAACAAAAGTGATGTAGACCAGATTGGCCTCAACCTCTCAGAAGTTCTTCTACCTCTGCCTCCTGGGTGCTGAGATTAAAGGCATGTAATATCACACCTGGCCTTTGGCTCCTTCTGATGTACCTGGCTCTGATATGCTTGATGGGATCTATGTAATGTTGTAGGTGGGCTGCTCTCACCCAAGACAAGGTGACCAACCAGAAGAATAACCTATGAATCTGAAGTGGGTTTTTTTTTTTTTTTAAAGATTTTAATTTATTTATTACCTATACAGTGTTCCAGCTACACATATGCATGCCAGAAGAGGGCACCAGATCTCATTACAGATGGTTGTGAATCACCATGTGGTTGCCGGGAATTGAACTCAGGTCCTCTGGAAGAACAGCCAGTGCTCTTAACCGCTGAGCCATCTCTGCAGCCCTGAATCTGAAGTTGTTATTGAGCCACACAGCCCTAGCTGGGGGCTTGTACTCTTGGGACCACAAGTCTAAGGATGCAGCCCCAAGCTGAGTGGGCAGGGGGTAATGGAAGAGGAAGAAGCCACAGTTGGTCCCTTCCATTGATGTAGGTGCCGCTAGCGAGCATGACAGCATATGAACTTTTAATGAGAGTAGAGCACAGGTGTGCCCCATGGCAGCTGTGTTTGATCAGGGAGCAGAAAGCCTTGTGGTTAGAAAAGGAGAACAGGGCAGGTTAGCAGAAGTTCCTTTAAGTACCATACGCGCCTGAGGGTCAGGCTGACTTCCGTGTTAGCCCGAGTCGGGTCAGCACTTGGTAAATATGTTTTTCTCTTCAGTACCAAGTCAAGCACTAGTCAGCCAAACCAATGACCATGGCCAAGTCCCTCAAGGTTGAGGAATGGGGAAGAAAAGGAAGAGTGTAGCTGGGCCTACATTTAGGATCCCTCCTATGAAAATGGATGATGGCCGGGCGGTGGTGGCGCATGCCTGTAATCCCAGCACTTGGGAGGCAGAGGCAGGAGGATCTCTGCGAGTTTGAGGCCAGCCTGGTCTACAGAGCTAGTCCAAGACAGACTCCAAAGCTACAGAGAAACCCTGTCTCAAAAAACCAAAAAAAAAAAAAAAAAAAAGAAAGAAAATGGGATGGGATGATGGGGGCCAGCAAGATGGCTCAGCATGTAAGGGTGCCTGCTGCCAAGCCTGACATTCTGAGTTCAGTGCCTGGGACCCCCATGGTGGAAGGCAAGAACTCAAGGTTGTCTTCTTACTTTGGATATATTAAATAGCCAGGTGTGAAACCTAACAACCTCCATATGCATGTAGTAGCACACACACACACACACACACACACACACACACACACACACACACCATATAGATAGCCTTGGCAGTTTGGAATAAACTTCGCCTTTTCCTCCCACGAGCGGCCATTTCAGACGTCTCTTGCTTACCCTGACCTACCAAACTCCACTGTGTCTGACTCTACCTTACTTCTTTCCTTTGGAGTTCTGAATTCTCCTGAGTCTTTCCCCACATAGTCTACCTTAGATCCCAGACACTAGTCAGACCGCTGAACAAAACAAAGACATTTACTTCTGAAGCAACAGAGACCTTCTTGGCGCCCACATTGATCTTAGACAGTTGGTCTTAGACAATGGCCCCAGATAATGATCAGCCAGACCACAGCCAGAGCAGAGAGCCTGGCCTGCTATGTGGAAACCCCCAACCCTTGTTTCTCTTTCCAGTATCCTGCCAACTCAGGAATAAGCACTTTGAAGCTGGAACTAACCAGCAGACATCCTCCCCTCGGGGCTCAGGGCTTCCAACGGAAGAGGAGGCAGAAAGAGTGTAATAGCCAGAGGGGACGGAGGACACCAAGAAAACAAGGCCTTAGAATCAACATGATCTGCACACACAGGAACTCAGAGACTGAGGCAGCATGCACAGGCTCTGCCCCAGTCTGCACTGTCCTCTGAGTATATGTTATGGCTTCTAGTTCAGTGTTTTCATGAGATTTGTGAGTGTGAGAACAAGTGGGGCCTGCGCCTTCTCTGGGGCTCTTCTCCTTCTGTTTGATTGTTTTGTCTAATTCTGATATGTTAGTTTTTGTTTCATCTTATTATATTACATTTTATTATTATCCCTTAGAAGCCTTATAATATTTTATTTTATTATTATTCCTTAGGAGCCTGTTTGTTTTCTAATGAGAGACAAAAGGGAACTCAGGTGGTTGAGCATATCTATGGGAGATTTTTTTTTTCTTAATTAAATCATTTGAAGTAGGAAAATCGCTTCTAATCTGGACCACAGCTCTGCTGGAAGCCTGTCTAAAGGACATGGAAGGAGGAAGTTGCTTTTTTGGGCCTGCTTGCTCTTGCTATGGAGTCCATTCCTTCACTGGCATTAGCGCCTTCTCCTCCTCCTTCTTCTTTTTTGTTTTTTCGAGACAGGCTTTCTCTGTGTAGTTTTGGTGCCTGTCCTGGATC
Organism: Onychomys torridus; assembly: GCF_903995425.1. Lineage (NCBI taxonomy): Eukaryota > Metazoa > Chordata > Mammalia > Rodentia > Cricetidae > Onychomys > Onychomys torridus. The sequence goes on from NC_050463.1 coordinate 16,114,103, forward strand.
TGGCTCTGTAGCCCAGGCTGGCCTCAAACTCACAGAGATCCGCCTGACTCTGCCTCTCCAGTGCTGGGATTAAAGGTGTGCGCCACCACCGCCCAGCTTAGAGCATACTTCTTTGGGGTTCCAGTGTACATTGAAGACCGGCTGAGACATCCAGCCTCTTGGACTGTACAGCTACTGGATTCTTGGACCTGCCATTAGTACTGTTGGACTAGCTGGACCACAGCCTGTAAGTCATTCTAATAACTCCCCTTTTCATCTATAGGTTCATTCTTTCAGTTCTCCTCTGGACAGTGGTTCTCAACCCTTTAATATAGTTCCTCTTGCTGTGGTTGACCCCCAACCTTAAAATTAAAAACTATTTTCATTGTTGGTTCATAACTATAATTTTGCCACTGTTATGAATCATAATGTAAATGTCTGTGTTTTTTGATAGTCTTAGGCGACCCCTATGAAAGGGTCATTCAACCACACCAAAGGGGTTATGACCCACAGTTTGAGAATCATTGCCCTAGAGACCCCTGACCAATATATCCACATATATAACTACATAAGTAAAACAATTTGGTAGTCTATCTTTGTCTTAGTTATTTTTCTATTGCTATTCAAACACCAGGATCAAAGCAATTTATAGAAGGAAGAGTTTATTGGAACTACAGTTTCAGAGTGTTAAGAGTCCATGGCCGCCGGGCGGCGGAGGCACAAGCCTTTAATCCCAGCACTTGGGAGGCAGAGCCAGGTGGATCTCGTGAGTTCAAGGCCAGCCTGGTCCACATAGCCAGATCCAGGACAGGAACCAAAACTACACAGAGAAACCCTGTCTCCCTGTCTCCCAAAACAAAAACAGAAAGAGAGAGAGAGAAAGAGAGCATGACCATTACAGCTGGGAGCACAGGAGCAGGCAGGCAGCATGTTTCCTGGAGCAGTTAGCTGAGAATTTGGTTCTTAGCTCAGTGGTAGAGCATTTGCTAGAGTGTGTAAGTGGGGTTGATCCTTGATGCCATAAAGAGAAGAACAAAAAGTTGGACCTTTGGAAGCCAGGTTTACCCCTCACCAGCTCTGATGATTGTGCTCACCCATCAGCTCTGTGGAATTGAGAATCACCTAAGAGCATGCCTGTGAGGGCATGGTCAGAGAGGATGTCTTGCATAGTATTAGGGGGACCAGCCTTAATATCATACATCTCAGGGGTTCAGGAGAAAGAACTATGAACAGCGAGGACTATTTTCAGGAAATAGAATCTCAGCACACTAACCTCTTAGTCCAGTCATTTATTCTTCTAAATCTTCCTCTTCATCCTCCCGTACCCTGGAAGTCCTGGTATATATACACTTACAAGCAGTATTCCCTTGGCAGTATAAAGTCAGGCTTCCAGGGTCAAACAGAGGTGTGGTAAGAATCACATAGAGGGGCAGTAATTGTTAATTATCATTTGCAAGCCCAAAGGGAAGTGACCAATGGGGAAATGAATTAACTAAAGGCTAAATTCGGGTAATATCTAAGAAGAGGGATCTTATGTGCTCACTATAGTCTTAAACATGATTGGTAGAAAATGTTAAGAATCTGTAAGTTGGTAGGTCAATGGGAGAAAATAAAACTGCCTTCTTTTTTCCTGTGGCTCCTATCTGTCCAAGCTATCTGCCATTTTTCTGCAGGGTGGGGCAAGTGTGCTCGGTCGCTAGGCAACCTGTGTACAGCTAGATGCCTCTGGTGATGGATGGTTAAAGGGAGATCTAGAACTAGAGGTAAGATTTGGGAAAGGAGGAAGTTCATCTTAATTGGTACATCCGCCAGGCCTTCTCAAACAGGTAGCCTGGACGCTTAAGTCTGTTCTTAGAGAGTACAGAGGTATCTCTGATAAGATACTTTCCTCCATCCCGGGAATGGACCTGGCCGGATGCTGCCAATGATGATAATTACAGGGAGGCTTGAGGTGATGGGGTTCTGGCTGTGCACAGCCTCAGGGCAGAAGGTTATCTAAATATTCCTTTAGTAGAAGGGAAATGGTGCCCAAGAAATGACGGAAAAGCTACACTAGCACAGAAGAAACTCCTAGCAGGAAATGGCTGACAATCAAAAGCCAAATATCACCAAGGCTCCTTGAATCTCAGCTTGACCTCTGGAAGGCCCTTGGCTTCTTCCAAGTTTTAGCTTTGTCGTAATCAGCTGAAATCCTACTCTGTATATTTTTGCAGCTTGCAGCAAGGATGAACTGAGAGATGACCTGACCTGTCCCTCCAAGTGAGCAGCTCCTTCCAGATGCAGAGAGCTTGGAGCAGGCTGGCCTGCTGCCTTTGGTTCTTCCTGAGTGACAGGTCTAATGCTGCTACCATCTTCTTTCCCGGGGTCTCCAGCCTTCCATTGCAGCTGAATGTCAGCAATGACCTAGGGACCTTCCAGGCCTTCAGCACTATTTGGGGACACCGAGGCATTCAGCTGTGTGGTTCTTTGCCTCTCCAGCCTATGGACAGACAATTTTGGATTACCCAGTGTTGTAGAATATTATTTAAAGGTGTGTTACATTTGTTTATGCTCTGGAACATTTGCTTAATGATGCAAAGATGTGTTGCATTCTTTTATGCTGCATTTGTTTAGCTCTGTGAAGCTGTGTGACTGAGCCTGTCTAAAATGCCTGATGGTCTAATAAAGAGATGAACAGCCAATTGCAAGGCAGGAGAAAGGATAGGCAGGGCTGGCAGACAGGGAATAAATAGAAGAAGAAACCTGAAGAAGGAGCAAGAGAACAATGGGAAAAGGACACTAGGGGCCAGCTACCTAGCCACACAGCCACACAGCCACACAGCCACACAGCCACACAGCCAGCCACACAGCCACACAGCCACACAGCCAGCCACGGAGTAAGAGTGAAAGTAAGATATACAGAAGTAAGAAAAGGAAAAGGCCCAGAGGCAAAAGGTAGTCGAGATAATTTAAGAAAAGCTGGTTAGAAATAAGCCAACCTAAGTAATAATTTATAAGTAATAATAAGTCTGTGTGATTTATTTGGGAGTTGGGTGGCGGGCCCCCCAAAGAACAAAGAGTAAAGAGCTCAAGAGTAAAAAGTGACCAGCAGCCCAGCCCCCATCACGTACGGCAATCTAATAAATCCCTTTGTAGCATAGATGCATTCTATTGGTTCTGTTTCCCTAGATAACCCTGGCTCATGGGCTGTCTGTGTGACCTTGTGCAGATGACTAAACCTTTCTGTGCTTGAAAGAGACATCTCTAGGGCTTAGGGTGCAGCTTAGTAGCAAAGCATCCACTTAGCATGCATGAGGCCTGGGTTCCCAGCACAGCCCTCCTCACCAAAGGCCACCATTGGGCAGATAATAATACTTACCCCACAGGATTGCTGAGACAGTTCAGTGAATGGCTCCCCCATAAAGTGCCCAGAATTGTCCAGCACAAAGTACCATTTAAAATTTATTTGGGAAAGGCAAAGCATTTACCTAAGAGCCCTCAGTTAATTGCTAATAATCAGAAACTAAATAAACAACACCTTTCCTGTCTCTTGGTTCCAGGTTCATACTAAGTGAAAATAACTCGACGGTTTGCTTTAGGAAGTATCTACTCCTAAAAGGTAAACCACAAACCATGCGATATAGCCATGGAGGCCAGGCGCTTGCCAGCACAACGGCATGTACCTGTAGTCCCAGCTACTTGAAAGGTTTGGAAGGTTGGGGGAGGGGAGGCAGGTCACTGGAGAACAGGCGATTTTTAGAGCGACAGGAGAGATGTGGTAAGAGCACCAGCCTCAGGTATATGAGCCTGAGTTACCAGCTGCAGGAGTGTGAGCCCGGGTCACCAGCTGCTGGTGCTGTTCTGAGAGGTTGTGGAGTCTCTTGAAGGTGGAGCCTTGCCACAGAAGAGTGACTGGGGGCAGGCCTTGAGGTCTATATCCTGTCCCCACTTCCTGTCCCCTTTCTGCTCCCTGGCTCACCTAGACAATGAGCAAGCAGCTGCCTCATATTCCCCCCACTAAGGCGCCATCTGCTGTCATGCCTTCCTCTTCTAGCTTGGCTTTGTGATGCTGTGATACAGCATCAACCAAAAGTAACCTGGGGGGAGGAGAGGGTTCATCACTGAGGGAAACCACGGCAGGAACTGGAGACCTGAAGGGAATGCTGCTTACTCTCGTTTCCACTGGATCCTTATGTAATTCAGGACCACCTGGCTAGGGGTGCCGCCGCCCACAGTGGACTAGGCCCTCCTCCCTCAATTAGTAATCAAAGAAACACCCTACAGACACGCCCACAGGCCAACATGACGAAGGCTATTCTTCAACTGAGACTCCCTCTTCCTAGTTACAGCTAAGCTTGCACCAAGTTGGCAACCGCTAACCAGCACACGTGCCCACCATGGTGGACCATCTTCCCTCAATACCATGACCTCAAACCAACCTCTCCGGGGCTGCAGAGATGACTCAGGGGTTAAGAACACATGGAAGCCAGCCATATGACCACTAGGTGAAGCCCTCGGGTGGGACCAGGTGTAAACAGTTGTTAGCTGAACGTCACTTGGTACGTGTGGCTTTGTTTCAGCTGAAGGAGTCTGGCACCTTTCTGACCTCCTCCTGCCCACTCCACTGTCTCCCTCTTTCTCCCCCGACTCTTCCCCCGCTAAGCCATAAGCCCCAGGAAAGTCACTTCTGAAGGTCACCCCCACCACCACCTCCAGAAGAAGGGAATGGTGTCCTGTCCCATGCCTAAAGAGGAATGCTGTCCTGTAGAGACACGGAGGAGGGCCTGAATAACAGACATACTGGGTCCCTCAGTCTACCTCCATCAGCTCACACCACCCTTTCATCCCCTCATCCTTCCGCAGGTCTGTTTGCTCTTTGTGAATGTTTCAGAGCACATACCTGTAATCCCAGCACGGGGAGGTAGAGGCAGGAGGATTAATGCAACATCATCCTCAGCTGAGTTTCAAGTCGGAGGTTTCCCTGGCTACACAGAGAATCCTAGTCTCAAGAAACAAGCAGGCAAACCAAACCAAACCAAACCAAACAAAATCCCCAACCCAACACACCTGACCCACCGACCCACCCGCTGTCTTTCCCAGGCCTTCCTCCTAACTGCTCTCGCTTTACCTAAGGCGAATGAAATGGGGTGGTCTCTTGTGGTCTAGCCAACAGCGCAGAAAGTCGTCACGTGGCTCTGAACCTGGCTCACTCCCTGGTTTCCTTCCACAACCACCTGCTCTCGGCAGAGCTCTGCTTGGGTCGAGCAGGCTGCAGCGGCAAGGCGCGGAAGCGGCCACCAGGGGTCAGCCCTCGCCAGGGCGTGAACCAGCGACTCCGCTCCAGGCTGCAGCTCCACCTGGAACTTTCAGTTTGGGCTCCTGGGACCCCATCCCACTGAAGGAGCCAGCTCCCCCATGTCTCTCTGGTCCCTGAGGTAAACACGTGAGGTCAAAGTCGCGGTATGGACGTGGGGCTGTCACATAAACCACAGGGACATAGTTAAATTTGAATTCCCTGTTGTCTCTTCATCTGTCTCTGTCATACACCCAATGCACATAAAATACATGTATTTGTTGGGGTTGTTTGTTTTTGTTTTTATTTGTTTTGCTTTTGGAGACAGAGTTTCTCTGTGTTGGCTTGGCTGTCCTGGAACTTGGTCTGTAGACCAGACTGGCCTTAAACTCACAGAGATCTGACTCACCAGGGAGAACAGGCTGGACATGGTGTTCAGAATTGCTTTGGGTTGGTTTTGAAACAGCCCCCTTGAGGATGCTCTGGCTGAAAAGTGCCGACTTCTCACCTGAGCCCACAGGATGACTACACGCAGGACACCACCCTGCATTTTGTGTTTCTGTCTCTGCACTTTGGTGGAGGGCACTGGATAACCCATGGTCCTAAGCCTGTAGTCATCCTGGTCTCCAGGAAAAGCAAAACTTCAGAGGCCAGAACCCTTCCCTCCTGCGGGAGGACAGTTAGCCATGAACTCACTTGGGGCCGAAATAACCAGCTTCTGAGAACTGACCTGTCCCCTCAGGTAAGGCCTTCTTTTGACCACTTCTGTAGGACCCAGACTGAGACGATGGTATGGAAGTCAGGGTCAGTTCCAAGTTCTAGACAGCCAGAGCTACACAGAGAAACCCTGTCTCGAAAAACCAAAAAAACAGAACAGGCAAACAACAAAACCCCCCAAACCAACCAACCAAACAACCCCAACAAATAAAGTATTTTATTTACTTGGTGTGCAGGTGTGTTTATGACAGAGAAACAGAGAGACCAGAGGAAGGGTAAAAAGGAAGAGACAACAGAAAATTCAGATTTAACTGTGTCCCCGAGGTTTATGTGACGGCCCCTCATCCATACCTTGACCACGACTACTGAATTATCTGTACCCCTTGCTTCTTGCCAGAATCCATCTTCGGTTTAAACCTAAAATGTTCAGCTGGTAAGGGCATTTGCCCTCAAGCTGGATAACCTGAGTTCGATCCCTGGAACCCACCTGGTGGAGGGAGAGAACTGACTTCTTCAAATTGTCCTCTGACCTCCACTTATACACATTCGTGTGTGTGTGTGTGTGTGTGTGTGTGTGTGTGTGTGTGTGTGTACCCATGTGTGAGTCACTAAATCTTTTCGTCTGTTCTTCCTCTGAGTGTAGCCACACTGAAAAAAAAAGCCTCCTTGGACAGGCATGGTAGTACACTCCTTTGACCCCAGCACGTGGGAGGCAGGTGGATCTTTTGTGTGAGGTCAGCCTGGTTTAGATAGTAAATTCCAGGCCAGCCAGGACTACACAGTGAGACTCTGCCCCATAAGAAAAACATAACAAAAGGAAAACAAAACAAAAGCAAGCAAACAAACAAAAAAACCTCTTCTGGGGGGCTGGAGAGATGGCTCAGTGGTTAAGAGCACTGGCAGCTTTTCCAGAGGTCCTGAGTTCAATTCCAAGCAACCACATGGTGGCTCACAACCATCTGTAATGAGATCTGGTGCCCTCTTCTGCCCTGCAGGCATACATGCAGACAGAACACTGTATACATTTTAAATAAATATTTTTTTTTGTAAAAAAATCCTCTTCTGTCTGCTTTCTCTATCATGTGTCTCTTTAATTGATATGTTGGGTTGATCCATTCTATCTTTCTGGGCTGCAAGAGCCCAATCTTACACTTATCCTCCAGTTACAAATTGTAAAAATAGCTGGGCAGTGGTAGTCCACACCTTTCATCCCAGCACTCAGGAGGCAGAGGCAGGTGGGTCTCTGTGAATTCAAGGCCAGCCTGGTCTACAGATCGAGTTCCAGGACAGCCAGGTGGCACAGCCATATCTGATGGGAATGGCAAAAGTCATAAGGCCAGCACAGCTGTTTGACAAAGGACCCAGCAAGCTGAGACAGGGCAGGGTTTGGGAAGAGAGAGATGGGGGAGGGGAGTTGAGGTGGGGCTTCCACTAGAACACTCAGGAACAAGATAGTCAAAACAAAGTAAACATAAAAAAGGTCAACAAGAGCCAGGTGGTGGTGCACACCTCTAATCCCAGCACTCGGGAGGCAGAGCCAGGCAGATCTCTGTGAGTTTGAGGTCAGCCTGGACTACAGAGTGAGTTCCAGGAAAGAAGCAAAGCTACACAGAGAAACCCTGTCTAGAAAAACCAACCAACTAAACAACAAAACAAAGTAAACATAAGCAGGTCAAGATTCAGTGGGCTAGAGGAGTTGGTCAGAGTTCAGATTGCAAGCCTCTTCCCACTATACATTCAGACAATTACAAGGTATATACAGCAACACAGTTAGATTAGCTGAAGTCACCTCAGCCCTAAACAGAGACTTTTTGACACATTGATGAGCAAAGTATGAAATGGAAAGATGATAAAAGAATGAGTTGTTAGCACCTCCCTTTCTTAGAAAAGTTAGCACATGCAAAGCCAATGTGATGTCTTATGACAAACAAACAAACAAAAAAACAACAGAATGCCAGGATTAGAGATATAAACAAATTCTATAAAAATATAAACATTGTATTATGCCAGAATTTGGTAACTGTAGCAGCTTTGGCCTGAGGGTTTTTCTTGGGCACTCTGACCACTAAGAGTTAATAATACACTGCTTGGGACATGGCAATATGTCTGGGCTTGCTTGAAGATTTTGTTTTGGTCTAGTGTCCTTGAAGCAACCAAAGCTACCAGCCTGAGAACAGGCTGTCATATACCTCTAGATTCTTAAAATTTGGGTTATGGATTAATGAGTAAAAATGATAACTCTTTTTTAATGATGTCAAAACTTGAGAGAAAATGATTGGAAGTGGTACCTCTGTTCTGTCATAGTTTTTAATGATGACTAAAAGATGAACAAGGAAAAGTGAAACACATGGCCAAAACCAAAAATGATATAATCTATGTTTTGGAACAACATGAATCTATCCCTGTTACTGAATGTTGTATAAATAAAAAAGGCTGCTAAGGAGTCAGGCTGCAAGATTCTCCCGACCATTATGCCTGGCTCATTCCTTCCCCTGCTGACTCCTTACATCCTCTTCTGGGACCTGTCTACTGCCTAGGATGGCTCCCAGCAGCTGGAGCTGTCACACAGAGAAACCCTGTCTTGAAAAACAAAAACAAAAACAAAAAACCTAAACAAAACAAAATTCTTCTTAAAAAAAAAATAAAGAATTGTCTTGGTCGTGGTGTCTTCCTCCCCAGCAACAGAACAACAGTCTCCATTGTTGCTTTTTTGGCTTTCACATAAATCTGTCTCCTTGTTCCAGCAACTTATCCTTTGGGTTGACAGACCAACCTGGTCAGTAACAAAGAGACTTGTGTTATTTCTGGTTCTCAGTGACTCTGATGGGGTGAGGTTAACGGCCTAGAGACTCTCTGCTATTGCTCTGGGAAAGTAGAGCTTATTAAGTATGGCCAGGAGTGTACAGCTCAATTCTGGGTCTTCAAGAAGGGAAAACAAAGCATTGAAAACTAGGTGTTGTGGTGCATACCTGGAATCCCAAGACTAGGAAGGTGGAGGCAGGAGGATCATCATTTGGGGCCAGCATGGGATCGATGAAGCTCTTGAAAAACAAGCAAACAACACAAACAGACAAACAAGCAAACCCCTTTCCTCCACTTGAAAATATCATAGCTTCTTCCATTCTTCCCATCAATGACCCGTTTAGACTAAAGGAGGACCTATTACCTGCTCTGAGAACATTTCCATTTTATAGATGGAAAAACTGAAAATAGGAAGCATCCTAAAGGCAGTTGAGAACCCAGCTGTCGGCAGGCCCTGTGGTAGGAGCATTGTTGTTTTTGTTTAAATTTGTTCCATGACTTTTTCTGTGTAGGAGTCACTTCAGCAAGGCAGGAACAAGCAGGGAACCTGAAAATTTCAAAGCACAGACGAGGCAGAGGCAGGAGGATCAGGAACTCAAGATCATCTTGTATGATGTGGCGAGTTCATGGCCAAGCCTGGTCTGCATGAGACAAGGTGACACTATGTGACAAAACAAAAACAAGGCAAGCAAACAGAAAGCCATCAAGATTGGAAGCAGAAACAGGAAACGGAAGAGGGGGACTGCCCTGCTTCAGAGCATCCTGTCCAGCTACCTACTCCTGCTGCCCACCCTCACCACAAAAATGCCAACTCTGCTTCTTCTTACAGGCTTTCCTAACACCTGTACTAGCAAGAGAGCCCTAGGGAGGACCCACTGTCCTTCTGAGGTTTTCTAGGGCCTTTGGCAAAGGCTCAGCAAATGAAGAGACAAAATGAAAGACCAAAAATCACAATCATAATCTGAAGCATTTATCTAGTTATTCTTTTTGCTTGTTTGTTTGTTTGTTTTTGTTTTTTAAGACAGGGTTTCTCTGTGTACCTTTGCGCCTTTCCTGGAACTCACTCTGTAGCCCAGGCTGGCCTCAAATTCACAGAGATCCACCTGCCTCTGCCTCATGAGTGCTGGGATTACAGGCGTGCACCACCACCACCCGGCTTGTCTAGTTCTTCTTAATCAATAAAAAAGTCAGTAGTCAGATATCGGGGGTAAGAACCCAAATGATCAGAGAAGCGGAGAAGCCATCAGTCCCCTCCTCTCTCTTCTGTTCCTCCATCCAAAAGGCCTGAGATCCTCTCTCAGCTCTGCCTTACTACTTCCTGTCTATCTGTCCTCCATCCAAGACCTCTATGGCTAATTTTGGTCAGCTAGTGGCTAGCTCTGCCCTCTGACTCAAATCAAACTTTATTGTTGGAATGAGATCAAAATATCACACAATAATCCCCCAGTCTCTAACAAGCAGACACCGACTGTTTGGAGCCTGTTGACTCTGACCTGTATAAATGCCTTATACAAGCAATGCCGAGCCTAACTCCCAAAGCCCCTGGTGCCTCACCCTAATCGGCCAGTCTCAGGAAGGACAAAGCGGGTTTTAACATTCACGACCTAATGAGACAGTGAGCTGCCCTCCTCTTAGCTACTCAAATACCACCTCATTCAAATGGCCCATGACAAAGCCATGTAGCTTTTCTGAATTGCTCCAAAAGGTCCCCTTCCCTCTCAGCAGAGTGATTGTCCCTGAGAGCTGGCCTGCTCTGTCTGTGTCTGTCTAATAGTAGACTGGCTATTAAAACCTTTATATCGTTTTGGTCTGGTAAATATTTTTGCTTCCACACCTTGGGCTTCCTGCTGGCACAATGGTGACAGCCGAGCCAGCAGCGGTCTGGGCGGGGCACAGGAGGTGAATCTGGTTCTCTGGCAGAGCAGGGAAGTGAGTATGGAGGAGGCTGAGCCTGACAGTCAGGCATCTGCGGCTGAGGGCCAGCCCTGCAGAGAGAGAGGCATGCTCATGCTAAACAGCAAATGGATTTTTCAGCAGCTCATCCATTCTTCCTCGAATTCAGTAGTGAAATATTACCTGCGTGCACCTGAATCACCTTCAGAGGCTCGTAACACACCCCTGAAGAGATTAAAGTGATTTCCCTTGAGTATTCCTTGACCTAACTGCAACTCAGTAAGGATGGAAACACAAACACCGAGAGCAGGAGAAGGCGATGACCGCCCCCTCCTGGAGGCAGATGTGGGCTATTGCAGAGACCCCGCAGAAGGAGAGCCAGCTCCAGGACGGAAAGGCGCTGTGTGTTTCCAGTCTGGGTTGCAGCCCGGTCCACTGGGCTCTGGGTCCCTGCCTTGGGAGCACACTATCTCCCATCTTCAATACACTCCAAATGATGCTGAAAGTGACGCTTCTTTCTGAGTCAAGACTACCGGGGAGCGGAGTGACTCTGCTTTCCATCCTCTGCTCCTACCCTGGAGAGATGTGCCCGCCTTTTCCACTCCAGTAGCCTCTCATGTATACAGAGCTCTGTCTTCTTGTTGTGACAAAATGCAGGACCGTAACAACTTAGAGAAGAGTTTTTCTTCAGCTCACAGTTTGAGGGTACAGTCGCTCTATCGCGACACCGAAGCTGGGGGCAGCTGGTTATACTGCATTCACGGTCAGGAAGAAGAGAAAGAGAAAGCTTGGGCTCTGCTGGCTTTCTCCTTTTTGCTCAGTCTAGGACTCTAGCCCAGGGGATGGTGCCGCCCACTGTGGGCGGGTCTTCCACCTCTTTAACCTAACTAAGGAAGGGAACCATAAGCTTCACAGACATACCCAGAGGCTTGTTTTCTAGGTGACTCTAGACCCTGAGTGGTGACGTTACAGGTGTGAGTCACCACACTCACCTCTCACATGTGAGAATCAGATTGGGGTTGGTGTCCTGTCGTGTCCGGTCCCACAACCCCCCCCCCCCCACCCCCCCAGCTGAGAGCCGAACCCAGGGCTAAATCGCCAACCCCTGGTTTTGGTTTTTGAGGCAAAGTCTCATATAGACCAGGTTATCCTCGAACTCACAGAGATTCATCTGCCTCTCTCTCCTGAGTGCTGAGATTAAAGGTCTGTGCCACCACATCTGTCTTGTTTATTTGATTTTGGGTCTTACTATGTACTCCAGGCTGGCCTTGAACTGGAGATCTTCCTCTTTCAAGCTGCCAGCTGCTTCAGATACTTTTTTTTTTTTTAATATGCTTTTATCTTCCAAAAGTGTCTTCCTGTTTCTGGGAAAAGAATGAATTAAATGAGAAATATTTCCCCCATGGAAACAAAACCTTTCTTGCTAGTACCAAGGTTGATTTTTCTGTCTTTAAAGCATTGATGGAAACTCACTGAAACCAACTCAGAGCTGTCTCAGCAGCTTTTTCTTTGTTAGTCATTCAATTTTGGGTTAATGAGGCAATGTATATCGACAGACAGTGTTCTACCAATAATTATGTGAGCAGTT